>NC_133122.1:34223838-34582105 GCF_033568475.1 Henckelia pumila
TATTTGGTGAAAATAAGTGTAAAATCAGATCCGAAACGTCCGAAAATGGTAGTGTAGGTCCCAGGGGTCCAAAACCATTCGGAAGCACCCGAAAACAGTTCGGAAGAAGCGGAGCGATCCCGGAAGCTTTCCTAGTCCCCATTCAGAGCTTCCGATCCCACGTTCGGAGAATTCCGATCCCCTGTTCCAGTGCCAAAGTGTCTTCAAGGATTGAACACGTAGCTGCAGGTGGAGATCGGAGCTTTCGATCGTGGCCTATAAATAATGGGTTCCGAGGGCCACATTTTCTCACACCATTTGCTCAGTTTCTCTCTCGATTTAAGCCTAGTTTTTAGGAGTTTGTGGGGTGTGTGATTCCACACAGCCTTCCTAGGCTTGGTCCCGGAGGTTGGCCAAGTGCTCTGGTGTGCCGGCAGAGCATTGGCCCCAGTTCTAGGAGCAGTCATCAATCAGAGGCTGATGACGGACGCCATGTTATAGCTCCTGGCTACTTATAGTAAATAGGGAGTATATCTATAGCGTAGTTAAGGCTTTTAGAATAAGAATATAATGCATGAGTAATTTGCATTGTAGAGCGGATTATAGGCTTGTGACATAGTGCTGGTCTAGCTGTGCCTAATTTATTAGGTACAACGGAAGTATTATTCGAGATACCCAGATTAAGTATGCATGTTATATGTGTTTGCATGGATTATATGATTTGAATGTTTTATATGCCTTTATAATACAGCATGTCATGACAGTATGTTGCATACATAAGCATAATTGAGCTTTTTAACCTTTAGAGGTATCCTGTAGTAGGGGCGCTCAACCTACAAGTTTGTTGATGTTTAGGATTCGTAAGTCTTGAGTCAGGTCACCGTTAATGGTTGGACACATGTAACTAGTAATCAGTTTCACCATTATCCACTGGGTATATGCGACACCTCCCTGATGCGATGATGCATGCGTGCTATAATTACCACGGGCCCGGTCCTTTGAGCTTGTTTCTTTCCTTGACCTGAGAGTCTTGGAACACAGTTCACTTGCATACATTCACACATAACATCGTATACTCATACTCTCTTACTAAGCTTATCATGGCTCACGTCCCGTACTTTTTTTCGTATCTGGACAACACACCTATTCCATGGGGAAGGTCTGCGGCTGGATGAGGCGGTGGTTCCAGGTGAGCTTAGGCGATGGAGGACCAGCAGGGTTATTGTCTAGGATTTTATTTCAGTTGTATTTGGGTTAATAAATTGGGTTTTATTTGATATGGTTGTAAACAATATTTAATTGTTGTTTAAGTTTTCTGCTGTTTAGTTTCTGATTTATTTATTTAAGTTAAATGCATGCTTAAGCTTCTTATTAGTAGGTGATCACGGTGCGGTCACCTACATTTATGGTATCAGAGCATGCATAGTAATCTTGGGATCTAGATTGTTTGAATTGGGTATAACTTTTAATCATCGTGTAAATGGCGGGTCATGGTGACGAGAGTAGCCACGGAAGCGTAGGTGGACGCTGGGATGATCAGGACGATCGGGATCATCGTCGGGGCTGTCATCACCATCTCCATGATGATCGCAAGCGTTTCAGCATGCTATGCAGATGGGTTCGAACACTTTAATTGGAGGAGAGCCACCGGAGGATGCGGGGAACTGACTAACGACGTATGGAAGTTTGTTTTCGGGAGTTCCGATGCACTGAAGAGCAACAGATGGAGACTCTTGATTTCCTGGTCGAAGGACGAGCTCGGAAGTGGTGGGATTCTACTTTTGCGCCTTTTATTGCAGCCCGAGGAATTGCTACTAGGAAGAGTTCTGCACGGATTTTCATAAGCTGTATTTTACTCCTTCTCTCCGACAAACGAAGACAAGTGAGTTGCTGAGTTTACGGCAGGGATCGATGTAAATAGATGAGTACCAGTTGAAGGTCTTTGAGTTACTGCCCTATTGCCCTCAGATTTCTGATAGCACAGAGGCAAAGTATAATATGTTCCTCCAAGGTCTTAATCCGGAGATTCATGACCGAGTTGCTGTGGGAGACGACATGACTTACGAGGAATTAATGAGTCGATGTCACAAGGCAGAGGACATCATTTGCCATAACAGATCCTTCTACTCATCTAGACCCGCGAGTTCCTTGGGTCCCCATGCTCAATCTTTCAAGAAGTCTGGTTATACTTCTTCTTCCTCAGGATCCGGAGAGGTGATGCGTTTTGACAGAAAGAATCAGGGTCCTTGCAAACATTGTGGTGGGAATCATCCTTCCAACAGGTGCCGGAAGGTTTCAGGGGCGTGTTTCGATGCGGAGAAATTGGCCACCTGAAGAAGGATTTTCCACAGGCCGGGGGACCTGGTTCTGGCTCAGGTTCTGGTTCTCAGTCTTCAGTGCAGCAGAGGCCACAGGGACAATCGACAGGGGGTTCTAATTTGAAACCTCGTACTTCCAGCCAAGTGTTCGCATTGAGACATGATCAGGCGATGGATGAGAATGAGAAAGTTATAGCGGGTATGTTCTTGTTATTTGATATACCTGCTTTTGCACTCATTGACACTGGTGCATCTCATTCTTTTATATATGCATGTTTTGTTAAGAGATATAAGTTGCCATACATTTCACTAGACACAGTGGTTGTTGTTTCTACCCCGACGAGTCAGCCTGCATCGGCTAAGCGTCTAGTGATGGGTTGCCCTTTAGAGTTCGAAGGGAATGTCTTGATGGTAAATCTCATGATATTAGCAATGGAGGATTTCGATTGCATTTTGGGAATTGATGTATTAACTACATACCGAGCTTCAATGGATTGTTACCAGAGATAGGTAAAATTTCATCCAGTTGGCGATGATAGCTGGTTCTTTTATGGTGAGGGAGCGCGACCTCAGATGCCATTGGTATCATCTTTGAAAGCTTGTCGAGTTTTGGAATCTGGCGCGAAAGGCTACCTCATCTATGCAGTTGATACATTTGCTGAAAGTGTCGGTATAGAAGCTATTCCTATTGTGAATGAATTTCCATATATATTTCCAGATGAGATTCCAGGATTTCCTTCAGTGCGCGAAGTTGAGTTTGGCATAGAGCTTATGCCAGGTACTTTGCCTATTTCTCGAGCACCGTATCGTTTGGCTCCATCAGAGATGCGAGAGTTGAAGCAGCAACTTTAGGATCCGTTGGAAAAGGGTTATATTCGTCCTAGTGTTTCTCCTTGGGGAGCGCCTGTTCTTTTCGTGAAGAAAAAGTATGGATCTATGCGTCTGTGCATTGAATATTGCCAATTGAATAGATTAAAAATCAAGAATAAGTATCCTTTGCCTCGTATAGATGATCTGTTTGATCAGTTGCAGGGTACTTCAGTTTACTCGAAGATTGATTTGAGATCTGGATATCATCAGATGAGAGTCCGAGATCAGGATATAGCCAAGACAACATTCACGACCAGGTATGGGCATTATGAGTTTCTAGTAATGCCATTTGGGTTGGACTAATGCACCGGCTGTATTCGTGGATCTAATGAATCGAGTGTTTTGGGAATTTTTAGAAAAGTTCGTCGTTGTATTTATCGATGATATCTTGATGTATTCACATGATGTGAATGAGCACGCATATCATTTGAGGCTGGTGTTGCAGACTCTGAGGGATAGACAATTGTACGCCAAACTAAAAGTGTGAGTTCTGGCTGGAACGGGTGGTATTTCTTGGCCAAATTATATCCAGGGATGGAGTTTCTATGGATCCGAGCAAGATTGAGGTTGTAATGAATTGGTCACGTCCGATGACGGTAGCTGAGATCCATAGTTTTTTGGGTCTAGCAGGATATTATCGTCGATTTATCGCGAATTTCTCATAGCTGGCTTGACCTCCTGACACAACTTACTCGAAAGGGCGTGAATTTTGATTGGTACTCAGAATGTGAATAAAATTTCTGTGAACTTCGTAGACGGTTGACTTCTGCGCCGGTGTTGGCTTTGCCGTCTGGATCTGGAGGGTATGTAGTGTACACGGATGCTTATCTTCAGAATGGGCATGTGATTGCATACGTCTCTAGAAAGTTGAAAGTTCACGAGAATAACTACCCAGTGCATGATCTTGAGTTAGCAGCTATTGTTTTTGCGTTGAAGATTTGACGTCATTATCTCTATGGCGGGAGATTTGAGATCTTCACAGAACATAAGAGTCTCAAATATTTGTTCACTCAGGCAGAGTTGAACATGAGACAGAGACTTTGGATGGATTTGCTTAAGAATTATGACTGTGAAATCAATTACCATCCAGGAGCTGCTAATCTCACTGTTGATGCTTTAAGTCGCAAGGTGCGAGTTTATGCACTTCAGACTTGTTTTGTGGCAAGTGCAATTGAAGATTGTTGTTCTTCAGGTTATACATTCAAGCATAAGAAAGGTATGCAGAGTATCCAGATTTTTGCGATCTTATCTGAGCCTGATTTGTATTCTCGGATTCGAGATGCTCAGATGGCTGATCCAAAGACCCAGCGTTTGGCTCGTTTAGCCAGGGATGATAGTTCGTCTAGATTCAACTATAAGTTAGATGGTTTTCTTTGTTTATCTGGCCGTATTGTTGTTCCGAAGGATGATACTCTGAGGGAGGAGATTTTATCCCAGGCTCATCGTTCTAAGTTAAGTATTCATACGGGGAGCAACAAGATGTACAAGGATTTGCGTACTAGTTTCTTGTGGAAAGGAATGAAAAGGAGTGTGTATCTATATGTTTCTAGATGTTTGGTATGTCAGCAGGTCAAGGCAGAGCACCGACGACCTGAAGGATTGCTTCACAGATTACCTATTCCTGAGTGGAAATGGGAGTTGATCACGATGGACTTTATGACCCATTTACCAATGAGCTCGAGGAGTTGTGATGCTATCTGGGTTGTGGTGGACCGACTCACCAAGTCAGCACATTTTATTCCATATAATCGGGACTACAGTTTTTATAGGATGTCACAGTTGTACATCCATGAGATTTTTCGATTGCACGGAGTGCCTGTGAGCATAGTCAGCGATCGAGACCCCAGGTTTACTTCCAGGTTCTGGGGGAGTCTTCAGCGTGCTATGGGTACTACTCTTAGCTTGAGTACAACATATCACCCAGAGACTGATGGGCAGTCAGAGCGCACAATTAGTACTCTTGAAGACATGTTGCGAGCATGTTCTATGGATTTTGGTCCAGCATTGCAAGATCAGTTGCCATTGATTGAGTTTGCATACAACCATAGTTACCATCGCAGTATTGGGATGGCTTCGTTTGAGGCGTTGTACGGGCAACGGTGTCGTACTCCACTGTTCTGAGAGGAAGTGGGGGAGCGACAGGTTGAGGGACCAGAGTTAGTCTAGCAGGCTGTTGATATTGTTGGTCAGATCAAGAAGATAATTAAGGTTGCGCAGGATTGACAGGCTAGCTATGCAAATGTTAATTGCAGACCTTTGCAGTTTGAGGTGGGTGAGAAAGTATTCTTGAAAGTCTCACCAATTCGCAGGATTTTGAGATTCGATCTCAAGGGTAAGCTATCTCCTATGTACATTGATCCATTTGAGATTTTGGAAAGAGTTGGAGACTTGGCTTACAGGTTGGAGTTACCGCCATATTTGTCAAGTATCCATGACGTGTTCCATGTTTCACGTATGTGGCAGATGAGTCTCATATCTTACAGCCGTCTGAGGTATAGTTGGACTCGGATTTGACATATGTGGAGAGACCTTTGCGTATCATAGGTCATAAGGATAAGGTGTTACGCAACAAGACCATTCCTCTTGTTCTAGTTCAGTGGCAGCGCCGAGGAACTGAGGAGGCCACTTGGGAACTTGAGAGTCGTATGCGTACATATTATCCAGAGCTATTTTGAATTGTGGTATTTTCAGATTGTAACTTGTAAAATGAATCAGTTTGAATAAATATGTTTATTCAGTATTTTTACTGCATTCAGTACTTAAGATTATTCGAGGATGAAATATCTTAAGTAGGGGAGAATGTAGTAGCCCGGTTCCATTTTTACAAGATTTAGTGAGTTTAAACATGTTAGAAAATGACATATAATTTTAAAAGTGTCAAAAAATGTTTAAGGAGTCCTTATTTGGTGAACATAAGTGGAAAATTAGATCCGGAACGTCCGAAAATAGTAGGGTAGGTCCCGGGGGTCCAAAACCAGTTCGGAAGCACCCGAAAATAGTTCGGAAGAAGCGGTGCGATCAAAGCTTTCGATCCCCGTTCGGAGCTTCCGATCCCTGTCCAGTGCCAAGTGTCTTTGAGGATTGAACACGTAGCTGCAGGTGGAGATCGGAGCTTCCGATCCTACGATCGGAGCTTCCGATCGTGGCCTATAAATATGGGTTCCGAGGGTCACATTTCTCACACCATTTGCTCAGTTTCTCTCTCGGTTTCAGCCTAGTTTTAGGAGTTTTGGGGTGTTTCCAGCCTTCCTAGGCTTGGTTCGGAGGTTGGCCAGGTGCTCCGGGGTTGCGGCAAAGCGGTGCCCAAGTTCTGGGGCAGTCGTCATCACCGGGCTGACGACGGAAGCAGGTATATCTCTGGATTCTTATAGCGTAGTTAAGGCTTTTAGAATAAGATTATAATGCATGAGTAATTTGCATTGTAGTTCGGATTATAGGCTTGGACATAGTGCTGGTCTAGCTTGCCTAGTTTATGAGGTACAAAAGTATTATTCGAGATAACCAGATTGAGTATGCATGTATTATGTGTTTGCATGGATTATATGATTGCATGTTTTATATGCCTTTATATACAGCATGTCATGACTGTATGTTGCATACATGAGCATATTGAGCTTTTACCTTAGAGGTATCCTGTAGTAGGGCGCTCACCCTATGAGTTTGTGGATGGTTGGATACGTAAGTCTTGTGTCAGGTCACCATGATGGTTGGACACATGTACTAGTATCAGGTCACCATTATCCACTGGGTATATGAGTCACCTCCTGATGCGACGGCGCAGCGTGTTATATACCTTGGGCCCGATCTTTGAGCTTGTTTCTTGACCTAATAGTCTTGGTACCCAGTTCACTCATGCACACATAATACCGTATACTCATACTCTTGTACTGAGCTTATCATGCTCACGTCCCGTACTTTGTCGTATCTGGACACCCTATTCCATGGGGCAGGTCTGCGGCTGGATGATGCGGGTGGTTCCAGGAGATCTTAGGCGATGGAGGACCAGCAGGGTTATTGTCTAGGCTTTTATTTCAGTTTTATTTGGGTTAATACATTGGGTTTTATTCGACATGGTTGTAAACAATATTTAATTGTTGTTTAAGTTTTCCGCTGTTTAGTTTCTGATTTATTTATTTAAGTTAAATGCATGCTTAAGCTTCTTATTAGTAGGTGATCACGGTGCGGGTCACTACATCACTTTTCCGAAAGGTGATGAGGTTCGGTCGCAAGGGTAAGCTGACACCAAGATTTATTGGCCCTTTTGAGATTCTCGAGAAGGTTGGAGACGTGGCTTATCATCTAGCCTTTCCACCGGATCTTTTGGGGATCCATGATGTGTTCCACGTGTCCTTGTTGAGATAGTACGTGGCGGATGAGTCGCATAATTTGCATCTGACCGTGGTACAGTTAGATCAGGATCTGTCTTATGTAGAGAGACCTATACGGATTCTAGACAGGAAGGACAAGGTACTTTGTAACAAGCGTATACCGTTGGTGATAGCACAGTGGAAGCGCAGAGGTACAGAGGAAGCTACTTGGGAGTTGGAGAGCCTTATGCAAGCCGAGAACCCCGAGTTGTTTTGAGCTTTTGTGTATATTTGTATCAAGTTTGTACTCGTTCAGTTGTAATAAGAACATTTGATTGTTATTTATATTTTCCTCTAGACTTAAATTTCGGGGACGGAATTTCTTAAGTGGGGGAAAATGTAGTGACCCGCATCCATGATTAGTGATTAATGAGTAATTAATCACCTCATCGTGATTTAAATTGTTAATACATGATTAAGGAAGGGCCTGTTGGATTAACGGACTTCTGAAATGGATCCAAAACGCTGGAAAATGGTCCGAAGGGTGACTAGGAACGAAAGCAACGCCCATGGAATGGAAGCAACGTTCGGGTAGCTGATGTCATCCGTAATGTCAGCAATATTACGTCATTGCTTACGCACCTGATGGGACATTGGAAGCAACGTTGAGGAACGGATGCAACGTTCATCGGTAGAACGGACGCAACGATCCCGATCGGAAGCAACGATCCATGTCTATAAATAGAGGAGCCGAGGTTCATTTGTAACTCGCTCATTTCCTCTCTTCTCTCTAGATTCCTAAGCCTTCTAACTCATATCTATGGAGATCTAGGCGTCCTACAAGAAATCCGGAAGTGGCTTAGCGATCTAGGCGTCGTATCAGAGCGGTGGCCTGGTTTTGAGGCTATCGACAGCAAAGGGCTGACGACGAACGCAGGTATAGCTCTGGCTTCCTAAAAATATTTAGAAGTATGCAATAGCTTAGTTAAGGCTTCCAGAGCTTAATCGTTGATGCTTGGATATTTGCATTGTAGTAGCAGTAGACTGGACTTGTAGGCTTGGAGTCTAGGCCAGTGGAGCTAGGTTTGACCAGCAGTGTTAGAGGTATGTAAGTACTGACCGAGATAGCCGACATGATATATTTACATGTATGTTGCATGAGTATGTGCTATATGTTTATCATGTTTTATCATGTTTTACCGCCTTAGCACATGCATGATTTTACACGTGACTGCATCCTGAGAGATGTGAGTCATTGACAGTCTCCATAGGGAACAGTGTTCTCATTTTGGACTCGAGTCAGGTATGACAGTTTCCATATGGGGCTTGAATCCTATTTTGGATTCGGGTCAGGATGGGGTTGGCTTAGCCCTGATATAGAATATACGAGTACCCCGCAGAGTCGCTCTCTAGCCGGTACTGTATATTCCTGGCTCCATGAGCAATTGTTTTACCTGAGTTTTAAATCATCTGTGTGCGCATATTTGTACTTATATCATTGCTTACAATATCGAGTGTAGTCGCTCACGCCTCTGTGTTTGGTATTGTGGTGTACCTTGTGGCGGGGCAGGTTTGAGGCTAGACGGTCCAGGCGGATCTCAGCAGGATTGAGCTTGGGAGAGTGTGAGGTTGTAGAGGGTAGGGATTTGTTTACCCTGAACCTTCGATTGGGTTGTATAACAGTATTTATACACTTGTGTTATCGTCGGTTGTATCCTGCCGATTGGATTTGTTGTATTTTAATTATCTGCTCTTTACACTTTAAGTTTTAATTGCATGCGCTGCTATTGTAAATCTGATTAGGTAGTGGATCCGGTTTGGGTCACTACAGGGATGGAAATGGAGAAATCTGATGAGGCCGATGGATTGCGTGTTGGAGGAAAAGGGGAATTCGATTTCTCAAGCGTGAACAGGGGAGTCGTGAGTGTTGTGTGTGAGTTTGAGAGTGAATGAGGGTGTGAGTGTTGGGAGGCTAATCTTAAGTTTGGGATAAAGTTTGAGAGTGTAGGTATAGGTGTGTCTATAGAAAATGAGAGTATATGAATTTTAGGAAAAAGTGCTACATACTTTTAAAAGTTCTATTCCAACTTAGCAACTTGGACTATGAATTAAAATGCACTAAATAAAACACAAGCTTGAAAATTTTAATAATTAAACACTTTAAATATCCTGATGTCACGACAACGAGTAAAATATTTAAATAACAGGCAGAGCAATTAAAATAATTTAAACAAACTTAGACTAACGTTTAAAAGATATTTAAATAAATACACAACTGGAAATAAAAACTTTAAAATGATTTGGACAATTTAAAAGGATTTAAATAAATAAGCTAAATATTTAAATAAATTTAAAATAATTTAAAATAACTAACCACTAAACTTAGGCTATTTTAAAATAAATAAGTTGGACACTCAAAAATATTTAAACAAATAAGTTAAACAGTTAAAATTGTTTAAAAGAATAAACTAAAAAATTAAAATCATTAAAATATTCAAGATTAAACCTTTAAAATATTTAAAACAATTAAGTTGCACAATAAAAATCATTTTGAATAAATAATAAAATATTTTGATAGCACATAATTCAGATAAAAAATTTGAATCAATTAAAATTAAAAATAAAAATCCTAATATTTATTAAATTAATGCATGCGATTTAGTAGATTGGATTTTAGGCATCACAATTCCTCCCCCCCACAACTTCTTTTCCCAAGACTGGGAAACGTAAGGCCGGAAAGAAAGTCTTGTACGAGCTAGTAGTATTTTACTAATCCATATGCAGATGAGCAAATCCAACTATCTCTTTCTCAACCTACTTCCTTTTTTTTTATTCCTCGTTAAGCGGACCGTAGGAGCAGCTTCACCTTCTCGCCTCCGCAGGAGTCCTACTTCATCTCTGGAGCAAGGGTTGAACGCGCCCCCCCCCCCCCCCTTAAATGAAATTTCGTCCTCGAAATTCAAGACTCATTAAATAGGTTCGAATACCTTAGATCAGATCAACACTAAATTTCCAACTTTGTACCCACATTAGTTGGCCCATGTCAGCTTTCACTGCGCACTATGATGCTTATTGATACTTATATCATCAAGGATGTGACTAGCTCTTATTGCAACAATAATTTCATCACTTCTTATTTGTTCCCAGTGATCTTATTCTCAAGGAAATTCTATTACTCCTTAAATTTACTTTTGATCTAAATTTACAAACTTAAAAACGTCATCCTACTGCAACTGATAAGTTTTTCAACCTACAATTTTCTTAAATATTTATGTTATTGCACAACCTACCTTTTGCTAACCTTAAGCCCCACGTCGGAATTCCGGGCAATAGAGTTCATATAACCCAACAATAATTTATGTCGACCTTGACCATAACTTAAAAACTTTCTCACAATGAAGCTATGCTTAATGTCTATTTACCAATTAACCTTAACTCATATAATATACAACTCGAACTCTTAAAAAATTCATGAGTTCACGAAACACTTAACAATTAACACTAAACTCTTCTAAATAGGATAGCTCAGGGACTATAAAATTTTACCTCGTTAGAACTCGAAATAAGATATGAATCTGACCCATACTTCCACAACGACACATGGAACCCATCATGCATCACTAACAACTCTGCGCCAGCTCAAAAGATAAAACAGATTGCCTATATCCTCAACAACTGCATAAGGAATGACAAAACGAGTTAATTCCCTTATATTCCCAAATCGGCAACATTACGAAACAATGATACCTTCCAGAACAACTTAATATCCATTTTGAAATTCTAAAGGTCTACGCCACTTCTTAGCAATGCTACACTTAATGGTCCTGGGCTTATGTTCAATCCCTTATGCAACGACTAAGAAATCCATAATTTACACCTAAAGTAAAAAATATATATACCACGAGCTATTATCCACTTATTGGATTAGATGATTTCTAAGTACCAAATAGTTTTAACATATCGCTGAAGTGTAGTAGCTTGTAACCAAATAAGGCAATTAAGGAAAATAATCACAATTAGGGACCCAGAGTTTGGACGCTCCAAAAGGAGGATCGGAGGCTCCGAATGAGATCGGATGATCCGAAGCCAAGATCGGAGGCTCCGAAGGTGTTCGGACGCTCCGTCGGCTGGTTCGGAAGGCTCGATCGGAGTTCAATATTACGTCATTGATTACGTCAGCAATATGATGTCACGACTGACGTATTAATGGGACTTCGGACGGCCCAAAGTCAAGTTCAGACGGCCCAAACGTGTTTGGGTGATCCGAAGTGGGGTTCGAACGGCCCGAACTTCGTCTATAAATAAGGGGTGTCGAGCTTCATTTTGAATTGCACCAATCACCTCTCTTCTCTCGATTCCTTAGTCTTCTAGCTTAGATCTAGGGAATTCTAGGTGTCCCATTGAGATTCCGGAAGTGGCGTAGCGATCCAGGCATCGTAGCGGAGCTGTGGCCTAGTTTTGAGGCAATCGACAACAACGGGGTGACGACGGATGCAGGTATAGCTTTTGCTTCCTAAATATATTTAAAAATATACAATAGCTTAGTTAAGGCTTTTAGAGCACTATAATGATATTAGTATCATTTGACATTGTAGTGCGGATTATAGGCGTGGACCTAGAGCCGGTAGAGCTTGCCTAGTATTTGAGATACGAAAGTACTGTTCGAGATATCCTGACTGAGTATGCATGTATTATGTGACTGCATGATTTTTATGTCATTGATTTTGTGAGGTCTCGTTTCTAATCTTCTATTCTTAAGATAATATAAACAATTATCATTCACCATCTATAAGATAAGGCAACAAGAAGAAATAAATTTTTTTTTAATGAACAGTACTGCGCTCGATCCTATAAAAGTATAGGATCGAGTGCAACACATTTTAAAACTCTCTGCCGAGAAAATGCAATGTGTCGCACTCAATCCGACAAAAATCCAGGATCGAGCGCACCATTTTGTGCAACTCTCTGCCTCGGACAAAACAGGGGCCGCGCTCGATCCTGCAAAAACCTAGGATCGAGCGCACCCCCCCTGCCCAGAAAAATTACCAAACAGGGTGTGCTTCTCCTTACTATCACAATTCAACAATAATCATAACAACATACATCAATCCAAATTCGAACATAATCTCGTCTACTCGACACTTTAAGATACAACAAGATTCGAGTCTAGTAAATACTTCAAAACATAACTAGATTCGCATGCATTACAAAAACAACAAAAGTTCGAATACATTCGACTCCTAAAACCAAGCCTCACTTCTAATTTCCAATCCCAGTCTATCCTTGCTGTCTCTGACTGGATCATGCCCCACCTGTTACCAATAACACATACAACAAAGACAACAGCCGAATAATCCGGTGAGAATTGATATTCCCAGTAAAAGATACTGACATGCAATCAAATAAACATATCAAGTCATATATGAACTCGTTCCTCATATACCAATTAATCCAAACAAGTACTGAATTTAAAATGATATGCATGTCTTTAAAACTTCTGGATTATCAGACTCAGGTAATCAAATGAAATTCTTCTATTCTTTCTTTCTTCGGTTTGGGATCCCGAGGTTAAAACATCCAACAATCACACCGACTTCCCTCTCGAGGTGGACATGACATGCTTTAATCCTCTAGACTCAAGAGCATTATAGTGAGCTACTCGACAAGGTAGTAAATCGCCTACCAAGCTACTCGACTACAATCCCTAGATCGTCTAATTCAAATTGAATAAATCAAGGCTCAATATGAATGTATATGTAATCTCATGCACTCAATATAAATTCAATCATATAATCAAATAAGCAATCAAAACATGCAGTATGTGATTTCTTCTAGGACACTCGAATCAATCCTGATTCGAGTTAATCGTCCTATTCTATTTCGAAGTCGTCTTACACCTATTCTTTTTCGTTTCAAACTCTTCAATCTGAAAAATAACAAATCCTCAATCAATATCCAAACAAGTTCATCAATCGACATTGAAGGACATCGATACTATACCGGCTCAACTCTTCTAATCTGATCAAGACTGCAAGGCTCACAATCTTCAAGAACTTCAATTCAATCTAAAGAAGAAGTCATGGTGATCAAAATCGATAACAAACTCAAAACATCAAAACGACGTTCAAACTTCAAACTGACGGCATAACGGCTATATACTGATCAAACCGGAAACGCAGATAACAAGATAACAATCCAAATAACTCATAATCAACCTCAAACCTCAATTCCAACACAATCCCAACACATCACAAAATCAAGGCTTTCGAAAAAGACAAGAAAAATCATAACAAATCCGATCGTCGTTAGATCTTCGAACTGTCTTAGATATACTATCACAGCTATCTCAACATCGTCCTCTCCAAATATAGATCAATTCTAAGAATATCCAAAATTCAAACATCTCAGAATTAAGATATACTTACTTCCAAACGGAGCACTCGTCGCTGTGATCGTAGATATCAAGTCAGAATTCAATTCTATCGGACGGATTGAGCTAGAATCGAAATCACAAAATCTTGTGTAAAGCTTTCTCGCTTCAATGGAGGAGGGGACGGTTCGAGGGGATGAAGGAGTGATTGAGAAAGACTTTGTCAAAGTCTAAAAATATAACAAAACTCAATTTTGTGTTTTAGTCCCTGAAATTTCCGAAAATTGCAAAAAGGTCCCTGATTAATATTAAGTCCGATCTCGAATTCTGAAATTACTGATTAACTCAATTAACATCAATTAAGATAAAAACGGGGAGTTACAAATTTATGCTGCATACACTTGCATATTGAGCTATCTCGTTTGAGATGTCTATTAGTAGGGTTTACCCTATCCTGATAAAGGATGGACTTCCATCAATTTGGGTCTGGAGTATCCACTGGTTTTTGGTATGGGAGCCACCTCCTGAAGCGACGACACAGAATGCTACATACCAGGGCCCGGTCTGTCTTTTGTTATCTGATTCTTGACCTCTAGTCAGTAGGCGGTACACGTGCATTCATGTATACTCATACTCTCGTGCTGAGCGTTTTTTTCTCATGTCTCGTACTTTGTATATTTGGACACCCTATTCCATGTGGCAGGTTTGCGATTGGATGAGGCAGGTGGATCCAAGAGGGGATAGGTAGTGGATGGCCAGCTGGAGCTTCGCCTAGGTCTTTATTTTATTGGATTGGATGGATATAGTATTCGATATGGTTGTACAACTATTTGGGTATTTACAGATTCCTTTTCTTGGGATTGTATATTGTTATTGCTTCCGCAGTTTAATTCTGGATTATTTTTTAATTAAGTTAATTTCATACCTAAGTTTCTGATTAGTAGGTGATCTCGGTAAGGGTCACTACATTTATGGTATCAAAGCATGCATAGTATTCTTGGGATTTAGATTCTGCATAAGATAATCGTGAGGTAATTTTGTATATGGCGGATCGCGATGATCAGAGTAGCCATGGTAGTGGAGGTGGACGTTGGGGCGATGACGATCGGGAGCATCGACGGGAACTTCATTATCATCGTTATGATGAGAATCATTTCAGTGTGCGCCGATTCTTACAGATTGGGTACTAAGACCTCGGTTGGAGACGAGACTTCGGAAGATACGGAGAACTGGCTAGATCGCATGGAGACTTGTTTTTAGACGTTCTGCTGTACTGAATAGCAGAAGATGGAGACACTTAGTTATCTTCTAGATGGGAAAGCCCGTAAGTGGTGGAGATTCACTTTTGCATCGTTCGTTGAGGCGAGAGGAGTTGCTACTTGGGCTGAGTTCCGCACATCTTTTTAGAAGCTGTATTTTCCTCCTGCACTCCGTCAGACGAAGGCGGGTGAGTTACTGAGTTTGCGTCAGGGATCTATGACGATTGACGAGTATCAGCTGAAGTTCTTTGATCTGTTATCCTATTGCCTCGAGATTGCTGACAGCTCTGAGATGAAGTAAAATATGTTCCTTCAGGGTCTTAACCCGAAGATTCATGACCGTGTGGCGGTTGGTGACGATATGACCTATGAGGGTTTGGTGAGCCATTGTCACCAGGTGGAGGATAGCATTCGGCGTAACAGAACTTTCGCTAACTCTAGGCCTGCGAGTTCTTTGGGTCCCCGTGCTCAGTCTTTAAAGAAGCCCGGATCTACTTCTTCTTCCTTTGGTTCCGGTGGTGTTGTTCGTTTTGGGAAGAAAGAGAAGTGCAAACATTGTGGGAGGAACCATCCATCAGACAAATGCCGTAGAGATTCTGGGGCTTGTTTCCATTGTGGAGAGGTCGGTCATCTCCGGAGGGATTGTCCACTAGCTGGGGGAGGCGGTTCTGGTTTTGGATTAGGTTCTCAGACTACCGTTCAGCAAAGGTCACAGGGACAGTCTGCTGGGAGTTCTCATTTGAAGCCGCGAACTTCTGTCCAGGTGTTTTCCTTGAGGCACGATCAGGCAGTGGAGGAGAATGAGAAGGTCATCGCAGGTACGTTTCTGTTATATGGTATACCTGCTCTTGTACTCATTGACACTGGTGCATATCATTCCGTCATTTTTGCACATTTTGTTAAGAGGTATAAGTTACCATGCATTGCACTAGACGTAGTGGTTTCTGTTTCTACTCCGACAGGCCAATCTGCTTTGGCTAAGCGTCTAGTAATGGGTTTCCCTTTCGAGTTCGAAGGGAACATTCGAATAGCAAATCTCATGGTTCTTGTGATGGATGACTTCGATTGCATTCTGGGAATAGACATGTTGACAACCTATAGAGCTTCAGTGGACTGCTATCAGAGATTAGTACACTTTCGCCCGGATAAGAGTGATAGTTGGTTCTTCTATGGTGAGGGAGTGCGACCCCCAATGCCATTGGTATCAGCTTTGAGAGCCTGTCGAGCTCTAGAGTCTGGCGGGAAAGGTTACCTCGTCTATGTAGTTGATCTGTCCGCTGAGAGCGTTGGTATAGAGAGCATTTTGGTTGTGAATGAATTCCCAGATGTATTTCCTGATGAGATTCTGGGTTTTCCTCCTGCTAGGGAAGTCGAGTTTGGCATAGAGTTGATGCCGGGTACTTTGCCTATTTCTCGAGCACCGTATCGTCTGGCTCCGTCAAAGATGCAAGAGTTGCAGAATCAATTACAGAATCTTTTATACAAGGGGTACATTCGTCCTAGTGTATCTCCTTGGAGAGCTCCTGTTATCTTTGTGAAGAAGAAGGATGGGTCGATGCGGCTGTGCATTGACTATCGACAATTGAACCGAGTTACTGTGAAGAACAAGTATCATTTGCCTCGTATTGATGATATGTTTGATCAGTTGCAGGGTACTTCGGTTTATTCCAAGATTGACATGAGATATGGGTATCATCAGATGAGAGTCCGAGACCAGGACATAGCCAAGACTGCATTCCGTACTCGCTATGGGCATTACGAGTTTCTAGTGATGCCTTTCGATTTGACTAATGCGTCGGCTATCTTTATGGATCTGATGAACCGCGTTTTCAGGGATTTTTTGGATATGTTTGTCGTAGTTTTCATTAAAGACATTTTGGTATATTCGCACGATGCGGACGAGCATGTTCTTACTTGCGGTTGATACTTCAGACTCTTTGGATTGAGCAGTTGTATGCCAAGTTGAGTAAGTGTGAGCTTTGGATGGATCGAGTGGTCTTTCTCGGCCATATCATCTTCAAGGAGGGGATTTCTGTTGATCCGAGCAAGATCAAGGCGGTGCTTAATTGGTCGCGTCCGAAGACGGTTACTGAGATCCGTAATTTCTGGGTCTAGCAGGATATTATCGTCGTTTCATTCTGAACTTCTCTCAGTTAGCTCGACCATTGACGCAGCTTATCCGTAAGGGTGTTGATTTTGAATGGTCCTCAATGTGCGAGGAGAATTTTTGTGAGCTTCGATGACGGTTGACTTCTGTCCCGGTGTTGGCATTACCGTCAGAATCTGGAGGGTATGTGGTTTACACGGATGCTTCTCTTCAGGGGTTAGGTTGTGTTATGACCCAACATGGACATGTGATCGCATATGATTCTAGACAGTTGAAGTTACACGAAGACAATTATCCATTCCATGATTTAGAGTTGGCATCTCTTTGAAGATCTGGCGTCATTATTTGTATGGAAAGAAATTTGAGATCTTCACCGACCACAAGAGTCTCAAGTATTTGTTCACTTAGGCGGAGTTGAACATGAGGCAGAGACGTTGGATGGACTTTCTTAAGGACTATGATTGCGAGATTAAGTGTCATCCAGGAGCTGCTAATCTCACCTTTGTTGCATTTAGTCGCAAGGTACGACTATCCGCACTTCAGACTTGTTTGATGTCTAGTGCAATCAAGGATTGTTGTTCTTCAGGATATACCTTTAAGCACAAGAAAGGTATGCAGAGTATCCAGATTTTTACAATATTATCTGAGCCAGCTTTGTATTCTCAGATTCGGGATGCTCATATGTCTGATTCAAAGACCCGGTGTTTGGCTCGTCTAGACAACGAGGTAAGTACGTCTGGATTTCACTGTCAGTCAGATGGATTTCTGTGTTTGTCTGGTAGGCTTGTGATTCCAGAGGATGAAGACTTGCGAGATGAGATCTTGTCTCAGGCACATCGCACTAAGTTGAGTATTCATCCAGGGAGCAACAAGGTGTACAAGATTCTACGTACTCGGTTTTGGGGGAAAAGGGATGAAATGCAGCGTGTATCAGTATGTTTCAAAATGCTTGGTTTGTCAGCAGGTCAAGGCATAGCACCGACGACCTTTTGCTTCACAGTCTGCCTATTCTTGAGTGGAAATGGGAGCTTATCACGATGGATTTTGTGACCCATTTGCCGATATCCTCGAGGAATTGTGTTGCTATCTAGGATATGGTGGACCGACTAACCAAGTCAGCGCATTTCATTGCCTATAGCCGAGAGTACTCTGTAGATCGTATGGCTCGGTTGTACATCCAGGAGATCGTTAGACTTCATGGAGTGCCTGTGAGCATTGTCAGCGATTGAGACCCCAGGTTTACTTCAAGATTTTGGGGGAGTGTTCAGCGTGCGATGGGCACTACTCTCAGTTTGAGTACTGCCTATCATCCAAAAACAGATGGTCAGTCAGAGATTACTATCCATACTTTGGAGGACATGATTTGAGTGTGCGCTATGGACTTTGGTTTAGCCTGGCAGGATCATTTTCCATTGATTGAGTTTGCGTACAACAACATCTATCATAGTAGCATCGGGATGGAACCTTTTGAAGCGTTGTACGAACGACGTTGTCGTACTCCACTCTTCTGGGAAGAAGTGGGGGAGAGACAGGCTGAGGGACCGGAGTTAGTCCAGCAGGCAGCAGATATTGTTGATCAGATCAAGAAAAGGATTAAGATTGCACAAGTTCATCAGGCCAGCTATGCTAATACTAAGCGTAGGCCATTGCAGTTTGATGTTGGGGAGAAAGTTTTTCTGAGAGTTTCACCTTTCCGCAGGATTCTCAGATTTGGCCTCAAGGGAAAGTTGTTTCCCAGATTTATCGGTAAGTTTGAGATCTTGGAGAGCATTGGCGATTTGGCTTATCATCTAGCCTTGCCACCGTATCTTTCTAGTATCCATGACGTGTTTCACGTATCTCTGTTGTGACGGTATGTGACAGATCAGCCTCATATTCTGCAGCCGTTTGAAGTTCAGATGGATACATATTAGACTTATGTAGAGAGACCTATTTGTATTCTGGATCATAAGGATAAGGTCTTGCGGAATAAAGTTATTCCTCTAGTTTTAGTTCAGTAGCAGCGTCGAGACACTGACGAAGCCACTTGGAAACTGAGAGCAGGATGCGTTCAGAACATCATGAGTTATTTTGAGTTTGTTTTGAGTTGTATTCAGTTGTGAACTCTGTAAACATGTAATATGAATAAAGAATGTTTCTGCATGTTGTTTTACAATCAGTACTTAAGATTTGATTTCGAGGACAAAATATCAAAAGTGGGGAAGAATGTATTAGCCCGTAACCAAATAAGGTAATTAAGGGAAATAATCGCAATTAGGGACCCTGAGTTCAGACGCTCTGAAAGGAGGATCGGAGGCTCCGAACGAGATTAGACGATCCAAAGGCAGGATCGGAGACTCCGAAGGTGTTCGGACATTCCGTCGGCAGGTTCGAACGGCCCGATCGGAGTCCAGCATTACGTCATTGATTATGTCAGCAAGATGATGTCATGGTTGACATATTAATGGGACTTTAGACGGCCCGAAGTCAAGTTCCGAGGGCCTGAACATGTTTGGACGATCCGAAGTGTGGTTCAGACGGCCCGAACTCCGTCTATAAATAGGGGTGCCGAGCTTCATTTTGAATTGAACCAATCACCTCTCTTATCTCGATTCCTTAGTCTTCTAGCTTAGATCTAGGGAATTCTAGGCGTCCCATTGGGATTTTGGAAGTGGCGTAGCGATCCAGGCGTCGTAGCGGAGCTGTGGCCTAGTTTTGAGGCAATCGACAGCAACGGGCTGACGACGGACGCTTGTATAGATTTTGCTTCCTAAAAATATTTAGGAGTATGAAAGAGCTTAGTTAAGGCTTTTAGAACACTATAATGATATTAGTATCATTTGGCATTGTAGTGCGGATTATAGGCGTGAACCTACAGCCGATAGAGCTTGCCTAGTATTTGAGATACGAAAGTACTGTTCGAGATATCCTGACTAAATATGCATGTATTATGTGACTGCATGATTTTTATGTCATTGATTATGCTGCATACACTTGCATATTGAACTATCTCATTCGAGATGTTTGTTAGTAGGGTTTTACCCTATCCTGTTAGTGGATGGACTTCCATCGATTTGGGTTCGGAGTATCCACTGGTTTTCGGTATGGGAGCCACCTCCTAAAGCGACGGCACATAGTGCTACATACCAAGGCCCGATCTGTCTTTTGTTATCTGATTCTTGACCTCTAGTCAGTAGGCGGTACACTTGCATTCATGTATACTCATACTCTCGTGCTGAGCGTTTTATGCTCACGTCTCGTACTTTGTGTATCTGGACACCCTATTCCATGAGGCAGGTTTGCGATTGGATGAGGCGGGTGGATCCAAGAGTGGCTAGGCAGTGGATGGCCAGCTGAAGCTTTGCCTAGGTCTTTATTTTATTGGATTGGATGAATACAGTATTCGATATGGTTGTATAACTATTTGGGTATTTACAGATTCCTTTTCTTGGGGTTGTATATTGTTATTGCTTCCGCAGTTTAATTCTGGCTTATTTTTTAATTATGTTAATTGCATGCCTAAGTTTTTGATTAGTAGGTGATCTCGGTAAGGGTCACTACATGAAGACACACCTCAAATCTCTAGTTCAACTTGACAGCATGTCTGAAAATCTGAAGAAATTCCCAAATTGTTATATGTACAACATGAATTCATATTTTAAGAACTTAATACCCAATTAGACACCTTGAAGAGTTTGTAATTCGATCGTAAATGCTTACTCATTGATCCTCCAATACCTTAGCATTTTTCCGATAGATAAATATTCAGTTTATTCAGAAAACTTCCTAAATATTCTATTCATCATTCTATGCCCATAGTTGGTGCATTAGTCTTTTCGGTCGACAATCACAAAATCTTAGAATGCAAATGTAAAGTACCCAAGGTCTCTAGGGCAACTCTATTTTATCTCGTAACTGTTCACCCATTCAACTTACCAAAATAATCGGTTTACTCTTAACGATCCTATTCAAAATTAAAACAAATCATTCAATTAATTTACTACCTAGCAGTCTACTCGCTAGAACTAGATATAATTGATAGTTGCCACTCCTAGGATCACAACAATAACTTAAGATTTTATTTAGCACTAACACTAATTCCCAACGTTCTAAACACTCACTATGCGGTTCTGAGCCAAATTTCTACACAAGGAATCGAAATGATAGTTGAAACTATAATCCACCCAAGTCACTGTCATGGTGGATCATGAAAGGAAACAGACATACAAGTAATGCTTCTTAGTATGAAATGAAATAATGCATGCATTACAAACAAAAGAGCTGAAAATAAAAATCTGGATAAGTGAAATCACTCACTCATAATTAAATTCTAGAGGTGAGTGAATATTAATGGAGGCTCCAAGAACAATGAGTATGAGCTAACAAAATAACAACTCTGGTGATCACTCATCCAAAGATAATGACATCATGCTCAAACAATCAAGCATAATTAAAACAATAGGTGTGACTTCAGTCGATAGAAATCCACACTAGTCAATAATAAGAGAAAATAACGGTCGTAAGACATTTTCATATGTCAACCACAACATAAGTAGATCACAAAAGAAAATCGAGATAAATCTTACTCACATAAACATGTGGCTCTAGAACCGAAGAAAAATTTCAAAAAGTATAAAACATGAACAAGATTTTATTATGAAGTTTGACCAATGCCAAAGTAGCTGAATACAACGTTGACTGGTGTCATAAGAATTCGTAAATGAACAAAGTATGTGCAAAGAATTTTCGGATACTCAAAAGTATATGTTGCAATGGATTTGAGCACAAAAGAAAGAAAAAGAAATAACGATCGTAATAGTAGTTCACAAAATTGAAAGGCTCACAGTAACTGACTCACTAATTCCAAAATCATATTTGTCCAAATAACAAAAGAAAACTCAAACTATCCATAATAATATAAAACCAAGTTCGTATCTCAAGTCTTCAAACGAGTTCGATTCACTAACTTAACTAACAAACATGCGTCTATCAGTTTCTAAGAATACTATGCACTTAGTTTTTATCCGGCTAAATTTCATCCATAAGAGAATAAATCAGAACAAGAACGCAACGACTAATATTTTCTTAATGCACAAGTTTAATATTTTCCAGCAACCTCCTACAAACTCATCAAAATTATTAGTACTACCTGATAACTCAAACAACATCTGCGTACTGCCCAAAACTGGAATTAATATTGATACACCAACTTCGTTTAACTTGGAATCGCATGTTATAAAAATAAACAGTCAAATAGTACACTTTAAACTAATAGAAGCAATTTTTAAACAAAAATAAGCACTAAATTACACACTTAAACAAATTAAGCATCTATTTTTGAAAATTTTCTAAAAAGAATGTGACATCAAAACATTTAAAGAAATAAATTAATTACGACTATCATATAAAATTCATTAAAACTTACAGACTTTGAGGCGAGTGGCAACGCTAAGTCGTATCACGCCCAAATTACCCTACTCAAATCAGATAACAAAATATGTAGTAGTGTGAGTAAGGATCGTTCCCACGAGGAAAGTGAAATTTAAATAATGTTTAAAATACTGAAAATAATAAAAGGGAATTTTTGGATTCTATTAACTACTATTCAAGAATTAAAATAAGAAAGATCAATAAACTAACGAGACTTGGTATCGGTCGACTATACCCTTGAAAATATTCATTCGATCATCGATTCCCTAAAAATAATTAATTCAAATTGAATATTCATCATTGGAAATTTAATTCATGTTTTACCTTAATTTTAGTTAACTAGACATCAGCGTTCTAAGTTAACCCTTACCCCATAAATTAACCCAATACCATCGATTAGATTTAAATCCACGGTAGCATTCAAATGAGTAAAACTGATGAATCTAGACAACACAATACCAGCGATTGTATTTAATCTAGTCAATAGTTGTTCCTACGATTTAACAAATTCAACAGCAGAAAATATTAATCATAGTTTCTTCACAAATCAGATGATTCAAACAATTATGGATTTGAGTTCTAATTTAGCAATAGATTTTATATCAAAATCCTAAGGTGATCAATCATAAAATCTCACATACAATCATGTCAATCAATACAAAACAACTCTTGATACGCAATTCAGAATCAAACAATAGAAAAATGAATCTCGAGTCACAAATAAAATAACTCAAGGGTTCATCTTCCTCAACCAAGTACTAAAACTTAGCCAACAATATTCATGAATTTTCTAGAAAAATTCATGAAAGAAAATTAAATCTAAGAAAATAGAAAAAACCTAGCCGCCAAGAGGGTTCTTCAAGCTTTCTGCCATCCAAAGATCTCCAGCATGATTGCTAAGACTCTAAAATTTGAGATATATATTTTAATTAAGGTTAGAGTCCTTAAAAATAAAAATTCCTAAATTAAAGATTTTTTCCCGAACAGCCCGTCTCGCTCGATCGGTAAGATGTTGCAGATCGAGCGAGCCCAAAATCTTAATCATACTGTTTTGCAAATTCGTTTGCCGATCGATCGGTAAAATGTTGCAGATCGAGCGACCCAAAAATACTCTTCCTACTGCCTTTGTTCATAGACGGCCGCTCGATCGGTTAACCTTTGCAGATCGAGCGAGCAGATTTTTTTCCAGCAAGCAGCGATTTTGAAAAATTCATATCCAGAGATCTAGCCGTCGGATGGAGCTGAAGTTTGGACAGATGCTTCAAAACATCTTGAAATTAATTCTGAATGTGAGGATCGGATATGGATTAATCTAAAATTAAAAATGATTTTTTGACCATTTATACATCGTAATTCTTCTCTTATCTCGCTCTTTCCTTTCATATTTTGCTCATTTTTTTCACTTTTCCTATATCAAATCACAGACAATGATTAGTAACTAATAAATCAAAATGCACCTAATCCTCACAATTTAACTCAATCAAACATAGGAAAATACCATCACATCATCGAGGTTTCTCGAGTTTCTTGCAACCGGCAGTAGGCACAACTCAAACCAGAACCATGCTCTGATACCAACTGAAATGGCCTTGACCTATATTTTAAATTAATTAATAAAGAAAATGCAGATTTAAAAAAAATAAAAATTTTGGCATGACCTATTTGTTTAAGTGAAAACCCGCCTGTATCAGACAGCAAAAAAAATAAAATGAAAAAAATAAACAACCGACGACACAGATTCGACATAACAAACTCGCATCGCAGTCCACTCGATAGTCTTGCCCTCGATCTAAATGAAATACTCCCCACCTGAAAACAATAAGTGTAGTGAGTCTAAAAGACTCAGCAAAGAATAGGGGGGGAGGGGGGAAACAAGTACTATGTAAATACAAACACACGCAGTTTAAAAATAGCTTGATAATAAAATACTTTGTGTCCTTAATTTGAATAAAATAGACTTCTAAAATGAGAGAACATGAATATAACATATGTATGGCTAAGTCATAAATAATTAATGTAACTGCATAAACTGTACTGAAACATAGTGATAAATATTTTGAACTGTAACTGTAACTGAATAAACTGTTCTGGAACAATAAAATAAATATTTGAACTTATATCCTTGAATTGTGACTCTGTGATTTCGATCATGATCATGGCTGCAGTGCACTATGCCGCAAGGAAGTCAGGATTTCTCCCAATCCGTCTTGCCCATACTTGGTAAGGGAAGCTAGGATTTCTCCTGGCCCGTCCAAACCCATACTTGGTAGGGGAAGCTAGGATTTCTCCCGGCCCGTCCAAACCCATGCTTGGTAAGGGAAGCTAGGATTTCTCCCGCACGTCCAAACCCATAAATTTGGTAAGGGAAGCCAGAACGTCTCCCATCCCGTCCAAACACATATTTTCTATAGTCACAATCATCTCACTTCGTTCATAAAAATATATTCTTTCATTCTTGAATTTGGGACTTAGCATGCATATGTAAAAATGACGTAAATTGTAAATATTACTCGATAATCATGCATATGACTCACACAAGGATTATCGGGATGGTTATTTAGGAACTAAACCAAAGGATGGAAGATTTAACCCATAATTTGCACTTATGACTAATTTAAGCGGTTAGCCCGTAAAATTTGTAACTTGCTCGATTCTTATTCAAAAAGGATTCTGCTTGAAATCACGACTCCAGTACACATAGAACTAAGTAGAAAAATCATTCTCAAAATTTATTTCCTAAGAGATCATTTTTCAAAAGAACGATTTCCGGGCAGCAGCCCCTTAACCTCAAATATATTTTTGCGTCTTATCAACTAAAAATCTAAAACTCAACCCAAACTTAACCGAATCGATTCCCTCTTGAATCAACATATTCCCAACATCCTAGACTAATTCCAGACTCGAGCCCTTGGCCAAAACCCAAGTTTAACCCTTGTTTAAAAATCGATTTCTGGACAGCTCATACACTTAAAAAAAATCTCCTCATAACCTGCTTCCAAACTTAACCAAAACATGGCTATAAATCCTCCAATATTCCAAGATACTGGTTAGGTTCAAGACCAACATTTAAGCTCCTCAACTCACTCCAAACCAGCCTCTAACCTGGTTACAAACTTTACATTTCTGGGCAGCAATGAAGCCCCCAAAATCTGCTCAAGATCATTACCTCAAATTCAACCCAAAACTTATCAAATTGTCCCTTGATCATCAAGCCACTATCCTAGCATCAAAGACCAACATCGAAGCTCACCTAACATCGCTTAAAATTCACCATAATCACTCATTGATTCCACTTCACAAGCTCCCGAACAAGCCCCTAAGTAAACTGTGCAAAAGTCGAGCTTCCCTTCTACAACCACAAATCTAATTTTTCTCATTCTAATTCTATCACGTGAACTACATATCACCCGTGGTAGCTCCTAAATCACCAAACCATTCAACACCATTACAAACACACAGAAATCAAACATGCTAACCAAGAACATTTTTGAATTTTTGAAAAATGGCTAACATGCTTTCAATTTCATTCCAAGGCTTGAAAATCAATCATTCTTCGCATATGAGCATCATTAAATCAACTACAACCAAAATCCCAACAAGAAGCAGTTCGGCCATGAGAAAAAAAAAGGAAACAGGGCACGTTACACATGAGATTTTCGAAAATGAGGAATAAAAAAATCTAACACCAATCAAAACACACAGTAATAGTATACAAGGTAAGCAATGAAACCATAATCTTGCCTTTATCAGAAAAAATATCAGAAAATAAAGAGGAGGGAAAGCTGGGCGAGCTGTGACCAAGACCGAGCTATGCCGGAATGAGCTCGAACGGCGAGTTCAGGGGTAGTCCACGCCGGAAGGGAAGATGGAGCTGCTGCGGCCGAGACTTTGAAGGGGATGGAAATGGAGAAATCGTATGAGGCCGATGGATTGTGTGTTGGAGGAAAAGGGGAAGCCGATTTCTCAAGCGTGAACAGGGGAGTCGTGAGTGTTTTGTGTGAGTTTGAGCGTGAATGAGGGTGTGAGTGTTGGGAGGCTAGGGTTTAATCTTAAGTTTGGGATAAAGTTTGAGTGTGTAGGTATAGGTGTGTCTATAGAAAATGAGAGTATATGAATTTTAGGAAAAAAGTGCTTCATACTTTTAAAATTTCTATTCCAACTTAGCAACTAGGACTATGAATTAAAATGCACTAAATAAAACACAAGCTTGAAAATTCTAATAATTAAACACTTTAAATATCCTGATGTCACGACAACGAGTAAAATATTTAAATAACAGGAAGATCAATTAAAATAATTTAAACAAACTTAGACTAACGTTTAAAAGAAATTTAAATAAATACACAACTGGAAATAAAAACCTTTAAAATGATTTGGACAATTGAAAAAGATTTAACTAAATAAGCTAGACATTTAAAATAATTTAAAATAACTAGCCACTAAACTTAGGCTATTTTAAAATAAATAAGTCGTACACTCAAAAATATTTAAATAAATAAGTTAAACAGTTAAAATTGTTTAAAAGAATAAACTAAAAAATTAAAATCATTTAAATATTCAAGATTAAACCTTTAAAATATTTAAAAAAATTAAGTTGCACAATAAAAATCATTTTGAATAAATAATAAAATATTTTGATAGCACATAATTCAGATAAAGAATTTGAATCAATTAAACTTAAAAATAAAAATCCTAATATTTATTAAATTAATGCATGCGATTTAGTAGATTGGATTTTAGGCATCACAATTCCTTCCCCCCTTAAATGAAATTTCGTCCTCGAAATTCAAGACTCACTAAATAGGTTCGAATACCTTAGACCAGATCAACACTAAATTTCCAACTTTGTACCCACATTAGTTTGTCCGATCAGCTTTATGATGCTTACTGATATCTATATCATCAAGGATCTGACTAGCTCTTATTGCAACAATAATTTCGTCATTTCTTATTTATTCCCAGTGATCTTATCCTCAAAGAAATTCTATTACTCCTCAAATTTACTTTTGATCTAAATTTACAAACTTAAAAATGTCATCCTACCGCAACTGATAAGTTTTACAACCTACAATTTTCTTAAATATTTATGTTATTGCACAACCTACCTTTTGCAAACCTTAAGCCCCACGTTGGAATTCCGGGCAATAGAGTTCATATAACCCAACAATAATTTATGTCGACCTCGACCATAACTTAAAAACTTTCTCACAATGAAGCTATGTTTAATGTCTATTTACCAATTAACCTTAACTCATATAATATACAACTCGAACTCTTAAGAAACTCACGAGTTCATGAAACACTTAACAATTAACACTAAACTTTTCTAAATAGGATAGCTCAGGGACTATACAATTTTACCTCGTTAGACCTCAAAATAAGATATGAATCTTATCCATACTTCCACAACAACGACACATGGAACCCATCATGCATCACTAACAACTCTGCGCCGGCTCAAAACATAAAATAGATTACCTATCTCCTCAACAACCGCATAAGGAACGACAAAACGAGTTATTTCCCTTATATTCCCAAATCGGCAACATTACGAAACAATGATACCTTCCTGAACAACTTAATATCCATTTTGAAATTCTAAAGGTCTACGCCACTTCTTAGCAATGCTACACTTAATGGTCCTGGGCTTATGTTCAATCCCTTATGCAACGACTAAGAAATCCATAATTACACCTAAAGTAAAAAATATATATACCACGAGCTATTATCCACTTATTGGATTAGACGATTTCTAAGTGCCAAATAGTTCTAACATATCGCCTGAAGTGTAGTAGCCCGTAACCAAATAAGGTAATTAAGGGAAATAATCGCAATTAGGGACCTAGAGTTCGGACGCTGCGAAAGGAGGATCGGAGGCTCCGAACGAGATCGAACGATCCGAAGCCAAGATCGAAGGCTCCGAAGGTGTTCGGACGCTCCATCGGCAGGTTCGGACGGCCCGATCGGAGTTCAATATTATGTCATTGATTACGTCAGCAAGATGATGTCATAGCTGACGTATTAATGGGACTTCGGACAGCCCAAAGTCAAGTTCGGACGGCCCGAACGTGCTTGGATGATCCGAAGTGGGGTTCGGGCGGCCCAAACTTCGTCTATAAATAGGGGGTGCCGAGCTTCATTTTGAATTGCACCAATCACCTCTCTTCTCTCGATTCCTTAGTCTTCTAACTTAGATCTAGGTAATTCTAGGCATTCCATTGGGATTCCGGAAGTGGCGTAGCGATCCAGGCGTTGTAGCGGAGCTGTGGCCTAGTTTTGAGGCAATCGACAACAACGGGGTGACAACGGATGCAGGTATAGCTTTTTCTTCCTAAAAATATTTAGAAGTATACAATAGCTTAGTTAAGGCTTTTAGAGAACTATAATGATATTAGTATCATTTGGCATTGTAGTGCGGATTGTAGGCATGGACCTAGAGCCGATAGAGCTTGCCTAGTATTTGAGGTACGAAAGTACTGTTCGAGATATCCTTACTGATTATGCATGTATTATGTGACTGCATGATTTTTATGTCATTGATTTATGCTGCATACACTTGCATATTGAGCTATCTCGTTCGAGATGTCTATTAGTAGGGTTTTACCCTATCCTGTTAGTGGATGGACTTCCATCAATTTGGGTCCGGAGTATCCACTGGTTTTTGGTATGGGAGACACCTCCTGAAGCGACGGCACAGAGTGCTACATACCAGGGCCCGATTTGTCTTTTGTTATCTGATTCTTGACCTCTAGACAGTAGGCGGTACACGTGTATTCATGTATACTCATACTCTCGTGCTGAGCATTTTATGCTCACGTCTCGTACTTTGTGTATCTGGACACCCTATTCCATGGGGCAGGTTTGCGATTGGATGAGGCGGATGGATCCAAGAGGGGCTAGGAAGTGGATGGCCAGCTGGAGCTTCGCCTAGGTCTTTATTTTATTGGATTGGATGGATATAGTATTTGATATGGTTGTACAACTATTTGGGTATTTACAGATTCCTTTTCTTGGGATTGTATATTGTTATTTCTTTCGCAGTTTAATTTTGGATTATTGTTTAATTAAGTTAATTGCATGCCTAAGTTTCTGATTAGTAGATGATCTCGGTAAGGGTCACTACATTTATGGTATTAAAGCATGCATAGTATTCTTGGAATTTAGATTCTAAATAAGATAATCGTGAGGTAATTTTGTAGATGGCGGATCGCGATGATCAGAGTAGCCATGGTAGTGGAGGTGGACGTTGGGGCGATGACGATCGAGAGCGTCAATGGGAACGCCATTATCATCGTCATGATCAGAATCGTTTCAGTGTGCTCCGATTCTTACAGATGGGTACTAAGCCCTTGGTTGGAGGCGATACTTCAGAGGATGTGGAGAACTGGCTAGATCGCATGGAAACTTGTTTTCAGACGTTCTGTTGTACTGAAGAGCAGAATATGGAGACTCTTGGTTATCTTATGGATGGGCGAGCCCGTAAGTGGTGGACATTCACTTCTGCACCGTTCGTTGCGGCGAGAGGAGTTGCTACTTGGGCTGAGTTCCGCACATCTTTTCAAAAGCTGTATTTTCCTCCTGCACTCCGTTAGATGAAGGCGGGTGAGTTACTGAGTTTGCGTCAGGGATATATGATGATTGACGAGTATCAGCAGAAGTTCTTTGATATGTTATCCTATTGCCCCGAGATAGATGACAGCTCTGAGATGAAGTAAAATATGTGATAAGTGTATTTTATACACTTAATTTATATATGATTTTAATTGTTAAATATTTGTTTCGAGCAGATTTATGTGGGTATTTTAGTGTTTTAGTTTTTACAGTGAATTATTTATTTTATGTGGAAAACAGGAAAAAGAAGAAATTGAAGAAGAAAATAAAGGAATTAAAAGAATAAAAGAAAAGAGAAAGAAGAAAAGAAAATAAAATAAAAGTACAGACAAAGGAATGAACAGTGATGGGCTTCTTTTAATTGGGCCAAGGTTTAGCGATAAAGTTTAGCGCTGTAGATGAGCTATCGCGCAAGATTTGTCAAGGCAAGAAAGTGGAATCCAGGAGTCTAGGCGCGCCCGCCTGGGATCTGAAGCACCCGCTCGTCGCCAATTTCTGAACTTGGAAATTTTAATCGAAAAAGGAAATTTCTTTATTTTCTTGGGCTTTATTGTTGGGCTTTTGGTGCATGCTATAAAAAGGAAATTTATGTCTGAGAGAAAAGGGGAGAGCCGCCACATATTTTTACACAGCATATCAGAGATTGAGATCGGGATCTTGAGGAATTTCTGGAGCTTAATTGAAGAACGAAGACGGAGTTTGATAGACCGAACACGGCATCGACGACGGATTTGTTTCTTTTATCTTTTATTTATAAAATTCTGAATATGCTTGAATTTATGAATTATTATTTTATTCAGAATTTTATTATGAACTAAATTTTTAGAGTCTAGAGTTTGGATGGAACCTGGTGTAGACGTTTTCATTAATTCTTGATTTTATTGAATTGAATTTCTTCTAGATTAATTGTTTTTTTTAGAATTGATTGTTTTTTCAATTATCTGATCAATAATTGATTTGTTATATTTATTTGAAATCTGGCACTCGGGAGAGGAGATTTTGAATAGGACAAATAGAAAATACACTGTTAATTATTTATATCGCTCGGGAGAGTGTATAATTTTAACAGAGCTTTTAAAGATAACATAGTTTTGAATTGATCACTGCAAGTAGATTCTTAATAAGGATATTGGAATTGAATTGTAGTTGATATATTTTATTCGGAAATTCATGACGATTAATTAATTAGGATTGACTGTTGTTGAAACCAGGTGAAATCTAATCCTCTAGACCATTATTCTCTGATTGATTTTTAATCTGAAAGTTGTGTGCGTGCACATAAACTAATTGATTATTTATTTTCTGCAAAATTCTCAAAGTTTAATTTTTTAGATAAAGTTTAGACTATTTTAATTACAAGCACTAAAGATTTTCATTTTACTCCATGTGGGATCGATATCTGATTTAATCACTATATTTAAACTTGACACTCGTACGCTTGCGAGGAATTTTCACAACAAGTTTTTGGCGCCGTTTTCGGGGAGTAAATTTGATTATTTTTTTTAGTTTTGTTACCAATTAGTCTAGATTTTAATTTAGAGTTTTTATTTTAATTTTTAAGTTACTAATAAAATTCTTCTTATTTTTAATTGCAGTTTATGCGACGATCTCAAAGTGCGAATTCCTTACTTTTTGATCCGGAGATCGAGCGTACTGCACGTGCTTTGAGAAGAATTAGAAGAGAAGAATTAAGGAACATGGCTGAAGAAGAAGCACAACAAGCTCCCTTGGTGCCAATCAGAGATCACTTTAGGCCGATAATCCAGGCTTACTACTCTGGAATAGCTCGAGGAACTATCAATGCCAACAATTTTGAGCTAAAGCCGGCCTTGATCAACATGGTTCAGTCAAACCAATTTAATGGGAGTGCCACAGGTGATCCTCACCTGCATCTCAGGACCTTCTTAGAAATTACTGATACGGTAAAAATTAATGGTGTGTCTGAGGATATTATTCGCTTACGCTTGTTTTCGTTTTCTCTCAGGGATCAAGCCAGAAGTTGGTTGCAATCACTGCCGCTTGGAAGCATCTCTACATGGGAGGGGATGGCAGAAAAATTTCTTGCAAAATATTTTTCACCTGCCAAAACCACCCAAATGAAGATAAAGATCAGCACATTCCGGCAGATGGACTCTGAACAGTTCTATGAGGCGTGGAAAAGGTATAAAGAATTACTTAGACGTTGTCTTAACCACAATTTTGCAGATTGGGAACATATCGAGTGGTTTTACAATGGACTGAATGCGCCTACGAGAATGAATGTGGACTCAGTAGCTGGAGGTACTATATTTGCGAAGGATCATGTTCAGGCTTATGATATGTTGGAGGATATGACGGTCAATAGTTTCCAATGACCATCTGAGCATATAGGAGTCAAGAAGGCAGCTGGAGTGTATGCTGTGGATCCTCTCACGTCCATCACTGCTCAGTTATCTGCACTGACTACACAAGTAGCTTCTTTTAATAAGACTAATGTTGCAGATTCAATTAGAGTTGAAGGATCTCATACATCAGAAGAAGTTAATTATATCAATCCTAGTGGCTACCGGGGTAATGGAGCTTACAGAGGTAATCCTGTCCCTAATACTTACCATCCTAGCTTGCGAAATCACGAAAATTTTTCTTATGCTAACAACAAAAATGTGTTGAATCCTGCGGGGTTCAATACAAACAAGGATGAGGGTAAGACTTCTTTGGAGGATTTGGTTAGTACCTTTGTGCAGGAGTCAGGTAAGAGGATGGCGAGGACTGAGTCTCGTCTTGACAGTTTGGAGATGCACATGGCAAACATGGGTGTTGTACTGCAATCCATGGAAACTAGCATAGGGCAGTTGGCGAATGCATTGAAGGATAATAACAGAGGCCAGTTTCCAAGCAATACTAAGGTAAATCCCAAGGAGCAGTGCAATCCATAGAGTTGAGAAGTGTAAAAGAAGTTGGAATTCAAGAACCTGCTGTTGAAGAGAAGAAATTTGAGGAAAAAGTTGAGGAGAAGGAGCCTAAACTGGAGCCAAAACCGATGTATAAGCCTCCACTTCCCTACCCGCAGAGGTTCAAGAAGAAAGCGTTGGATGAGCAGTTCTCCAAATTCTTGGAGATGTTCAAGAAGATTCATATCAACATCCCCTTCGCTGAAGCTTTGGAGCAAATGCCAAATTATGCAAAGTTCATCAAGGAGATGATGTCCAAGAAGGGGAAGCTGCTAGATAATGAGGTGGTGAATTTAATGAAAGAGTGCAGTGCGGTGCTCCAAAAGAAGATGCCACAGAAGCTTAAGGATCCAGGGAGTTTTACTATTCCTTACACTATTGGTTCTTCTTATTTTAATAATGCACATTGCGATTTAGGAGCTAGCATTAATCTAATGCCTTTGTCTGTGTTCAGGAGCTTAGGACTTGGTGAAGTGAAGCCCACAATGATCGCGCTGCAGTTGGCTGATAGATCTATCACATATCTGCTTGGAATCATTGAAGATGTTTTGGTAAAAGTAGATAAGTTTATTTTTCCTGCGGATTTTGTTGTGTTAGAAATGGAGGAGGATGCAAATATGCCCCTGATATTGGGGAGACCTTTCTTGGCCACTGCTGATGCCAAGATAGAGGTGAAGAAAGGTGCATTGTCGATGGGTGTGGACGGGGAAAGAGTAATTTTCAATCTATTCAAGAAGCCACCTAGCCCACCCATCGAAGACTTATGCTCAATTGAACCGGTTATGAAGTTGGAAAGCTGTCAAAGAGCTGATTTTGCGGTTGATTCATCGAATGAGAGAGCGCCAAAATTACCAAAGAATAAGTCCACGAAAAAGAGAGCGAAATTTAAAAGGCGATTCGTGAAATTTATTTGGCGTGTGAAAGAAAAGAGAAAGATCTAACACCGGTGAAAGTCGGGCTGATGACTCTAAACCAAGCGCTTTTTGGGAGGTAACCCAAAATTTTTGTTTTGTTTTATTTATTTTTAGTGCTTTTCTATTTTTATTTCTAATTTATCTTTTTTTTTATTTTGGTTCATTAGTTAATTTATGATTTTTTTTATTTTGAGATTTTTATTGAGAATTATGGAGGTTCAATTTATAAATTTTTTAAATTTTTTAGGATTTTGGCTTGTGGCAGCAGCTTATGCGCGCTCTCTCAAGAATTGTGGGCGCCCGCTCAAGATTGGGAGTTGAAATCAGAAGGTTGTGCATGCCCGCTCGTCACATATCCCGTGCCCGCCTCTTTCTCTATGCATTGATGCTCCTCGCCCGCGCATGAACAGCGCAATCGCGCGATTTGTTAGCGCAAGACTCAGCGCAAACCACTCTCTCCATCAAGCGCAATCGCGCGTCTCACTTCTCCATTTGCGCATCATTCAGCGCCAACAAACAAACACCCATCTGCACTCCACCTTGCGCAATCGAGCAGCCTACCTCCTTCATCTAGCGCAAACAGAATCCTCATCTGCGCTAAACCTTGCGCAAACTACTCACCATCTGCGCTACCTCAAGAGCAAACGCGCAACCTCATCAACCATAACCACAGACTTATCCACTCGATGAATGATAACCACTTGGAAAGTTCGAGGGAGGGTAGTTCAGTGAACTCATCATATGAGCACCAATCTGTATGATTGAACATCTCTATGTCCATACCAGCGCTCCTCATCTGCGCAATATCTCATGCAATCAGCCCCTCCACTTCTCATTTGTGCATTCCATTTGCGCAATACCATATGCAATCGCGCATCCAAGATTCATCCTTGCGCAAACAAGCAGCCTACAGTTCGTACTCATGTGAACTTGAATGTTATAGCAGCAACACTCCGAGAGCAAACAAGCTTCTCAAAGAGCTGTCTCAAACCATGCAAGATCGAACATATGCAGAGCATGATGCCTCGAATTTTTTTCCTTAATTTCACATACATTAAGCGAGTTATATTGTCTTGTATGCTTTGGGTTTCAATTTTGTATATTATCTTATCGTGTGCATGTGCTCTTTTCAGGTTAAATTGGATGCTAAGTCGTTTATCTACACCACCTTCTCTAATGGTTGAGGTTGCGAATGATTTTCCATGAAGTTTATGATATCGAGTACTGATGCTCGATGTCGAAGGTATGAGTTCATTGTTCTTTTTATTATTTTTTAATCATTAGGGACAATGATTATATTAAGTTTGGGGGGATGAATTAGTATTTGATTTAGTTAGTTGGTTGATGGTTGAATTTTTATGTGTGCATTATAGATAAAAATTTTGTTTGTGTTAGTTTTTGTTGAGTTGAGTTGAAAAGAAGTCGAGAAAGAAATGGATGCATAATTGACAAAAATATTTTTGTGCTATAACTGAAGTCCATGATTGTCTACCTACCTAACAAATATTTTTGAAAAAATGGAACCAATTGGATGAACAATTTCCTATATACTCTATGATTAATGCTTGAATCTGATTTTTGAGACATACAAACATAGATGTGATTGAGGCATTGTTTGGAATTTTTGGGCCTAATTTTCATTGAAATAATATTATCCTTAGATGCCTATTTGAGCCTACACTTGTATAAGTACATTGAGGTACGAGAATTCTGAAATTTGTTGTGCAAATCATCGTTAACTGCTGATGATTATCTTTTCTGCACTGATTGAATTTGTATGATTTAACTGTGGATTGATACTTGTCTAGAACTAGTTCAGACACTCTTCGAGGCGCAATACGGGCAAAAACTGATATTAGGAATGATTTAGGCAATTTTTCTGAATGTGTTTGAGCCTTTCAAGCTACCTATTTTAATATGTATCCCTAGTACCTTGTTTGAACTTTATTGAAAATCGAATGGCATGCGTGTAAACGTGTGATTAAACCCCATTCGTCATTATTTCAAGGTCCTACATTGACTACCTGAATAGCCTATACACTATTTCCTACCTTTAAGGGAGTAATTTGAATGCTAAAATTTTATATGCTCCTAGTTTTATTTGTGAAAAAGGAATGGTGTGGTGGTGATTTGAAAAGAAAAATGAAAAAAGGTAGTAGAAAAAAAATTGATGAAAGTTGAAAAAAATGTGGTTGTGAAAGAAGTTGTGAGAAAAAAGTTGAAAAATTAATGAAGTGAATTGAAAAAAGTGTGAAATTGTGAATAAAAAAGGAGTCGTAATTAGAGATAAATATGAATTACTCCTTATTTGAATTCTTTTCCTTCGTTTGTAGCCGTGAGCCAGGCCTGACATTATAAGTCGATTAAGTCCTATTGACCGAGTCTCAGTTGCCCAATATACTAGTGGAGAAGAGTTGCGAGAATTTAGTCAATGGACTGTTGATTGATGCTTTTAATTATTATGAATTTTGATCAAAACACACACACGCTTATTGTTTGAATTTACCTATTTATGAGTGTTTTTGATTTCATACTATATTTTGATCCTATGCTACCTTGAAAAGTCCTCATGATCTATGAATGTTTGAATTGAACTTGGAGAATGGTGTTTTGAACTTGAGTTGCGGAGATTGTGAGTTTATGCGGTTATTTTGTTATGACTGAAACTTTCAAGTGTTAGTTGGGTTGGATGAGATTGGATTTGAAAATTTTTGAAATCATTGCTGAGGTCGTTGCTCCATAATATTTCTTGACTATTCTTGTTGGGTTTGAGAGAATGAGTTTTGGAATTTAATTGTTTTGCTCGGGACTAGCAAAAGTTTAAGTTTGAGGGTATTTGATAAGTGTATTTTATACACTTAATTTATATATGATTTTAATTTTAAATATTTGTTTCGAGCAGATTTATGTGGGTATTTTAGTGTTTTTGTGTTTACAGTGAATTATTTATTTTATGTGGAAAAGAGGAAAAAGAAGAAATTGAAGAAGAAAATAAAGGAATTAAAAGAATAAAAGAAAAGAGAAAGAAGAAAAGAAATGACAAGAAACATACAGACAAAGGAATGAACAGTGATGGGATTCTTTTAATTGGGCCAAGGTTTAGCGTTGCAGATGAGCTATCGCGCAAGATTTGTCAAGGCGAGAAAGTAGAATCCAGGAGTCTATGCGCGCCCTCCTGGGATCTGAAGCGCCCGCTCGTCGCCAATTTTTGAACTTGGAAATTTTAATTGGGAAAGGAAATTTCTTTATTTTCTTGGGCTTTATTGTTGGGCTTTTGGTGCATGCTATAAAAAGGAAATTTATGTCTGAGAGAAAAAGGGAGAGCCGCCACATATTTTTACACAGCATATCAGAGATTGAGATCGGGATCTTGAGGAATTTTTGGAGCTTAATTGAAGAACGAAGACGGAATTCGATAGACCGAACACGGCGTCGACGACGGATTTGTTTCTTTTATCTTTTATTTATAAAATTCTGAATATGCTTGAATTTATGAATTATTATTTTATTCAGAATTTTATTATGAACTAAATTTTTAGAGTCTAGAGGTCGGATGGAACCTGGTGTAGATGTTTTCATGAATTCTTGATTTTATTGAATTGAATTTCTTCTAGATTAATTGTTTTTCTAGAATTGATTGTCTTTTCAATTATCTGATCAATAATTGATTTGTTATATTTATTTGAAATCTGGCACTCGTGAGAGGAGATTTTGAATAGAGAGGAGATTTTGAATAGGACAAATAGAAAATACACTGTTAATTATTTATATCGCTCGGGAGAGTGTATAATTTTAACTGAACGTTTAAAGAGAAAATAGTTTTGAATTGATCACTGCAAATAGATTCTTAATAGGGATATTGGAATTGAATTGTAGTTGATATATTTTATTCGGCACTCGGGAGAGGAAATAATACACTTAAGTGTTCTTGGCTATTAATTATCTGAAATTCATGAAGATTAATTAATTAGGATTGACTGTTGTTGAAACCAGGTGAAATCTAATCCTCTAGACCATTATTCTCTGATTGATTTGTAATTTGAAAGTTGTGTGCGTGCTTTTAAACTCATTGATTATTTATTTTCTGCAAAATTCTCAAAGTTTAATTTTCTAGATAAAGTTTAGACTATTTTAATTACAAGCACTAAAGATTTTCATTTTACTCCCTGTGGGATCGATATCTGATTTAATCACTATATTAAAACTTGACACTCGTACTCTTGCGAGGAATTTTCACAACAATATGTTCCTTCAGGGTCTTAACCCGGAGATTCATGACCGTGTGGCGGTTGGTGACGATATGATCTATGAGGGTTTGGTGAGCCATTGTCACCAGGCGGATGATAGCATTCGGCGTAACATGTCTTTCTCTCACTCTAGGCCTGCGAGTTCTTTGGGTCCCCGTGCTCAGTCTTTCAAGAATCCCGGATCTACTTCTTCTTATTCTGGTTTCGATGTTGTTGTTCGTTTTGGGAAGAAAGATAAGTGAGAACATTGTGGGAGGAACCATCCGTCAAACAAATGTCGTAGAGCTTCTGGGGCTTGTTTCCGTTGTGGAGAGGTCAGTCATCTCCGGAGGGATTGTCCACTAGCTGGGGGAGGCGGTTCTGGTTCTGGATCAGGTTCTCAGACTACCGTTCAGCAAAGGTCGTAGGGACAGTCTTCTGGGAGTTCTCATTTGAAGCCGCGGACTTCTGGCCAGGTGTTTGCCTTGAGGCACGATCAGGAAGTGGAGGAGAATGAGAAGGTCATCGCAGGTACATTTCTGTTATATGGTATACCTGCTCTTGTACTCATTGACACTAGTGCATATCATTCCTTCATTTCTGCACATTTTGTTAAGAGGTATAAGTTACCATGCATTGCACTAGACGTAGTGGTTTCTGTTTCTACTCCGACGGGCCAATCTGCTTTGGCTAAGCGTCTAGTAATGGGTTGCCCTTTAGAGTTTGAATGGAACATTCTGATAGCGAATCTCATTGTTCTTGCGATGGATGACTTCGATTGCATTCTGGGAATAGACATGTTAACTACCTATCGAGCTTCAGTGGACTTCTATCAGAGATTAGTACGCTTTCACCTGGATGAGAGTGATAGCTGGTTCTTCTATGGTGAGGGAGTGCGACCCCCGATGCCATTGGTATCAGCTTTGAGAGCCTGTCAAGCTCTAGAGTCTGGCGGGGAAGGTTACCTCATCTATGAAGTTGATTTGTCTGCTAAGAGCGTTGGGATAGAGAGCATTCCGGTTGTGAATGAATTCTCAGATGTATTTCTTGATGAGATTCCAGGTTTTCCTCCTGCTAGGGAAGTCGAGTTTGACATATAGTTGATATCGGATACTTCTCCTATTTCTCGAGCACCGTATCGTTTGGCTCTGTCAGAGATGCGAGAGTTGAAGAATCTGTTACAGAATCTTTTGGACAAGGGGTACATTCGTCCTAGTGTATCTCCTTGGGAAGCTCCTGTTCTCTTTGTGAAGAAGAAGGATGGGTCGATGCGGCTGTGCATTGAGTATAGACAATTGAACCGAGTTACTGTGAAGAACAAGTATCCTTTTCCTCGTATTGATAAAATGTTTGATCAGTTCCAGGGTACTTTGGTTTATTCCAATATTGACTTGAGATCTGGGTATCATCAGATGAGAGTCCGAGAACAGAACATAGCCAAGACTGCATTTTGTACTCGCTATGGGCATTACGAGTTTCTAGTGATGCCTTTCGGTTTGAATAATGCGCCGAATATCTTTATGGATCTGATGAACCGCGTTTTCAGGGAGTTTTTGGATAATTTTTTTGTAGTTTTCATTGACGACATTTTGGTATATTCACGCGATGGGACGAGCATGTTTCTCACTTGCGGTTGGTACTACAGACTCTTTGGAATGAGCAGTTGCATGCCAAGTTGAGTAAGTGTGAGTTTTGGATGGATCGAGTGGTCTTTCTTGGCCATATCATCTTCAGGGAGGGAATTTCTGTTGATCCGAGCAAGATCAAGATGGTTCTTAATTGGTCGCGTCCGACGATGGTTGCTGAGATATTCCGTAGTTTTCTGGGTCTAGCAGGATATTATCGTTGTTTCATTCTGAACTTCTCTCAGTTAGCTCGACCATTGACGCAGCTTACCCGCAAGAGTGTTGATTTCGAATGGTCCTCAGAGTGCAAGGAGAATTTTTGTGAGCTTCGACGACGGTTGACTTCTGCCCCGGTGTTGGCATTACCGTCAGGATCTGGAGGGTATGTGGTTTACACGGATGCTTCTCTTCAGGGTTAGGTTTTGTTCTGACCCAGCATGGACATGTGATCGCATATGCTTCTAGACAGTTGAAGTTACACGAAGACAATTATCCAGTCCATGATTTAGAGTTGGCAGCTATTGTGTTTGCTTTGAAGATCTAGCGTCATTATTTGTATGACGAGAAATTTGAGATCTTCACCGACCACAAGAGTCTCAAGTATTTGTTCACTTAGGCGGAGTTGCACATGAGGCAGAGACGTTGGATGGACTTGCTTAAGGACTATGATTGCGAGATTAAGTGTCATCCAGGAGCTACTAATCTCACCGCTGATGCATTGAATCGCAAGGTGCGACTATCCGCACTTCAGACTTGTTCGATGTCTAGTGCTATCAAGGATTGTTGTTCTTCAGGATATACCTTTAAGCACAAGAAAGGTATGCAGAGTATCCAGATGTTTGCAATATTATCTAAGCCAGCTTTGTATTCTCGGATTCGGGATGCTCAGATGTCTGATTCAAGGAACCGGAGTTTGGCTCGTCTAGCCAACGAGGGAAGTACATCTGGATTTCACTATCAGTCAAATGGATTTCTGTGTTTTTTTGGTAGGCTTGTGATTCCGAAGGATGAAGAGTTGCGAGATGAGATCTTGTCTCAGGCACATCGCACTAAGTTGAGTATTCATCCAGGGAGCAACAAGATATACAAGGTTCTACGTACTCGGTTTTGGTGGAAAGGGATGAAATGCAGCGTGTATCAGTATGTTTCAAAATTCTTGGTTTGTCAGCAGGTTAAGGCAGAGCACCGACGACCTGGAGGTTTGCTTCACAGTCTGCCTATTCTTGAGTGAAAATGGGAGCTTATCACGATGGATTTTGTGACCCATTTGTCGGTATCCTTGAGGAATTGTGATGCTATCTGGGTTATGGTGGACCGACTCACCAAGTCAGCGCATTTCATTGCCTATAGCCGAGAGTACTCTATAGATTGTATGGCTCGGTTGTACATCCAGGAGATCGTTCGACTTCATGGAGTGCCTGTGAGCATTGTCAGCGATCGGGACCCTTGGTTTACTTCCAGATTCTAGGGGAGTGTTTAGCGTGCCTACTCTCAGTTTGAGTACTGCCTATCATCCTAAAACAGATGGTCAGTCAGAGCATACTATTCGTACTTTGGAGGACATGCTTTGAGCGTGCGCTATGAACTTTGGTTCAGCCTGGCAGGATCATTTGCCATTGATTGAGTTCGCGTACAACAACAGCTATCATAGTAGCATCGGGATGAAACCTTTTTGAGGCGTTGAACGGGCGACGTTGACGTACTCCACTCTTCTGGGGAAAAATGGGGGAGAGACAGGCTGAGGGACCGGAGTTAGTCCAGCAGGCAGCAGATATTGTTGATCAGATCAAGAAACAGATTAAGATTTCACAAGTTCATTAGGACAGCTATGCTAATACTAAGCGTAGGCCTTTGCACTTTGATGTTGGGGAGAAAGTGTTTTTGAGAGTTTCACCTTTCCGCAGGATTCTCATATTTGGCCTCAAGGGAAAGTTGTCTCCCAAATTTATCGGTCCGTTTGAGATCTTGGAGAGCATTGGCGTTTTGGATTATCGTCTAGCCTTGCCACCATATCTGTCTAGTATCCACGACGTGTTTAACGTATCTCTTTTGAGACGGTATGAGGCAGATCAGTCTCATATTCTGTAGCCTTCAGAAGTTCAGGTGGATACAGATTTGACTTATGTAGAGAGACCTATTCGTATCCTGGATCATAAGGATAAGGTCTTGCAAAATAAAGTTATTCCTCTGGTTTTAGTTCAGTGGCAGCGTCGAGACACTGAAGAAGCCACTTGGGAACTGGAGAGCAGGATGCGTTCAGAACATCCTGAGCTATTTTGAGTATGTTTTGAGTTGTATTCAGTTGTGAACTCTGTAAACGTGTAATATGAATAAAGAATGTTTATGCATGTTGTTTTACAATCAGTACTATAATGATATTAGTATCATTTGGAATTGTTGTGCGGATTATAGGCGTGGACCTAGAGCCGATAGAGCTTGCCTAGTATTTGAGGTACGAAATTACTGTTCGAGATATCCTGACTGAGTATGCATGTATTATGTTACTGCATGATTTTTATGTCATTGATTTATGCTGCATACACATGCATATTGAGCTATCTCGGTCGAGATGTCTATTAGTAGGGTTTTACCCTATCCTATTAGTTAATGAACTTCCATCGATTTAGGTCCGGAGTATCCACTGGTTTTTGGTATGAGAGCCACCTTCTAAAGCGATGGCACAGAGTGCTACATACCAAGGCCCGATCTGTCCTTTGTTATCTGATTCTTGACCTATAGTCAGTAGGCGGTACACATGCATTCATGTATACTCATACTCTCGTGCTGAGAATTTTATGCTCACATCTCATACTTTGTGTATCTGGACACCCTATTCCATGGGGCAGGTTTGCGATTGGATGAGGCGGGTGGATACAAGAGGGGCTGGGTAGTGGATGGCCAGCTGAAGCTTCGCCTAGGTCTTTATTTTATTGGATTGGATGAATACAGTATTTGAAATGGTTGTATAACTATTTGGGTATTTACAGATTCCTTTTCTTGGGATTGTATATTGTTATTGCTTCCGCAGTTTAATTTTGGATTATTTTTTAATTATGTTAATTGCATGCCTAAGTTTCTGATTAGTAGGTGATCTCGGTAAGGGTCACTGCATGAAGACACACCTCAAATCTCTAGTTCAAGTTGACAGCAAGTTTGAAAATCTAAAGAAATTCCCAAATTGTTATATGTACAACCTGAATTCATATTTCAAGAGCTTAATACCCAATTAGACACCTTGAAGAGTTTGTAATTTGATCGTAAATGCTTACTCATTGATCCTCAAGTACCTTAGCATTTTTCTGATTGATAAATCTTTAGTTTATCCAGAAAACTTTCTAAATATTCTATTTATCATTCTATGCCCATAGTTGGTGCATTAGTCTTTCCGATCGACAATCACAAAATCTTATAATGCAAATGTAAAGTACCCAAGGTCTCTAGGGAAACTCTATTTCATATCTCGTAATTGTTCACCCATTCAGCTTACCAAAATAATCGGTTTACTCTTAACGATCCTATTTAAAATTAAAACAACTCATTCAACTAATTTACTACCTAGCAGTCTACTCGCTAGATTCAGATATAATTGATATTCGCCACTCCTAGGATCACAACAATAACTTAAGATTTTATTTAGCACTAACACTAATTCACAACGTTCTAAACACTCACTATGCGGTTACGAGCCAAATTTTTGCACAAGGAATCGAAATGATAGTTGAAACTATAATCCATCCAAGTCCCTGTCATGGTGGATCATGAAAAGAAACAGACATACAAGTAATGCTGCTTAATATGAAATGAAATAATGCATGCATTACAAACAAAAGAGCTGAAAATAAAAATCTGGATAAGTGAAAACACTCACTCATAATTAAATTCTAGAGGTGAGTGAATATTAATGGAGGCTCCAAGAACAATGAGTATGAGCTAACAAAATAACAACTCTGGTGATCATTTATCCAAAGGTAATGACATCATGCTCAAACAATAAAGTATAATTAAAACAATAGGTGTGACTTCAGTCGATAGAAATCCACACTAGTCAATAATCAGAGAAAATAACGGTCTTAAGACATTTTCAGATGTCAACCACAACATAAGTAGATCACAAAAAAAAAATCGAGATAAATCTTACTCACATAAACATGTGGCTCTTGAACCGAATTTTTTTTTCAAAAAGTATAAAAAATGAACAAGATTTTATTATGAAGTTCGACCAATGCCAAAGTAGCTGAATAAAACGTTGACTGGTGTCATAAGAATTCGTAAATGAACAAAGGATGTGCAAAGAATTTTCTGATACTCAAAAGTATATGTTGCAATGGATTTGAGCACAAAAGAAAGAAAACGAAATAACGATCGGAATAATAGTTCACAAAATTGAAAGGCTCACAGTAACTGACTCACTAATTCCAAAATCATATTTGTCCAAATAACAAAAAAAAACTCAAACTACCCATAATAATATAAAACTAAGTTCGTATCTCAAGTTTTCACACGAGTTCGATTCACTAACTTAACTAACAAACATGCATCTATCAGTTTCTAAGAATACTATGCACTTAGTTTTGTCCGACTAAATTTCATCCATAAGAGAATAAATCACAACAAGAACGCAACAACTAATATTTTCTTAATGCACAAGTTTAATGTTTTCCAGCAACCTCCTACAAACTCATCAAAATTATTAGTACTACTACCTGATAACTCAAACAACATCCGTGTCCTGCCCAAAACTGGAACGAATATTGATACACCAACTCCGTTTAACTTGGAATCGCATGTTATAAAAATAAACAGTCAAATAGTACACTTTAAACTAATAGAAGCAATTTTTAAACAAAAATAAGCACTAAATTACACACTTAAACAAATTAAGCATCTATTTTTGAAAATATTCTAAAAAAAATGTGATGTAAAACATTTAAAGAAATAAATCAATTACGACTACCATATAAAATTCATTAAAACTTACAGACTTTGAGGCGAGTGGCAACGCTAAGTCGTATCATGCCCAAATTACCCTACTCAAATCAGATAACAAAATATGCAGTAGTTTGAGTAGGGATCGTTCCCACGAGGAAAGTGAAATTTAAATAATGTTATTAAAATACTGAAAATAATTAAAGAGGATTTTTGGATTTTATTAATTACTATGCAAGAATTAAAATAAGAAAGATCAATAAACTAACGAGACTTGGTATCGGTCGACTACACCTTTGAAATAATTCATTCGATCATTGATTCCCTAAAAATAATTAATTCACATTGAATATTCATCATTGGAAATTTAATTCCTGTTTTACCTTAATTTTATTTAACTAGACATCAGCGTTCTAAGTTAACCCTTACCCCATAAATTAACCAAATACCATCGATTAGATTTAAATCCACGGTAGCATTCAAATGAGTAAAACTGATGAATCTAGACAACACAATACCAACGATTGTATTTAATCTAGTCAATAGTTGTTCCTATGATTTAACAAATTCAACAGCACAAAATATTAATCATAGTTTCTTCACAAATCAGATGATTCAAACAATTACGAATTTGAGTTCTAATTTAGCAATAGATTGTATATCAAAATCCTAAGGTGATCAATCCTAAAATCTCACATACAAGCATGTCAATCAGTCCAAAACAGCTCTTGATACGCAATTCAGAATTAAACAATAGAAAACTGAATCTCACAAATAAAATAACTCAAGGGTTCGTCTTCCTCAACCAAGTACTAAAACTTAGCCAACAATATTCATGAATTTTCTAGAAAAATTCATGAAAGAAAATTAAATCTAAGAAAAGAGAAAAAAACCTAGCCGCCAAGAGGGTTCTTCAAGCTTTCTGTCGTCCAAAGATCTCCAGCATGATTAGAAAAATTCATGAAAGAAAATTAAATCTAAGAAAAGAGAAAAAAACCTAGCCGCCAAGAGGGTTCTTCAAGCTTTCTATTGTCCAAAGATCTCCAGCATGATTGCTAAGACTCTAAAATTCGAGATATATTTTAATTAAGGCTAGAGTCCTTAAAAATAAAAATTCCTAAATTACAATTTTTTTCCCGAACAGCCCGTCTCGCTCGATCGGTAAGATGTTGAAGATCGAGCGAGCCCAAAATCTTAATCCTACTGTTTTGCAAATTCGTTGGCCGATCGATCGGTAAAATGTTGCAGATCGAGCGACCCAAAAATACTCTTCCTACTGCCTTTGTTCATAGACTGCCGCTCGATCGGTTAAACTTTGCAGATCGAGCGAGCATATCTTTTTCCAGCAAGCAACGATTTTGAAAAATTCATATCCAGAGATCTAGCCGTCGGATTGAGCTGAAATTTGGACAGATGCTTCAAACATCTTGAACTTCATTATGAACAGTGGAGATCGGATATTGATTAAACTAAAATTAAAAATGATTTTTTGACAATTTCTACATTGTAATTCTTCTCTTATCTCGCTCTTTTCTTCCATCTTTTTCTCATTTTCTTCACTTTTCCTATATCAAATCAGACAATGATTAGTAACTATAACATGAATTTAATAAATCAAAACGCACCTAATACTCACAATTTAACTCAATCAAACATAGGAAAATACCATCACATCAGCGAGGTTTCTCGAGTTTCTTGCAACCGGCAGTAGGCACAACCCAAACCAGACCCATGCTCATATACCAACTGCAACGGCCCTGACCTATATTTTAAATTAATTAATAAAGAAAATGCAGATTTAAAAAAAATTTAAAATTTTGGCATGACCTATTTGTTTAAGTGAAAACCCGCTTGTATCAGACAGCAAACAAAATAAAATGAAAGAAATAAACAACCGACGACACAGATTAGACATAACAAACTCGCATCGCAGTCCACTCGATAGTCTTGCCCCTCGATCTAAATGAAATACTCCCCACCTGAAAACAATAAGTGTAATGATTCTAAAGGACTCAGCAAGAATATTGGGGTGGGGGGGGGGATAACGAGTACTATGTAAATACAAACACACGCAATTTAAAAATACTTTGATAATAAAATACTTTGTTCCCTTAATTTGAATAAAATAGACTTCTAAAATGAGAAAACATGAATATAACATATGCATGGCTAAGTCATAAATAATCAATGTAACTGCATAAACTGTACTGAAACATAGTCATAAATATTTTGAACCGTAACTATAACTGAATAAACTGTTCTGGAACATAGAAATAAATATTTGAACTTAGATCCTTGAATTGTGACTCTGTGATTTTGATCATGATCATGGCTGCAGTGCACTATACCGCAAGGAAGTCAGGATTTCTCCCAACCCGTCTTTCCCATACTTGGTAAGGGAAGCTAGGATTTTTTCCGGCCCGTCCAAACTCATACTTGGTAAGGGAAGCTAGGATTTCTTCCGCACGTCCAAACCCATAAATTTGGTAAGGGAAGCCAGAACGTCTACCAGCCCGTCCAAACCCATACTTTCTATAGTCACAATCATCTCACTTCGTTCCTAAAAATATATTCTTTCATTCTTGAATTTCGGACTTAGCATGCATATGTAAAAATGATGTAAATTGTAAATATTACTCGATAATCTTGCATATGACTTACACAAAGATGATCGGGATGGTGATTTAGGAACTAAATCAAAGGATGGAAGATTTAACCCATAATTTGAACTTAGGACTAATTTAAGCGGTTAGCCCGTAAAATTTGTAACTTGATCGATTATTATTCAAAAAGGATTCCGCTTGAAACCACAACTCCAGTACACTTATAACTAAGTAGGGAAATCATCCTTGAAATTTATTTCCTAAGATATCATTTTCCAAAAGAACGATTTCCGGGCAGCAGCCCCTTAACCTCAAATATATTTCGGCGTCTTATCAACTAAAAATCTAAAACTCGACCCAAACTTAATCGAATCGATTCCCGCTTGAATCAACATATTCCCAACATCCTAGACTAATTCCAGACCCGAGCCCTTGGCCAAAACCCGAGTTTAACCCCCGTTTAAAAATCGATTTTTGGACAGCTCATACACTTAAAAAAAACATCTTCTCATAAATTGCTTCCAAATTTAACCAAAACTTGGCTATAATTCCTCCAATCTCCAAGCTACTAGGCTAGGTTCAAGACCAACATTTAACTCCTCAACTCACCCCAAACCAGCCTCTAACCTGGTTACAAACTTCACATTTCTGGGCAGCAATGAATCCCCCAAAATCTGCTCAAGATCACTACCTCAAATTCAATCCAAAACTTATCAAATTGTCCCTCGATCCTCAAGCCACTATCCTAGCATCAAAGACCAACATCGAAGCTCACCTAACATCGCTTAACATTCACCATAATCATTCATTAATTCCACTTCACAGGCTCCCGAACCAGCCCCTAAGTAAACTGTGCAACAGTCGAACCTCCCTTCTACAACCACAAATCCAATTTTTCTCATTCTAATGCTACCACGTGAACTACATATCACCCGTGGTAGCTCCTAAACCACCAAACCATTCAACACCATCACAAACACACAGAAATCGAACATGCTAACCAAGAACATTTTTGAATTTTTGAAAAATGGCTAACATGCTTACAATTTCGTTCCAAGGCTTGAAAATCAATCATTCTTCACATATGAGCATCATTAAATCAACTACAACCAAAATCCCAACAAGAAGCAGTACGGTCGTGAGAAAAGAAAAAGAAACAGGGCACGTTACACATGAAATTTTTGAAAATGAGGAATACAAAAATCTAACACCAATCAAAACACACATTAATAGTATACAAGGTAAGCAATGAAACCATAATCTTGCCTTTATCAGAAAAAAAATCAGAAAAGAAAGGGGAGGGGAAGCTCGGCGAGCTGTGACCAAGACCAAGCTATGCCGGAATGAGCTCGAACGGCGAGTTCAGGGGTAGTCCACGCCGGAAGGGGAGATGGAGCTGCTGCGGCCGAGACTTTGAAGGGGATGGAAATGGAGAAATCTGATGAGGCCGATGGATTGCGTGTTGGAGGAGAAGGGGAAGCCGATTTCTCAAGCATGCACAGGGGAGTAGTGAGTGTTGTGTGTGAGTTTGAGCATGAATGAGGGTGTGAGTGTTGGGAGGCTAGAGTTTAATCTTAAGTTTAAGATAAAGTTTGAGTGTGTAGGTATAGGTGTGTCTATAGAATTTAAAAGAAATTTAAATAAATACACAAGTGAAAATAAAAACCTTTAAATGATTTCGACAATTAGAAAGGATTTAAATAAATAAGCTAGACATTTAAAATAATTTAAAATAACTAACCACTAAACTTAGGCTATTTTAAAATAAATAAGTTGGAAACTCAAAAATATTTAAACAAATAAGTTAAATATTTAAAATCGTTTAAAAGAATAAACTAAACAATTAAAATCATTTAAATATGCAAGATTAAACCTTTAAAGTATTTAAAAAAATTAAGTTGCACAATAAAAATCATTTTGAATAAATAATAAAATATTTTGATAGCACATAATTCAGATAAAGAATTTGAATCAATTAAACTTAAAAATAAAAAAATCCTAATATTTATTAAATTAATGCATGGGATTTAGTAGATTGGATTTTAGGCGTCACAAAATATAACCTTGCCTTTTTGATCGACTCAAAATCATCACATATTTCCTCTTCATCATCCATTTCTAATATTTCAAAATCATTAAAAAATTTATTCATTATAAAAATAACAAAATGGAATATTGCATGAAAAAGAACAAAAACTTCAAATTTGGGAACAATTGAGAATTCTGTACCGAAATTTGTCGATTGTCCTCAACAATAACATTATTGAATATATATTCAATAAATAAAAAACATCATAAGAACATAACAATTTAACATTCATTTACCAAGATATACTTCAAAACAATTTCAAGAACAAAACCCTAAAAATTGGGGATAAATAATTTAAATCGAGGAACTGTCAAAATTAAATACAAAAATTAGGAATAATGATGTGAATGCTTAGACAAATATATGCAAACAAGAACGGTAGCAACACATTTGAGTCACAAAACCCTAAAATTAGTGGAAACACATAAATATTAAAGATTCATACAATGAGGTGCAAAATAATTCCTCTAAACGAACAATTTTCTCAATTACTCAAGACAAATCATATATAGCGGCCGATTTAAAAAATTAAAAATAGGGTTCACCTATTTTTGATTTCTTCGACTTCTTCACAGTGCTGGATTTGGTCTCCTTCCTCACTCCACAAGCTCCTTCAACAAACTTATCTTTTGAGTATCTGCTTCGTCTCGTCGTCGGTGCCATTTTCTGAGCTCAAAACCTTGTCACAAAAGATCACTGCTTTCCTACGAGAAGAATCAGTTGGGAGAGGGAGGAAAACTACCGATCGTTTCTTTTTTTTTTTTGGTTTTTTTTAAAAAAAAATTAAAGTGAGGAGTAGTGTTGGGTGTATAAATCATTTTTGGGGCATTTTAGTAAACTGACCGAAATAGAGAGTCGTAACAAACAAGAGATTTATGTAAGGAAACATACTTATGTCAGGGATTTAGAACAAAAAATTCCTGGGTTTATTTCAACCTACATTTACAGGCATTACTCCATGATAGATCTAAGGGTCCTCATTTAACAATACATACGGGGTCCACTGAAAAATAATTAATTCCACATTTATTGGTAAATGCATACCGTTAGATCTATGTCAAGGTCATGCCTGTATAGGTAGTATCTAACTTACGGTTTAGTACATGCCGTCCGCAGGACACTACCCTGCGGGTGACGTGTAACCCCATGATTGATCAAAATTAGTAGGTCCCACATGGGGCCCATTAATTTTAACCAATCATGAGCCGCCACATCACCCGCATGACACTACCCTGATGGTAGCATCTACTCAACCCTTACTTAACTTCCTGAAACGAAAGTGAAGAGAAATTCATGTTTGCCATTGGGATTTATAACAAATTCTCCGTTATAACAATAACATGGGTTAGTCTATGCTATACCGGGAGTGTTTCTCCCCCTATTTCAATACCATTAGATTACGTGGGACCCATATATTTTTATGAAAATTGACATATGTCTTGATGATCCAATGGTTGATATTTGACCACATCATGGGGGGAGAAGTACTCCAAGTGTAGCATAGAATAATTCCAATAACATATACACAATCTCTAGCAATATTATGCAAGAACCCTAATTTCTCCCCCTTCGACTCCATGTCTAATCCAGCTTCAATATTTGATCTCCGAGAGGGAGCTTGCGATCAATCTGGGAGATTGGTTTTCAAAAAAAAAAATAAAAAATCTGGGAGATTGGAACTAATTTATAACGTCGGAAAGAACCTAATTCTAACGCAGCTTCTATATTCGATCAAGCCTGAGAATTTGCGATTAATACTAGGAAATTGGAACCAGAGAAAATGTGTTCAGAGGCCTGCTTTTTCTTCAATTTTTTTCACGCAGAAGAGTATTCCAGCGAATTCTACCCTCGATATCAACCTGAAATGTCAGGACTTATGAGATCCTATGGAGCATTTCTGCCTTTTGATCACACTCCATCAGACATCCGAAGTTACTGCAACGGGCTTTTTCTTTTGGCCCGCTCAAATCCCATGATAGATCTAAGGCTCAAATACCACCGCGTATATTGTCTGCAATCCAACCACGTGTGAGTACATTGAACTTCCGATCAACCCCCATCACATATATGATGATGTTGCCTCTTTGGCATTTGATCCCAGTGATTCTCCGGTTTCCTTTAAGGTTCTTCTAAGGACAGCCTATATCTCACTCTCGCATTCTTTAAAGCTGGACGTATTCACATTCGACTGAGGGAGTTGGACCACCCATGTTCTAGTTCTTGACCACATGCTTTTTGGGTTCAATTGGATCGATCATTCTGTTTATGTGAATGGGATTTTGTACGTGATATCTCTGGCCAAGTATCTACTTGGTATTAATCTCCATTTCACAAACAAAACAAATATTACCTATCGGGCTATTGAGTTACCTGATAAAGAAACGTTTGATGATTCTGGATCAGTTGGGACATCCAGAGGGTATGTGGTTTATTCCAATAATGACAAGTCTAAAATACTATTATGGCGGTTAGAACACGGTGTTCACTGGATTTTCCAGAACAGAGTGAGCATCGATGAGATGGTGTCAGTGTCACAGCTCCCACGCCATAAGTTGATGTGCCTTCTCCACGACAGGGAAGAGATCAAAGTTTACGGTTTTCATCCTAAGTCAGAAGTAATATTTGTAGGAACACCTCGCCTAGTGCTCGACTATAATCTGACTACCATGCAGGTTAAAATTTTCTTTTATTTATCACCCGGCCGGGAAATTGTTGGCGGTCAATACAAAATGTACCCTTCCTCGTGCTGCCCGGTTATTCTCATTGGTGTTCTCTCTTCATCCGGTAAGTTCTCCTAGCTTCTCTTTTACAACATTGTGTGAGCATGTCATATTCTCCATATACATGATTGATAGGTTTGCTTTTGTTGCAATAGTTTGAAGCCTACGTGTTGTGAGGCATTTCTGGTAAACAGATGCAATATATAAATAAAATGTCATAACTTAGTTTGAACAAGGGACCTGTTGATATTTTCTGTTCTTACATGTACTGTGGACTTCCATCAATTGAAGAACTTCAGGGCCTTTCTAGACAAATCGATTATGTAAGGCAATAGATGATTCTCAGTCTTCAAATTAAGCGCCTTTACCAAAGCTTTGGAAACCAAAGGCTCACTGTTGCTGCTGTCAACGATCCCGTGGCACACTTTACTTCAAATAGTGTTTCCCCTATCCCCTCCAAACATGATAACGTTATAGATATCTTCACCAAACACTTGCTCCTCAAATCCTCGTCACCAGCATCTTTTCTTACATGAATAACATACCTTCTATTTTGACAACTATTCGATAGATGACTTGGTTGGTTGCTACCATTTTCTGAGAGCTAGATGTTCCTAAGGGTCAGTATTGACTAGTTGTGGTTACTGATTTTGACCTTGAGTATTAGGTCGGACACGGGCTGAAGTTTCAATTCGGTTTGCTTTTGAATTTTTTCACCATGATACCATGTGAAATCTATGTTCTGACATGGGGTTACTTGAAAACAAATTGAGGCATAATACATAGTTAGATGAATATGCTCTGATTATATCAAGGCTTAAATTAAAACTGAGGACATTTGTTTATATCAAGGCTTAAATCAGATAGGTTAGAACCTAAATATGTGAAAACATTTCACTGCAATCCAGCGTGTTCTTACAAGTTTTTATGCAAAAACAAATTGTCATTAAGTTATAAATGAGACTTGGATCCACTGTCCCAACACTTAATGCAAGCATGATAGGTGTCTTGATGCTCGACAGTGCACATTAAGGTTGGGGTTTCATGGTTAAGGTGTTGCACCACATCTAAGGAATTGCACTTTGACTTGTGTTGAGGTGCAAGAACTTGGCCTCGCTATGACTTGAGGCTAGAGTTTAGAGACGTGATGCCCAATTATTGAGAAAGCTGCATGCATTAGTACAGGACATGTTAGTTTGTTCTTATTAAGATTTGATCCATGGGTCAGCATGCAATTTGCTCCAAATTTTAAAATCCCACTTTGCTCCTGTATCAGAAAGAATTTTTATCGTGTAGGTAACGGGGCACATTCATCTCGTTTCCGATTGTACAAGTTTCTATACAGGTATGCATGTGTGCCTGCATCTATGACTTTTGTTTTACATTTTGACAGTTGATCGTATCTCATGGCTATTCCGTCTGCCTATGTTTTATAGGGTACCCACCACGATGAGAAGGGCATGAGAACGCGAAGGTGCTGGAAGATGTTTAGGATGACGATCAAACAAAGGAGAAAGGCATGACCCACTGTATTAAGACGGATCTTTTTAGCGTGCTTTTGTCATCACTCGCATGCACCCTGAGAAACTTTCCAGGGGTCACCCATCCTATAATTTCCCCAAGTTAAGCACGCTTAACTTTTGAGTTCTTATGTGATGAGCTTTCGAAAAGAGGATGCACCTTCTTGATATGAGTAGTACATATGAAATCTTTTAAATTCTCCTCAACTATGCAGTCCCATACCTACACAGTCTCAGAATCCCTCTCATTCCGGCAGGATCGGTTCATTCATGTCTTCCTCTAGACCTGGCCACGGTCCGGGTCCGGGTTGGCTTTTAGCCAACCCTTAACCGGACCGCCAATGGCCGGTTCTGGTCCGGGTCGGTGAACCGGCGGTTTCGGTCCGGGTCCGGTTAACCGCCGGTTCATGGTCCGGGCTAACCCGTGCTATTTTAAAAAAAATATAAAAAATTTGCAGCGCCCCAGCACTACATTGGCAGTGCTGGGGCGCTGAACCTTCGAATCAGTGCTGGGGCGCTCAACCTTCGAATTAAATTCGAAGGGGCAGCGCGGGGCGCTGCACCTTCGAAATTTAATTTTTTTTAAATTTTTAAACAAATTTTAATAAGACATATTCTTTAAATAATCTCAATCAAATATTTCATATATCCATAATAAAAATTTATTACATTTATTAAATAAACAATATATTAGAATTTCAACATCTTAATATCTTATGACTTAATCTTAATATTACAAATCTATTACATTTTATTCTACTTCACTCACATTTCCTCCCGTCGTAGTTCCGGATGTTTCTTCGGTATCATCTTGGTCTTCTTCATCACTTTGAATATGTTGTGTTCGAGTAGCGGCTTTTGACCAATCATTGAGCAAACATTGGGCTTCCAAATTTTTCGGCCTTAAGCTAGAACGTCTCTCGTCCAATGTATTTCCTCCAATACTAAATTCTTGCTCCACTGCAACTGTTGAAACCGGGCAAGCTAGAATTTCTTTTGCCATTATAGCCAAAATTGGATATATTTGTGTTTTTTGCGACCACCATCTCAAAATGTCGAAGTTTTCCTCATCTGTATCACTAAAATCAAAAGTAGTGGTAAAATAATTCTCAAGTTTCTGACTGGAACTTGAGGATCCTCGTGGACGTTTCGTCCGTTCCCTTAATAAAAGTTGTGCTTTAGTAAGTTTAGAAGTAACATTACTAGTTGGAGTGGAATGTGTTTCATGTGAAACAATTTGTCCACCATATTTGATGTTATATTCATTCTAAATATCAAGTAAATGAGTTTTAATATTAAACAAAATCAATGAGATAGAAGGAATCGTTTCCGCAATAGGCTCCAAAGATTCATAATATAATGTTAACATGTTGCTTAAGCCATCTAATTTAAGTCTAGGATTTAAAACAAAAGCACATAAAAAAATTTCAGGAATGAGCAAAAAATATTTTTTCCATTTTGCTTTCATGACGAGAATACATTGTGATAAAACACTATCATTAGAATTAACATGTTCATGAAAAATACAAGCAATGTTGCAACAATGTGTTAAAACTAAATGTTAAGTAGGGTAATAAACACCGGATAATTGGTCACTAGCATCATTAAAAACTTTTAAAATTTCACAAATACTAGTGCATATGTTCCATTGATTTGAAAACAAATAAATATCACGAGCTTGAATAAATTGATGAAAAAATGTACATAATAAATCTTTATATTCAAAAGAGGATAATAACAATTTATATGTTGAATTTCAACGAGTTGGAACATCTCGTGCAAACCGCTTAGGCTTCATACCATTTACTCTACAAAATTTTTTCCATTGCTTCATAACTTGAGGATGCGTCCATAAATAATGAATAGCGTTCCTAATTGGTTGAATATGTATGCCTAAACTTTTCAGCCTATCTTGAACACATAAATTTAAAATATGACATGTGCATCTAATATGAAAAAATTTGCCACCTAGTGATGGTTTACATATTTCAATAAGCTCACTAATACTAGAAGTATTTGCACTAGCATTATCAAAAGACATTGAAAAAACTTTGGTAGTTAGACCATATTCTTCTAAAATAACAAATATAAGTTGCGAAATATTTTGTGCCGTGTGTGATTCATTGAAACATCTATATACAAGCAACCTTTTTTGAATGTTCCAATTATTATCAATCCAATGACATGTAATACCCATATATGAACAACTTTGCCAATGATCACTCCAAATATCGGAACAAAAAGAAACTTTATTATTCAAACTATAAAATTCCTTAATTAATTCTTTTTTTTGATCAACGACTAACTTTTTCATTGTGCGTTTGAGACTATTTCTTGGAATACGTCTAATAGAAGGATTTGCACTTGTAGAAAGCCAATTTTCAAAAGATAATTTATCGCTAAAACTAAAAGAAAGTTGTTCAACCGCACAAAATTTAGCCGTTTCTTCTCTAAATCTAGCTTTGTTATATTTAAATAGTTGAGATTCATTACCCGATTGAGAAAAGAATGCCGGAATTTGAGTTTGACCACAATCAATACCAAGTTCCACCAGATGATTTTTTTCGATATGCCGCGTCAAAGTTCCATAACCACCTCCTTGTTTAAATTTGTAACATTTTGAACAATATTTGCATTTGGCTTGCAAATCACCGGAGAGAAGCGTCACCTTGTCGAAGTGTTTGGTGAAGATATCGGATGTCGGGCGAGGCACCGCTCGAGTTTGTCTTTGAGAGGCCGCCGGATCGTTCATACTTTCTTGACTTTCATGATGACGTGGTGGTGGTGGTGGTGGTTGTTCAACTTGTTGTCTTTGTTGCATCTCTTGTCGAATTTCTTGAATTTCATCATCGAAATATTCAAGATCAAATCCATCGACATTGAATTGAGGATACTCAACCTCGGGTGGTATGATGCTCTTTTCCTTTCCTTTTTCTTTGTCACCCCTACGACTTGATCCCGCTCCGGACATTTGTAATTGTATAAATATGAAAATAAATCAACAATGGACAATAAACCAATAATCGAAACTTGATATTTTTGATAATTCAAGAAATTAAAAGGAATTGAGAATAAAGAGAATGAAGAGAGAATTGTGTAAATAAAATAAAAGGAGGTTGGGGGTATTTATAGATAACAAATATGTTTTTTTTTAAAAAAAAAATTCCGTTGACCCGACGGGTCCGGTGGGTTTCAGCGGCCACAAAATCGTGGTCGTTGAGAGATCCAACGGCCACTTGCTAGTGGCCGTTGGATCATGTGGCGCCCCGATGGGCGCCACGTGTCCAACCCGGCAGGTCGGACCCGTTCAACCCGGCGGGTCCAACCCACCGGGTTGCCGGTTTTCCGAGAAAATCGGGACCGGACCGCCTAGTGGCCGGTTCGGTCTCGGTTCCGGGTCGGGCCCATTGACCCGGTTAACCAGCCCGTTGACCACGGGCCGGTTCCGGGCCCAACCCGGCCCTTGGCCAGGTCTATCTCCCTCTGCCTAGAACCCAATCAGGAGCCGCTCATTGTCCATGCAACCTCTTTGCACCGGCGATCACTCATCGCCTCCTTAGCCTCGGGCGTCACATGCCCACCAGCTTCCGCTTGGTTCATCCCCGAACCTTACCGTAGTAAGAGAGGTCGTCTCTGATACCATTTTGTAACATTTTGAACAATATTTGCATTTGGCTTGCAAATCACCGGAGAGAAGCGTCACCTTGTCGAAGTGTTTGGTGAAGATATCGGATGTCGGGCGAGGCACCGCTCAAGTTTGTCTTTGAGAGGCCGCCGGATCGTTCATACTTTCTTGACTTGCATGATGACGTGGTGGTGGTGGTGGTGGTTGTTCAACTTGTTGTCTTTGTTGCATCTCTTGTCGAATTTCTTGAATTTCATCATCGAAATATTCAAGATCAAATCCATCGACATTGAATTGAGGATACTCGACCTCGAGTGGTATGATGCTCTTTTCCTTTCCTTTTTCTTTGTCACCCCTATAACTTGATCCCGGTCCGTACATTTGTAATTGTATAAATATAAATAAAATCAACAATTGACAATAAACCAATAATCGAAACTTGATATTTTTGATAATTCAAGAAATTAAAAGGAATTGAGAATAAAGAGAATGAAAAGAGAATTGTGTAAACAAAATGAAAGGAGGTTGGGGGTATTTATAGATAACAAATAGGTTTTTTTTTTTAAAAAAAATTCCGATTGACCCGACGGGTCCGGTGGGTTTCAGCGGACACAAAATCGTGGTCGTTGAGAGATCCAACGGCCACTTGCTAGTGGCCGTTGGATCATGTGGCGCCCCGATGGGCGCCATGTGTCCAACCCGCCGGGTTGGACGGTTCCAACCCGGCGGGTCCAACCCACCGGGTTGCCGGCTTTCCGAAGGGAAAATCGGGACCGGACCGCCTAGTGGCCGGTCCGGTCCCGGTTCCGGGTCGGGCACGTTGACCCGGTTAACCGGCCCGTTGACCACGGGCTGGTTTCAGGCCCAACCCGCCCCTTGGCCAGATCTATCTCCCTCCGCCTAGAAGCCTACCAGGAGTCGCTCATTGTCCATGCAACCTCTTTGCACCGGCGATCATTCATCGCCTCCTTAGCCCCGGGCGTCACATGCCCACCAGCTTCTGCTTGGTTCGTCCCCGAACCATACCGTAGTAAGAGAGGTCGTCTCTGATACCATTTGTAACGATCCACTGTATCAAGACGGGTCTTTTTAGCATGCTTTTGTCCTCACTCACATGCATCGTGAGAAACTTCCCAGGGGGTCACCCATCCTATAATTTCCCCAAGTTAAGCACGCTTAACTTTGAAGTTCTTATGAGATGAGCTTCCGAAACTAAGATGCACCTTCTTGATATGAGTAGTACATATGAAATCTTTTAAACTCTTCTCACTATGAAGTCTCATACCTACACAGTCTCAGAATCTCTCTCATTTCGGCAGGATCAGTTCATTCATGTCTCCCTCCGTCTAGAAGCCTACCAGGAGCAGCTCATTGTCCATGCAACCTCTTTGCACCGGCGATCACTCCTCGCCTTCTTAGCCCCGGGCGTCATACCAGCAGTGTCGAGGATTAATTCATCAAGTTATTTAACTAATTTCTAGTTTTCTTTTTCAAGTTGATGCACGTGTAGTCATGATTATGTTTATTTGGAGGATTTTTCATACTAGTTTATTTATTATAAGTTTTAATATATCATTAAGCTAGCTCAAAGCTTGGTTGTAAACTTGAAAAATGAATGATTTTGAATTTGATTTCAACTTGTATTTAAATTCTCATTCGAGCTTGGTTGTAAACTATGAACAATGAATTCGATTGATCGCCACAAGTTCCATTGACTCAAGGATTACCAAAGGTGCAAGCAGAAGTTCTAAGATGTTTAGAAATTCCATTGATTCAAGGATTACCAAAGGTGCAAGCAGAAGAAATAGCTTTTCTAAGATGTTTAGAAATTTTTTGCCTAACCACGTAAATACTTGTGTTTTTTAATCGTTTTCGCGTGAGTTGGTGTTTGATCTGCGTGCGTTGGGTTTTGTCTGTTTGTTGGGATTGTGTTCTTGTTTTGCTTTGTGTTCGTTTGTCTGGTAATTCTTGGAATATCAAACTTTTTTGGTTGATTTCTAAAATAAGTGCTTATGAATTTGTATTATATAAATTATTTTTTAACAAATTTCTATAATTTTAATGAGCTGATGGCAGAGCCATATTTTCTTTCAATTAATTAAATATTTATGACTCCAGAATACAAACGGGAAACCCAAATAAGAGCAATCCAAAAGAGTTGAAAGAGCTTTTGAGAATTAAAAACTTGATGTAAAGATTAGATGGAAAAAAAATCAAAATAAAAATTTCACGGTCCATACATGTTAGTTTTCGAAAAAAACAATGATACAAAGTAGAAAAATGAAATTGGGATAACCAGATAGGTCTGGCTGCATCGAGAACAAAATAGATGACAATCTGCAACCAATTTACACTAAAGGAAATTTTGGAACCAATTATGCACAAGTACATAGCATATATTATTATACTACTATTGGGGATAAATTATCTCCAAAAAGTAGTGTCGAAAAATAAAACTTAATTAGGACATGGTCTAGCTTGACATTAAATTAAGAGAATTCTGCTAATAAAATGTCCTTTTTTTGTTCTAGAAAATTGCAAGAATCATTCAGTAAATCGATCTAATAGACTCTCCTTTCTCTATCTAATCAAAATTTAGTCTTAATTCAACGAGTTTCAAATGTTCCTATGTGATTTTTTTGTCAGATTTTACCGTTTTCGATGGAAATACTGAATTAACACGAGAATCTTTTAAATTATTATTATTATTAATTACTTGGGTATTAATTCAAGAGAATTCATTACTTGAACCCTTGAATCACAATTTTTCTTGTATGTCAAATTAGTTTGAGGGTAAATTCATTGCAGTTTATGTGATATCGAGAATAAAATAGATGACAATCTGCAAATAATTTCCATAAAAGGAAAATTTGGCATAAGTTCGATTAAAAAATACTTATTAAACGATTTGAATTGGATTTGTTAAATTAGCATCAACTAAGCTATTCCAGAACGACTTCTAAGGGAGTGTTTGCAATAAATTGTGCTTTTATAGAAGTGATTAATTTATAAATTATAAAACAGTTAAAAAAAATCAAAAGTTGGTAGTGTTTGAAAACAAATGTGAAAATCTAAAAATCAAAGTTGGTAGTGTTTGATAAATAATTGATTAGAGTGATTTTAACAATGACCTTCTTATTAGAATCCCTTTTGGAGAATCATAATCACCACATGACTAGCTTTTGGATTTAAATTAAGTTAAGCATAAGCTTGAAAGAGTGGGTGCCCAGTGAGCCAACTATGTGGCTATGGGCTTTGTTGACTCTTTGTATAAACAATCTTTTGTTTAATATTATTTACACTTTTATGGCAATGACTTTATATTACTTCATATTGTTATATTGTGATATACTATTGTTGTTTTGATAAAGACCTTGAATATACTATAGTGTATGTAAGATGTGGTAGAACATGGAGATGTCTATCATGAAATACATCTTATAGTCACTGTATATTCTAAAACCGTTCCTAGTCGATTGAGCCGTCCGATAATAAGGATAAGGATCGCTCGAGTGTGAGACTAGCATTTGCGATGCGGAGTACCACGTTTCATTGGTAGGGAACATGGAGATGTTCGAAGCATGCAAATGGATATTCATATGATGAATAGTCGAACTACCCTATCCGGACTTTCCAAGTGGTTATCACTTATCGAGTGGATAAAGTCCGCGGTTTTGGTTGTACACCATTAGTCCTTACGACTCGAAACATCATGGAGACTCTATATGCTAGTACTGTGCTTTGACTCGTTTACCGACTCTGAGGGGGTCATCAGGTGTCGAGATTGGGTACAGTTACGACACATATAGGAGTCGATGCATTGTTGTCGAGGATTCACCACATACTTGCGAGTGTGGATATCCTATGCGATCTGAGGAGATATTAGTGTGATAAATCTCTGGCCAGAGTAATTGATGTGATTTAAGAAATGGTTTCTTAGTAGCACATGCGATGTCACTAATTTGATCTTCAAGATGTATTGCATAGTTATCGAATCTTGAGCGACTCTCGATATACCAATGGTTGTTGATTCGATCGGGATATATGGATGAAGGGACCGTACTGTACGCTAACCAAAATCTACTGGTTCTTGTAGGCACTATCAGTGATACCTAGGGAATCATGGGGCGATGTTGCTAGGCGCTTTACCATGATTCGTTGGGCAAGTCGGAAAGTGTTGTTCCGAGTCACAAGGAGTTGTGAGCCCACGGCTAGCTGTATCCCTGAACCATTGAGGGTCACACAGTGTAATGGAGTTTTAATCCCCGTTGAGATAGTTAAATTTAAAGAGTTAAATTTAATGAACTAAGGAGTTGGACTTCTTAAATAAGAGTAAGGGAGTAGGGTTTCCTAAAATGACATAGGGATGGACATTTTTGGAAACCACTGAATTCGGATTCAGGAAAATTTATTTTGACTTTAAAATGTGCAGAAATGGTTTCTGTGCACATTGGTGAAATCGTTTCATCAATCCGAGTCACGATGAATTTTATATTAATTTCTGAACGAGCGGGCTTTGCTTGTCGGGCCCCAGCTTATGATTAATGGGCCCTAAGGTGTTAGTGGCCTGCATTATAAATAATTTATTTCAGTACAGAAATTACAAACAACAGGTCATTATTGAGAGACAGGATTTTCGAAAATAAACCCTAGCCTCCTCTCAAGTTTTCGGCCGCCCCCCCTTTACTCTGTCAGAGAAATTCCGGTCTGTGATTTTGAATCGCAGTAAGGAATAACGAATCAAATTCGTGTATTCTCTTCGCAGATAACTTCTGATAGATTTTCTAGTGCAATCTATCAGAGGGATTAAACCTCTGTTCGTGGACCTGATTGAAGGCGTTCATCGGTTCCAGGGAGAGACAACAAGAGCAGAATTGTTCTGTTGGTGTCCATTAATCTCGTTGCGAGATTTGAGGTAAAATTTATTTAATTGTTATTTAAATTTTACACACACGTAATTCAATCGATGAACGGTTGATACCCATACCATGGAAACGTTCCATGAAAAATTTTTAAACTTCCGCTGCACCGGGTATCAATCGCAATTGGTCTGGGAACTCGCCAGTTTTCCAACAGTGGTATCAAAGCCAGGTTGCTCAGATCAATCGATTGAATTAATCAATTGTACAAAATTTTTGAGTCTCGGTTTTTGAAACAAAATAAATATTTTTAATAAAAAAAAAAAATTTTTTCGGGGGGCGAAACCCGGGCAGCGATTGGATCGCTGCCCGGAGGGGGCAGCGATGGTCGCTGCCCCCAGGGGCGGCGCACGGCGCCGCCCAAAGGGGGCGCACGGCGCCGCCCAGGGCGGCGACCGTCGCCGCCCAGGGCGGCGCACGGCGCTGCCCAGCGCAGCGCTCGGCGCTGCCAGGGGCGGCGCTCGGCGCCGCCCAGGGCGACGCACGGCGCCGCCCAGCGGCGGCGCCAGGCGCCGCCAGGGCAGCAAACGTTGCTGCCCTAAGGGGGCAGCCGGGCTGCCCCGGCCCGCGCCCCGGGTGCGGGCCAACCCGGGAGTGTCCCGGGTGGCCCGCGGGAAAAATTAATATTTTTATTAAAAATTAATTTTAATATGTTAAAATTTTATTTTTGGTCCGGTCAAAAATTGTTTTTGATTGGTTCACGAGATTTCGGATCGAATTGTTCGAGTCCGTAAATTTTAAAATTGATTTTGGATAAATTTGAATTTTTGGAAAATTTTAATATTTTATCCGTGAATTGAATTTTGAAATCAATTATTTTGGTACAATTGATGATAAGATATGATCTTATGATATATTGAATAAAATATGATTTTATTTGTAAAATTGGATTTTATAGATAAAATATGATTTTATTTGATATGGAGATAAAATATGATTTTATATGTGAAATGTGATTTTATATATAAAATATGATTTTATCTTGTTTAAATTTGAATTGCCAAAGCATGTTATCCAATAAATTAATTTTGAATTAAATGTTATTGGATAAGGATGATCGATTGCCATGACCAATTTTGTAGGTGTATGTTAGGAATTTACATTTTGTCTTTATTGTTGTTGGTTTTATTAATGGGCCTGGTTTATGGCCCAATATGAATGTCATATGTAATAAAAGTGGGCTTGGTTTATAGCCCGTTCCCACCCCCTAAAAATGTATCCCCTACTTGTCATTGTCATTTATTGTAAATACATTAGATTTAGTGGGAGATCAAGATTTGAAGATGGTGGGCCCAGCAGACAATGAAGACTGAAGAAATGTAAATTGGAAGCATATGTAATAGGATTGCATTGGCATACTGCATATTACCTAGGATTGGACTAAGACCCGTGATTGGCAACCACGGGTCAATTAGAAATGGAATCGATCATCCTATATAATATGTGATATTATGATTGTATGCATGTTTAGACATAAATTGCGTGAATCCGGCAATGCATGCAATAAAATAAATATGATGAGACAAATATTTTTATAAATAAAATCCCTCATTTTAAATATGATTTAAAATTTATATCAAGATAAATAAAGGAAATTTAAATATTGTTTAAATGTTCCTACCTTCCATCAACGGTCAATGTATGTGATGCTACCCGCGGATACGGTCCGGCTCATATTATTGGGGGGGCCCGTCCGTCGGAAAGCTGTACATTGGATCGACAAATGTTGTAAGTTGGGTGGAACTCCCATGGGATCGGCTCATATTATTGGGGGATCCACATGGCGACCGTCCATCACAACTTAATATTGATGGGTCATCTTGACATGTCACTTTAAACGGCGTCATATTATTGGGCCCTTATTGGACATGAGGTAAACACATGGGGGTTGCTTTGGAAGCAATTGGGCTCTACCATTTGAGAATTATGGTTGGCTGATATTATTCGGGACCATAAGTTTGTCAATTGGACTCCATGTTCTCACTAAGGAAAAAGTTTCCCGTTTTCACTAGAGGGTGGTGAAATCGTTAAAATAGTGGGAGTGAGATTCATAAAATTAAATTCGCCAATTTTATGTCTTAGTAAATTGTTAAACAATCATCGATAATTGTCTGTTTTATCTCAGTAATCCACATGTTTCTGTTCTCCAACAAAACAAACTCATTGGCGCAAAACAATACAGAATGATTCCATAAGTTAAGATTGTCCTAAGTTCGGAAAAAGATTTTCTAAGTGTTAGAAAAGACTTTTCCGAAAACAGCCCCGGCTGATGTAACTGCCGAAAGGTTGGCCGAATTAGAGAAATGGTTGGACCATGATCTCAAGGCCAAATGTTACATGCGGAAATGGACAAGTCTAAACAAGTTTGCCATCACTGCAAGAAACCCGGTCATTGGAAACGTAACTGCAAGGAATACCTCAAGCAGTTGCGAACTGCAAAGGGTATGTTTTACATTAAAATGTTTTTCTTAATACTACTTCTTGGGTATAGGATACCAGATGTAGATCTCATATTTGCAAAGAGTTGCAAATGATGACAAGAAGTAATAGGCTTAGAATGGGTGAGACCCAGTTGAGGCTCGGGAATGGTTCCAGAGTTGAAAGCTACAGCCGTAGGAGACATTTGTTTAATTTTGCAGAACGGTTTTAAGTTATTGTTGAGAGATGTTTTATTTGTGCCAGATTTAATTAAAAACATTATTTCTATTTCTATGCTTGATAGAGATGGTTATTCTTGTAATTTTGTGAATGGGATTTGCAACATTTACAAGAATGAATGTTTAATTGGAAATGGACAACTTGAAAACGATCTATACAATTTAAAACTAAAAGACGTTCCAGTGAATTGTATTGACAAACCGGCGACAACAAACAAAAGGAAAATCGATAGTCAAAACCCGGCAAACCTTTGGCACGCTAGACTAGGTCATATTTCCTCAAGGAGGATGAACAAGCTAGTGGGAGAGGGCATGTTTGATATGTCTGATATTAACTCTCTACCTACTTGTGAATCCTGCCTAAAAGGAAAAATGACTAAATCTCCTTTTAAGGGGAAGCCTGAGCGTAGTCAAAATCTGTTGGATTTGATCCATACAGATGTTTGTGGTCCATTTAGAGTAGGGACTCAACATGGCCACACCTACTTAATTACCTTTACTGATGATTATTCTAGGTATGGGTATTTATATTTAATGAAATATAAGTCTGAAGCATTTGAAAAGTTCAAAGAATTCAAGGCTGAAGTAGAAAACAAGCTAGGTAAAAGTATTAAAGCACTTCGATCGGATCGAGGTGGAGAATACTTGAGTACCGAGTTTTTGGACTATCTAAAAGAGAATGGGATTCTCTCTCAGTGGACTCCTCCTATGACACCACAGCTTAATGGTGTATCGGAGCGTCGTAATCGAACTTTGTTGGACATGGTTCGATCTATGATGAGCTTCACTGAGCTTCCACCTTCGTTTTGGGGCTATGCGCTTGAAACGGCGGTATTGTTGTTAAACAACGTCCACACTAAAGCAGTGGACAAGACACCATACGAGTTATGGAATGGCAAAGCTCCTAAGTATTCGTACTTGAGGATTTGGGGATGTCCTGCTTACGTGAAGCGGACAGTGGGAGATAAGTTGGATAGTCGATCCAGCTTGTGTTATTTTGTGGGGTATCCGAAGAATTCAATCGGATATTATTTCTATTATCCTGCTGAAACAAAGGTGTTTGTTTCACGGAATGCCACCTTCTTGGAGAAGGAGTTCTTATTGGATAAGAAAGGCGAGATGATGGAACTCGAAGAAGTTCGAGAAGAACCCCAAATACAAAATAACGATCCTACACCTCAGGAACCATTGCTGGACACGCCTGCACCTAGAAGATCCGAAAGGACTTCTAGACCTCCAGTTCGATATGGTCTTCTTCTTGAAGAGGGTCATGATGAACCCGACATTGGATGTGATCCAAGAAGCTTCAAGGAAGCAATTTCTGATGCGGATTCGAATTTATGGCTTGAAGCTATGCAGTCTGAATTGGATTCGATGCATACTAACCAAGTCTGGTCTTTAGTGGATCCTCCCGATGGAATTGTTCCAATAGGGTGTAAATGGATCTACAAAAGAAAGCTTGGGCCTGATGGTAAGGTATTGACCTACAAGGCGCGATTGGTGGCGAAAGGTTATACTCAAAGGCAAGGAGTTGACTATGATGAAACCTTTTCACCAGTCGCAATGTTCAAGTCCATAAGAATCCTAATTGCCATAGCTGCATGGTATGACTATGAGATATGGCAGATGGATGTGAAGACTGCTTTTCTTAATGGAGACATTAAGGAAGAAATCTATATGAAGCAGCCTGAGGGGTTCACATCCATGGGAAGCGAGCATAAGGTATGCAAGCTTCAGAGATCAATTTATGGTCTAAAACAAGCATCAAGAAGTTGGAACCAGAAATTTGATGAAACAATAAAAGATTTTGGTTTCATCAAGAACCCGGAGGAACCTTGCGTGTACAAGAAAGTAGTTAAGGATGCGGTGACATTCTTAGTACTTTATGTTGATGACATCCTACTCATTGGGAATGATGTAGGGATGTTGCAGTCAACAAAGATATGGTTATCAGGTAGATTTTCGATGAAGGATTTGGGTGAGGCATCCTACATTCTTGGGATACAGATCTATAGGGATAGATCTAAGAGAATGATAGGACTCACTCAATCAACCTACATCGATACCATATTGAAACGGTTTTCAATGGATGGGTCCAAGAGAGGACATCTACCCATGTGTCATGGAGTTTCTCTATCCAAGTCTATGTGTCCCAAGACTGATGCAGAGATAGAGAATATGACACATGTACCATATGCGTCAGCTATAGGTAGTATCATGTATGGGATGATATCTACCAGACCGGATGTAGCATTTGCTCTGAGTGTCACGAGCAGATATCAGTCTAATCCTGGTCAGATGCATTGGAAAGCCGTGAAGGACATTCTTAAGTACTTGCGAAGGACTAAGAATATGTTCATGGTTTATGGAGGACGAGAACTCAAACTGGAAGGCTATACCGACTCTAGCTTCCAAAGTGATGTGGATGACTCGAAGTCAACCTCTGGATTTGTGTTCATGCTCAATGGCGGTGCTGTCTCTTGGAAGAGTTCCAAGCAGGACACCACAGCGGATTCCACCACTGAGGCTGAATACATTGCAGCATCAGCTGCTGCTAAAGAGGCCGTTTGGATGAGGAATTTCGTCCAAGAGTTGGGCGTCATTCCTGAATTTGTTGGTCCAGTCCCGGTGTACTGCGACAACACGGGTGCCGTTGCTCAAGCAAAGGAACCAAGGTCTCATCAAAGATCCAAACACGTACTGAGGAAATACCACATAATCCGGGAGATTGTGGAAAGAGGAGACATCAGTGTCGAACGAGTGGCCTCTGCAGACAATATCGCTGATCCACTTACTAAGCCCTTGCCAGGACCATTGTTTGACAAACATCGCGAAGCAATGGGTCTACGTAGTATGACTAGTTGGCTATAGGGCAAGTGGGAGATTGAAAGAGTGGGTGCCCAGTGAGCCAACTATGTGGCTATGGGCTTTGTTGACTCTTTGTATAAACAATCTTTTGTTTAATATTATTTACACTTTTATGGCAATGACTTTATATTACTTCATATTGTTATATTGTGATATACTATTGTTGTTTTGATAAAGACCTTGAATATACTATAGTGTATGTAAGATGTGGTAGAACATGGAGATGTCTATCATGAAATACATCTTATAGTCACTGTATATTCTAAAACCGTTCCTAGTCGATTGAGCCGTCCGATAATAAGGATAAGGATCGCTCGAGTGTGAGACTAGCATTTGCGATGCGGAGTACCACGTTTCATTGGTAGGGAACATGGAGATGTTCGAAGCATGCAAATGGATATTCATATGATGAATAGTCGAACTACCCTATCCGGACTTTCCAAGTGGTTATCACTTATCGAGTGGATAAAGTCCGCGGTTTTGGTTGTACACCATTAGTCCTTACGACTCGAAACATCATGGAGACTCTATATGCTAGTACTGTGCTTTGACTCGTTTACCGACTCTGAGGGGGTCATCAGGTGTCGAGATTGGGTACAGTTACGACACATATAGGAGTCGATGCATTGTTGTCGAGGATTCACCACATACTTGCGAGTGTGGATATCCTATGCGATCTGAGGAGATATTAGTGTGATAAATCTCTGGCCAGAGTAATTGATGTGATTTAAGAAATGGTTTCTTAGTAGCACATGCGATGTCACTAATTTGATCTTCAAGATGTATTGCATAGTTATCGAATCTTGAGCGACTCTCGATATACCAATGGTTGTTGATTCGATCGGGATATATGGATGAAGGGACCGTACTGTACGCTAACCAAAATCTACTGGTTCTTGTAGGCACTATCAGTGATACCTAGGGAATCATGGGGCGATGTTGCTAGGCGCTTTACCATGATTCGTTGGGCAAGTCGGAAAGTGTTGTTCCGAGTCACAAGGAGTTGTGAGCCCACGGCTAGCTGTATCCCTGAACCATTGAGGGTCACACAGTGTAATGGAGTTTTAATCCCCGTTGAGATAGTTAAATTTAAAGAGTTAAATTTAATGAACTAAGGAGTTGGACTTCTTAAATAAGAGTAAGGGAGTAGGGTTTCCTAAAATGACATAGGGATGGACATTTTTGGAAACCACTGAATTCGGATTCAGGAAAATTTATTTTGACTTTAAAATGTGCAGAAATGGTTTCTGTGCACATTGGTGAAATAGTTTCATCAATCCGAGTCACGATGAATTTTATATTAATTTCTGAACGAGCGGGCTTTGCTTGTCGGGCCCCAGCTTATGATTAATGGGCCCTAAGGTGTTAGTGGCCTGCATTATAAATAAGTTATTTCAGTACAGAAATTACAAACAACAGGTCATTATTGAGAGACAGGATTTTCGAAAATAAACCCTAGCCTCCTCTCAAGTTTTCGGCCGCCCCCCCTTTACTCTGTCAGAGAAATTCCGGTCTGTGATTTTGAATCGCAGTAAGGAATAACGAATCAAATTCGTGTATTCTCTTCGCAGAAAACTTCTGATAGATTTTCTAGTGCAATCTATCAGAGGGATTAAACCTCTGTTCGTGGACCTGATTGAAGGCGTTCATCGGTTCCAGGGAGAGACAACAAGAGCAGAATTGTTCTGTTGGTGTCCATTAATCTCGTTGCGAGATTTGAGGTAAAATTTATTTAATTGTTATTTAAATTTTACACACACGTAATTCAATCGATGAACGGTTGATACCCATACCATGGAAACGTTCCATGAAAAATTTTTAAACTTCCGCTGCACCGGGTATCAATCGTAATTGGTCTGGGAACTCGCCAGTTTTTCCAACAAAGCTAACACATAATCTAGGTTTAAGAAACACACAAAAATAATTTTTTAAGCCAAAAGCTAACAATCACTTTTTTTTAGTGGTTGCAAACACTCCCTAAAGAATGACCACTTGAATTACTATTACAGTTAGTTTCTCCGGGTCATTAATTCGTAAAAAGAAAAGGAGGGCTCGGACAACGAAGTCCAGAAGTTCATAACGAGAACGTAGTCGTAATAGGCTTTGTTAGCATTTAAATTGAAAACTAAACTAATTCTTTTTGGGCCTCTTCACAGGCTTACTAATTAATAAGTTAAAACTAAACAATATAAGCTCAATCCATTACCCCACAATGAATTTGTTCCTATCGGCTTAGTGAGTAAACTCCGGTCTCGAAACCGTGACCGAACCGACTATTAGGCAGTTTGTTCACGGTTTACGGGTGTGAAACTCGTCCACCCGCCGGGTCAGCCCATCTTTTAAAATTACATATATATATATATATATATATATCTTATAATATATTATTAAAAAAGAGCACCACTTATTAACCAAATTAAAATTAATTTGGTGAATCCTATGACGAAATATCTAAAATACCTTTAAAAAAGAACAAAATCTGTATCTCTATCTATGTCTCAATCTCTATCTCTATATATATTTTAAACTTTATTTGTCCATGATTTTCTCTATTTGTGTGCCTTGATTTTATTTTTAAATTTAAATTGATTTGAAACAAAAATACAATATATATATATATATATATATACACAATAAATAATATTTATATTTTAATCACACACGCAACGCATGTGCAGACGCGACTAGTATATAATATGATCAAATTCAAGTGAGTATGATTGAAAATGTGAAATGTAATAGATTTTTTTTTATAAGATGCTAGATGTTAGAAAATCGAAATGTTATATATTTTTTATAGAATAAATGCAATAAATTTTTTGTTGAGATAATGAACTATTAGATAGAGCCGTCAATTTGGGTTAGACCCGTCGGGTTGGCCCGGCCCGCCACACAATCTAAGTGGGTTGGGTTGAAATTTTTTCAACCCAACAAAAGATGGGCCTAGATGGGCCAACCCGCCTAGACCCGCGACCCGCGTGGGTTGGCCCGTCGCGGGCCTAAAAAATTAATATTTTATTTTATTTTTATTTTTATATATGTATTTTTTTAATAAAAATTGTGATTTTTTTGTATTAATTACTTTATATAAAATTTACACACATAAAATCAATAATTAAAATTTTTATTAATATGTTTCTATTAATATTTATTTATGAAATGATATTTAAAATTAATTATAATATTTTTTATTTATTTTTATTTATCGTGATCCAACCCGCGGGCCGGCCCGCATAACCCGCAACCCACCTTGGGTTGGGTTGTGTTGGGTTGGGTTGAGGATTTTCAGCCCGCCAGGATAGTAGGTCGGTCCGCCATCGACCCGCCAAAAGGTGGGTTTTTGGTGGGCTGGCCCGTCCCGTCATGGGTTGGCCCGTTTGACAGCTCTACTATTAGATAAAGTTTTGATAAGTTCAGTTGAGATAATGAACTATTAGATAAAGTTTTGATAAGTTCAATTGTGCAAAGTCTTTTTTTAAATTAATTTTTTTATTATAATAAAATGTATTTAAAAAAATAAAAGGTCGGCTCGGACCCGGACCACCAGTTCCCCGACCTAGACCGAAACCAGCCACGGGCGAAGGTATTTTGCTAACCCGGACCCCGACGAGGTCTAGGTAAACTTTTATCAAAACCATTCATAAACTAGAATACCTTATGTAAATCTCTAAAACAAATTGGAACATCAACTCGAACACGGAATTACAGGTGATCGCCGAAAACACTTTTCTATATTATGTTCGAGGATGAAGAAGAATAGAAGATATAGAACGTATTTTGACCTCCGAGCCCTGGTCTTATAACACAGCATTAGTACTACTAAAAAACTTTGAAGGTTTCCCTCAAGGTGATGTTGGCAGCTTCCAAAATTTCCAAATTTGGGTCTGTACTTGTAATATATACTAGCAAACTGGCCACGCATTGCGTGTGTAACAATATAAAAAATATTTAATAATTTTTTTTACTTTTATAAATTTAAAATTAATGCAACTCTTAATTTTAGAACTTTGTTGATTGCGTATTAAACTGCATCCGAATTTTCACAAAATCAAATTCCTATCTTTTAGAAAAGATAAACATGCGAAATTAGATTACCCAAACCAAATATAAGCGAATGACAAATAATAAGGATGATTTCGTTTCTGAAATAGAGAAATTGAAATTTTGAAACTGTCAATCTATCATAAAAAAAGTGAGTTAATTGGAGAGAAGTTGAAATTGAGTGTGTTAAGTGAGAGAATTGAAAATTGTTGCATAGTACGTGTTTGAAGGAAACAAATTAGGAAAAATAAGATTAGAAAATGTGGAGATGGAGGGTAATATTGGTATAAACAAAAACAGACCAAGACACTAAACATTTACTAAGAGGTACTCACACTTAATAAATAGTAATATATATATATATATATATATATACACTCCAAGGACCTGATTTCTGTTATAGTTGTACAAAGCACCCTTTCAAGAAGGATCTCACTAACATGCAGGACTATCCTTTTGGACCGTGGTTGAGATATGAGGTGGATATCCCAACTGAAACCAAAGTTCTATAGAGGTCTTTACTTGGTCAAATTCCAACAGTGATGAATTGAGGCCACTAATTCTAGAGAACCAGCTATAAAGAAACATTCGGTTATAGCCCATGTATGGACGTTTCCTAGCCTTCTCATAAAGCTCTCAACTTGATCGAGGTAACAAAAATTTTCTCAAATCATGACGCTTTTATGATGGAATTATGATGCTCGAGGATTGAAGGATTCTCGAGCTATCCATCACGTGCGAATGGTCATTCACAATTTCGGCGCCCCCCCAAACTTATAAAGCTTCTAAGCTTCGTGTGCAGCTGGATTTTCTAACGATTTTGTCGTTGATAGTATTGGTCGCAGCCAGGGTCTAGCTATCTCTATTTTGGTTAGATTCATGGAAGGTGGAACTCCAAAGTTTTAACCTGCAGGGACATATTGACACTATTATCTCTCCGATGGAGGGTCACAATGTAGTAGCCCGAACCCAGTTCTAGTGATTAACTGTTAATTAATCACATAACATGATTAAGGGGACTTCTAATTGATTAGCGGAGCCCGGTTTTAGACCCAGAATGATCATAAATGGTCTGGAGGGTCAGACAGAACGGATGCAACGTTCAAGGGAACGGAAGCAACGTTCGTGCCATCGGAAAAACGTCATTGCTTACGCACTTGATGGGACATCAGGCAGAACGGAAGCAACGTTTGGGAACGGACGCAACGTTTGTGCCAGGAACAGATGCAACGATCGGGATCGGACACAACGTTCGTTGTCTATAAATAAGGGTGTCTAGGCTCACATTTGAGCACACCTCTCACCTATTCTCTCTTGATTCCTTAGCCTTCTAACTCATATGTAGGGAATTTTAGGCGTCCCATCGGGAATCCGAAAGCGGCATAGCAATCCAGGCGTCGTAGCGGAGCTGTGGCCTAGTTTTGAGGCAATCGACAGAAAATGGCTAACGACAAACGGAGGTATAGCTTTTGCTTCCTAAAAATATTTAGGAGTATGAAATAGCCTAGTTAAGGCTTTTAGAGAACTTTAATGATAGTAGTATCATTTGGCAGTGTAGTGCGGACTGTAGGCGTGGACTAGAGCCGGTTAGAGCTTGCCTAGTATTTGAGGTACAAAAGTACTGTTCGAGATATCCTGACTGAGTATGCATGTATTATGTGACTGCATGATTTATATGTCATTGATTTATGCTGCATTCATTTGCATATTGAGCTATCTACTTCGAGATGTCTATTAGTAGGGTTGTACCCTATCCTGTTAGTGGATGGACTTCCATTGATTTGGGTCCGGCATATCCACTGGTATTTTGGTATGAGAGCCACCTCCTGCAGCGACGGCACATCGTGCTACATACCAGGGCCCAGTCTGTCTCTGTTATCTGATCATTTGGCCTCGAGTTATAGGGAGTTCACTTTGCATGCATGTATACTCATACTCTCGTGCTGAGCGTTTTATGCTCACGTCTCGTACTCTGTGTTTCTGGACACCCTATTCCATGGGGCAGGTTTGCGATTGGACGAGGCGGGTGGTTCTAAGAGAGGCTAGGCAGTGGTTGGCCAGTTGGAGCTTCGTCTAGGTTTTATTTCTATTGTTATTGGGTTGATACATCTTTCAATTTGGTTGTATAATCTATTTGGTGTCGGAACACTTGTTCTTGGATCAAACGGATGTGATACCCGGTGCAGCAGAAGTTTAAAATTTTTATATGGAACGATTTCATATCATGGGTATCAAATCCTACGATTAAAATATGCAAGTAAAATAATAATCACAATTAAATATACCTCTTCAATCTACGACTTGATTATGGACTCCAACAGAATTTAATCTGCTCTTCTTGTAAATCCCGGGAACCGATGACTTGCTCGATCAATCTCCGAAATCAGGTTCACGAATAAAAAATAGAAACCCTCTAATTGATTGCACTAGAAATCAATCAGATGTTTATCGTAGAGAATAAACATATTTGATCTGTCAATTCAAAAGGTGACTTTTCAGAAAAATCACAGACCGAATTTTCTCAAAAAGGGAGAGGAGAATTCAAAAATTCCCCTAGAATAATATATGTGTATTTCGAAAATTTCAAGAGAGAATCAAAGTGGTATTTTCGAAAACTACACATGTATTTATATATAATTTCTAGACTGGATTAATTATATCTCTATTAGGACTCTAACTCCTTAGGGCCCATAATTCATAGCTTAAGCCCAACAAGCCAAGCTTGTTGTTATAGAAATTAATATAAAATTCATCATGACTCCGATTGATAAACCGATTTCACCAATGTGCCTAGAAACCATTTCTGCACCTTTTAAAGTCAAGATAATATTTTTGAATCCGAATTCAGTGATTTCCAAAAATGCCCATCCCTATGTTATTTTAGGAAATTTCACTCCCTTTAGTTAAGAAGTCCAACTTCTCTTTCATTAAATTTAACTATCTCAACGGGGTTTAGTAATCCATTACTTGTGTGACCCTCAATGGTTCAGGGATACAGCTAGCCGTGGGCTCACAACTCCTTGTGACTTGGAACAACAATTTCCGACTTACCCATCGAATCATGGTAAGAGCGTCTAGCAACATCGCCCCATGATTCCCTAGGTATCATTGATATTGCCTGCAAGAACCAGTAGATTTTGGTTAGTGTACAGTACAGTCCCTTCAACCAAATATCCCGATCGAATCAACAACCATTGGTACATCGAGAGTTGTTCGAGATTCGATAACTATGCAATACATCTTAAAGATCAAATAGTGACATCGCATGTGCTACTAGGAAACCAAGTAACCTAAAGCACATCATGTACTCTGGCCAGAGATTTGTCACACTAATATCTCCTCAGATCGCATAGGATATCCACACTCGCAAGCGTGTGGTGAATCCTTGACAACAAAGTATCGACTCCTATATGTGTCGTAACTATACCCAATCTCGACACCTGATGACCCTCATAGAGTCGGTAAATGAGTCAAAGTATAGTACTAGTATATAGAGTTTCCATGATGTTTCAAGTAGTAAGGACTAATGGTGTACAACCAAAATAGCGGACTTATCCACTCAATGAATGATAACCACTTGGAAAGTCCGAATAGGGTAGTTCGATCATTCATCATATGAATATCCATTTGCATACTTTAAACATCTCTATGTTTCATACCAATGAAACGTGGTACTAGGCATCGCAAATGCTAGTCTCAATCTCGAGCGATCCTTATCCTTATTTGCGGACGGCTCAATTGACTAGGAATTGTTTAGAATATACAGTGATTATAAGATGTATTTCATGATAGTCATCCCAATGTACTATCACATCTTTCATGCACTCTAGTATATTCAAGGTCTTCATCTAAACATCTTATAGTATGTCACAATATAATAATATGATAAAAGATAAAGTAAATGCCATTATAAAGTGTAAATTATATTAAACAAAGATTGTTTATACATAGAGTCATAAAAGCCCTCAGCCACATGTTGGCTAATCAAGCACCCACTCTTTCAATCTCCCACTTGCCCTAAATCCAACTAGTCATACTACGTAGTCTCATTGCTTCGCGATGTTTGTCAAATAATGGACCTGGCAAGGGCTTAGTAAGTGGATCAGCGATATTGTCTGCAGAGGCCACTCTCTCGACGGTGATGTCTCCTCTTTCCACGATCTCCCGGATGATGTGGTATTTTCTCAGTACGTGTTTGGTTCTTTGATGAGACCTTGGTTCCTTTGCCTGAGCAACGACACCAATGTTGTCACAGTACACCGGGACTGGACCAATAGCTTCAGGAATTACGCCCAACTCTTGGACGAAATTCCTCATCCAAACGGCCTCTTTAGCAGCAGCTGATGCTGCAATGTATTCTGCCTCAGTGGTGGAATCCGCTGTGGTGTCCTGCTTGGAACTCTTCCAAGAGACAACACCGCCATTGAGCATGAATACAAATCCAGAGGTTGACTTCGAGTCATCCACGTCACTTTGGAAGCTAGAGTCGGTGTAGCCTTCCAATTTCAATTCTCTTCCTCCATAAACCATGAATATATTCTTAGTCCTTCTTAAGTACTTAAGAATATCCTTCACAGCTTTCCAATGCATTTGACCGGGGTTGGCCTGATATCTGCTCGTGACACTCAGAGCAAAGGCTAAATCCGGTCTGGTAGATATCATCCCATACATGATACTACCTATGGCTGACACATATGATATGTGTGTCATTTTCTTTATCTCTTCGTCAGTCTTGGGAGACATAGACTTGGATAGAGAAACTCCATGACACATAGGTAGATGTCCTCTCTTGGACTCAACCATAGAGAACCTCTTCAATATAGTGTCGATGTAGGTTGCTTGAGTAAGTCCTATCATTCTCTTAGATCTATCTCTATAGATCTGTATTCCTATAATATAGGACGCCTCACCCAAGTCCTTCATCGAGAATCTATCTGATAACCATATTTTTGTTGACTGCAACATTCCTACATCATTCCCAATGAGTAGGATGTCATCAACATAAAGTACTAACAATGTCACAGCATCCTTAACTACTTTCTTGTACACGCATGGTTCCTCCGGGTTCTTGATGAAACCAAAATCCTTTATTGTTTCATCAAATTTCTGGTTCCAACTTCTTGATGCCTGTTTGAGACCATAAATTGATCTCTGAAGCTTGCATACCTTATGCTCGCTTCCCATGGAAGTGAATCCCTCAGGCTGCATCATATAGATTTCTTCCTTAATGTTTCCATTAAGAAATGCAGTCTTCACATCCATTTGCCATATCTCATAGTCATACCAAGCTGCTATGGCAATAACAATTCTTATGGACTTGAACATTGCGACTGGTGAAAAAGTTTCATCATAGTCAACTCCTTGTATTTGAGTATAACCTTTTGCGACCAATCGTGCCTTGTAGATCATTACCTTACCATCAGGCCCAAGTTTTCTCTTGTATATCCATTTACACCCTATTGGAACAATTCCATCGGGAGGATCTACTAAAGACCAAACTTGGTTTGTATGCATCGAGTCTATTTCCGACTGCATAGCTTCAAGCCATAAATTCTAATCCGCATCAAAAATTGCTTCCTTGAAGTTTCTTGGATCACATCCAATGTCGGGTTCACTTTGATCCCCTTCAAGAAGTAGACCATATCGAATAGGAGGTCTAGAAGTCCTCTCGAATCTCTAAGAATAGGCGTGTCGTTTAATGATTCTTGAGGTGTAGGATCGTTATTTTGTATCTCGTGTTCTTCTCGAATTTCTTCGAGTTCCATCATCTTGCCTTTCTTATCAAGTAAGAACTCCTTCTCCATGAAGGTGGCATTCCTCGAAACAAACATTTTTGTTTCAGTAGGATGATAGAAATAATATCCGATTGAATTTTTCGGATATCCTACAAATTAATATAAGGTGGATCGACTATCCAACTTATCTCCCACTGTCTGCTTCACGTAAGCAGGACATCCCCAAATCCTTAAGTATGAATACTTAGGAGCTTTGCCATTCCATAACTCGTATGGAGTTTTATTCACTGCTTTGGAGTGGACATTGTTCAACAACAATACCGCTGTTTCAAGTGCATAGCCCCAAAACGAAGGTGGGAGCTCAGTGAAGCTCAACATGGATCGAACCATGTCCAACAAAGTTCGATTGCGACGGTTTGAAACACCATTTAACTGAGGTGTCATAGGAGGAGTCCACTGAGAGAGAATCACATTCTCTTTTAGATAGCTCATAAACTCGATACTTAGGTATTCTCCACCTCGATCCGATTGAAGTGCTTTAATACTCTTTCCTAGTTTGTTTTCTACTTCAGCCTTGAATTCTTTGAATTTTTCAAATGATTCAGACTTATATTTCATCAAATATAAATACCCATACCTAAAATAATCATCAGTAAAGGTAATGAAGTAGGTGTGACCAAATTTAGTACCAATACTAAATGGCCCGCAAACATCTGTATGGATCAAATCCAATAGATTTTGACTACGCTCAAGTTTTCCTTTGAAAGTTTAGCTAACTCTTCCGGACTCACATCAGCCGGGGATTCCTTTGGAGGAGACTTTTCTAACACGTAGAAAGCCTTTTCCGAACTTAGAACAATATTTAACTTACGGAACCATTTCGTATAGTTTGCGCCAGTCTGTTTGTTTTGTTCGAGAATTGAGAATAATGGATTGCGCGAGTTCATTGTCATGAAATACTGAAAAGAAACAGACAATAATCAGTGATTGCTTAATTAATTTACTAATACATAAAATATGGTGAGATTTAATTTTATGAAAATCACTCCCACTATTTTAACGATTTCACTACCCTCTAGTGAAAACGGGAAACTAGTTTCCTTAGTGGGAACATGGAGTCCAATTGACAAACTATAGTCCCAAATAATATTAGCCAACCATAATTTTCAAAAGGTAGAGCCCAATTGCTTCCAAAGCAACCCCCATGTTTTTACCTCATGTCCAATAAGGGCTCAATAATATGACGCCGTTTATTGTGACATGTCAAGATAACCCATCAATATTAAGTTGTGATGGACGGTCGCCATGTGGATCCCCAATAATATGAGCCAATCTCATGGGAGTTTCACCCAACTTACAACATGTGTCGATCCAATGTACAACTTTCCGACGAATGGGCCCCCCCAATAATATGAGCCGGACCGTGCCCGCGGGTAGCATCTCATACATTGATTGTTGATGGAAGGTAGGAACATTTAAATAATATTTAAATTTCATTTTTGTTAATCTTGATATCAATTTTAAATCATATTTAAAATGAGGGATTTTTAATTTTGAAAAATTGTCTCATCATTTTAATGTTTGTATGCTTGCGGGATTCATACAATTTAGTCTAAACATGCATACAACATCTAATCGCTGCCCGTGATTCCCTCGTTTCCTTCAAAATTTATTTTTAAAATTTTTTCGTTTTTGTTTCAAAAACCCGAGGCTAAAAATTTGGTACAATTGATTAATTTTAATCGTTTGATCAAAGAACGACCTGTCTCTAATACCACTGTCGGAACACTTGTTCTTGGATAAAACGGATGTGATACTCGATGCAGTGGAAGTTTAAAATTTTTATATGGAACAATTCCATATCATGGGTATCAAATCCTACGATTAAAATATGCAAGTAAAATAATAATCACAATTAAATATTTTACCTCTTCAAGCTACGACTTGATTATTGTAGTGACCCGTATCCTGAATTAATGATTAATGAGTAATTAATCATGTAATCATGTTTAGATTAAGTAAAACATGATTAAAGAAATTCCAGAAGGGTTAACGGAGTCCAGAAATGGATCCAGGACACTCGAAAATGGCTTAGAGGACCCCAAGACTCGAGTGGGATCGGAACCACCGATCCAGGATCAGAGCTTCCGATCTTGGTGAAATCGGAACCACATCGGAAGCAAGGAGATCGGATCTTCCGATTAGCGATCGGAGCTTCCGATCGACTGTCGGTGACAGGTGTGTGGTTGCATGTGGTTGAGATTGACACGTGGCATCGGAGCTTCCGATCGGAGGAACAGAGCTTTCGATCTGCACGTTCGGAGCTTCCGATCAGGGAACGGAACTTCCGATCGTTGTCTATAAATATAGGTGCGAGGGCTTCATTTCAAAGCGCACCGAATTCCTCTCCTTCGCCCTCGTGGTTCTATTTTAGGGCTTTGGGTATTCTTATTTTAGAGTTGGAGTAAGGAACATATTTTAGTATAGTCAGACAGTGTCTGACATAGTAGCGGAGCAGTGCTCGTGTAGCGGAGCAGTGCTCGTGGCTGTGGAACTGCAGCAGGGGTGTGCCCCTAATTGCGAGATAGTCGCCATCAGCGGGCTGACGACGGACGCAGGTATAGCTATGGTCTTCTTAAAATATTTAGGAGTATGCAATAGCTTAGTTAAGGCTTTTAGGCTTAATGAATGATGAATGGGTATTTGCATTGTAGAGTTCTTGATAAGCTTGGAACCTAGAGTGGGACTGCTAGGAACTGCCTATAGTAAGGTACGTAAGTACAGACTGAGATAGCCAGCAACTGACGGGTCATGTTTGGACGGTTGATGTCTAGTACTCAGCGACTGACGGGTCATGAGTAATTAGCATCTTGGAGACACGTTCCACGTCCAATAGGAATGAGCAGTGTACACAGGGTTTGCTCCTCGGGTTGTATCACTCATGTCCTAGGCGCCATTACTGAGCAGTTATACAGTTATCCCAGATATGGATACCCTATCATTTGCATGCATCATATTTGTATGTTTTACCCAGTGCTTTCGTATTGAGCTTTGAGCTCACGTCCAGTATTTTCTGTGTATCTGGACATCCCATTAGTTGGGGCAGGTGTAGGTGCAGGATTGAGCTCCAGGATCTTGGAGTAGCCAGCAACCAGTGAAGACAGCAGGATTAGCTGTAGGTTTTGACTTTAGGCTATTTATTCGATTTGGTTGTATAAATCGAATTTGTTTAACCGGTTGTATTCTGCCGGTCTGCTTTTATTTAAGTCTTCCGCAACGATTTATTTAATGCATGTTTAATTATGCTCTTAAACTCTGATTAGGTAGTGGATCCGGGTAGGGTCGCTACACTTATTGGTATCAGAGCATATGCATGCAAGAGACTTGGGATATAGTACTGAGACTTTGGGTTATCCTTATAGGATGGATGAGACCTTGGATGAGGTGATGATGCGGCGATTAGATTGCCCCAAGACTATCATAATTGGCAGAATTTCTGAAGATTTGGCTTATGAGATTCCAGCAAGCGCGCACATGAGAGATGGATCGTGCCCGAGTTTTCAAGACTTCTACTCATATGGGTCCTAGCTTTGGATCGAGTACCGGATGCTAGAGGCAGTGGCAGAGGATTGGTGGGGACTTACTTGATGCTTGCATCTGTACAGTCATTACCATGATGACACTACTCTGAAGATTCTCCATTCGTAGTTGGAGAGATTGTCAGATAGACCTTCACCAAGAAATGCCTCGAGTGCCTAAAGCATGACAGGTTTCAAGCGTGAGGTCTTTAACCTCATGCAAAACATATTTTTGCCGGTATGCTTGTATCGATGCATTCGGTAAGCAAACGGGAAACTTCATGTTCAAAGCATGATTTAAATACAAGAAGAAGGTTGATGCTAGATCGGGAGCAGAAGATGTCAACCGACATGCACTGATGCAGAGCATAGCTGGTTAGCTATCACATGCCATTTCTCCGGAGTTCTTCATAGGAGGACATGTAGAGAGACTTGGACGGGAGTATGCTTGCATAGATGCATGTGCCGATGAGAAGCTTCATGCTCAAGGAACAAGATTTGTACGATGAATTTAAATACTGTATTGTTGTAGTTGTAAACAGTATTTTAGTTGTAAAGAATCATCATACTATGGTTGTATCATTTTAAGTTTGGTTGTACATTTCATTGTATTTTGAATACTGTATGTATTACATGTGATTGTAATTGAGAAATTGTACATAAATGGAAGCAATGATACATGTTTTATTTATCCAGCAATTCGTGAATGATTGCGAGTGATTTTGCTAAGATTGACATTGTTTTAGTTGATTAGTGTTCAACTGTGGTAACTCATGGATTTCGAGTGGGCCAACTGCGTTGACTTGTGGTTAGTCTAGGCGTTTTCCTAGGATTGACCTAGTTAGTCAGTGGACTAAGGATGTGTCAGCGATGAGTGGACTCATCTAGAGACATTAGGGATATTGTTCGGTTTAGAACACTTGGTCTTTGTTCTAGATTGTTTTATTGGAACAGTAGGCTGTTGACCTTTGGTAGGTGTAGACTTGTGATGATGGGTTTTCATCAGGGTTATCAGTTTTAGTATATGCCGAGAGTTGTGGACTATGACCATGACTAGACGTGAGGGGGCGCGACCCTATGCCAGTATTACTCTGGGAGTCTTTATACTTCAGAGGTTATCTGGGAGCCTTTGTGCTTCGGGACTGGTGGTGGGAAGGCTATTCAGTCAAGGGATTTGGTAGCAGTCACGACAGGGTATTACCTTGGATTAGATATCAGGTTTGATATCGATGGTTCGATATCGTCTTGTGTGCCAGAGATATTGTTTATGTTCTGCTGTGGGAACCAGTCTTGGAGGGATTTCCTTGACGAGTGTGTACTTTGAGCAGTTAGGTTTTAATCTTTAAGTTACTGCTAGAAGTGTGGATCTAGTGGGTGGACGGATTTCTACAAGCGATGGCTAGGGTTTGTCATTAGAGTATGGTTAGAGTTTTCCTGTGATAGGAGTTATCCAAGAACTTGAATAGGAATGTTGTTTTAAGACTTTGACTCGAATGCGAGGACTACTCCATGATGAATGACTTCATCAGCGATGGATTATATCAAGTGTTAGGGATTGTACATGACTATTGAGACGTGAGGAAAGCGTGGCCTATGACCGTGAAACCTTGGTGGTTGTCCAGGTGGGTTATTGGGGTAAGCTACCTTAGTCTTGAATTGTTGCACAATCTTAACAAGGGATATGATTAGAAGAGTGTTCGAAGATTGTGGAAATCTTTGGGATTCGTTAGTTATGATTCTTAAACTTGACGAGCCGTGGTGTTCATTTTGAATGAACGAGGTAAGGGTAGTGAGTCCGGTGGTTGAGCTAAGTACTGTCTGATATTTTCAGAAGTGGAGCATAGGAGTTTCCATGGAATGGAAATTGGCTTAGCTTATCTTGATGTTTGCCTTGGGTGAACTAGAGCGATTTGGGTATTCCAAGTGGTTGGAAATAGTTCTTCGTGGCAGCTGAGTCATTGTTTTTGATTGAGCCACGTATGTTTAGATGATCAGTAGTTGTTTGATCGAATGAGCGCGAACATCAGTAGTTCAATGAGATCGATAGGGTAAATCCAATCAGTGATGATTTGGATAGAGCAATCGAAGAATACTTGGGGTAGTATTTTGTTGCTTAGTGCTTAGGAGATGAGTACTTGGTACAGTCTCAGAAGAATTCGGCAATTTGGATGATTTAGAATCTCTAGGTTTGCCAGAGACGAATCTATCGAAAGATTACCATTGACTTGTATGGTCAAGTTAAGTGATAATTTGACAGGTGGAGACAAGCGAAGGAATTGGTAACTCCCTGGATAGCTTTCTTGTCATGATGTCTTAAGTATACCGTTGGGTTTAGGATCCAAAAAGGTTTGGATGCTTCTATGGGCATCAGTTGTCTAATCGTCAGGTATGACATTAGCCGGGATCTAGTTCTTGAGGTCCGGCAGGGGGTGTCATTAATTTCCAGCGTGAGGTGCGCGAGATCATTGAAATGATCAAGGCAGTCATTGATCGACTAGGGAATACATGAATTAGTCCTTTCAGCGCTAAGGCTGATGCCTTCAGCAAAAGGAGCGATTTGACTATTGAGAATCCGTTGGAATTTAGTTTCCAGGATCTTTATGATTCGACCTTGTGAGGTTGGGGTGAGCTATGATGGTATCTTCAGATACTCAATGTTGAGTTATACCAGGCGCATGTAACTGTCGAGTTTCGAGATGGAATAGGTAGCGTTTCCATATGTCTGTGTACTGTCGAATGTCCCAGTTGAGCATATTGGTGGGAGCTTGCCTTAGTCTTGATGTGTGTACAGTGGTTGCGAGTATGTATGACTATCAGGAGGATGTCTATCGATTGATTAATGGGTGAATAACCTATGGGTGAGATGGTGTAGATCATCAGAGGCGTGATGACTTCTATTGCAATGTATGCGTGGCTTCGCAGGCCAAAGGCTAGGAGATGACTTTGCGTCGTTATGTACGAGCGATGATAGTTCTTATCAAGGCATAGTGTTGAGTTATACTGAGAAACGTAAACTGAGATTTACACTGGACATGGTATTGAATTCCCCGTATTGCTTGGGAAGCTCGTTCGCTTCTGTAGGGCATGGGAAGGATGACCAGTCTAGAATCATGTGAAATAGTTATGTTGTAGTATGACCTTGTGTCAACTAAATTCTCTTGAGGAGAATTCGAGCTTTGTTGTGTCAGCACAGTGTTGGGATTAGTGTTTTCTAACTAGAGGTGTTGAGCATCAAGAACTTTTGGAACCATTAAGTGGTTAGATGCAATTAAGTGATTCGACGATTGTCGTAAGCCAATCAGGTTATGATTTGGTTTTCATCAGCCTAAGACTTTTCCTTGGGACGATGATCTCGATCAAACGGGTGTTTGTATTCTTTGTGATCAGGGGGATCGTGGTCAGGATGGAAGGTGTATCAGTGTCGCGATACATTAGCGCCAGAGAAGTTTGACTGTCTCTAAACAGCGCAGTAATCTTCAGTTGAAAGATTGTAATGCGGTTCAGCATTTATGGAGCTTGCAGAGAATTCGAGCAAGGGTTTCTAGTAAGTTCTCGAGGTTTTACCCTAGATTTTGAGGATGAAATCTTTTAAAGGGGGGAGAATGTAGTGACCCGTATCCTGAATTAATGATTAATGAGTAATTAATCATGTAATCATGTTTAGATTAAGTAAAAAATGATTAAGGAAATTCCAGAAGGGTTAACGGAGTTCAGAAATGGATCCAGAACACTCGAAAATGGCTTAGAGGACCCCAAGACTCGAGTGGGATCGGAACCACCGATCCAGGATCGGAGCTTTCGATCTTGGTGAAATCGGAACCACATCGGAAGCAAGGAGATCGGATCTTCCGATCAGCGATCGGAGCTTCCACTACATGAAAAACTCTAAAAGACAACGGATTTTATCCGTTGTCGTAGGGGGTCTAAAACCGTTGTAACTGATGGTGTTGTCAAAACTGTGCACCTACGACAACGGATAAAATCCGTTGTCATATCCCTCAAAGACAACGGATTTGTGTCTACGACAACGAATTTTATCTGTTGTCGTTCCCCTCAAAGTTGTCTTTGGGAAGAACGACAACGGATAAATCCGTTGTCGTAGGGGCGCAGTTTTGACAACATCATCAGTTACAACGATTTTAGACCCCCTACGACAACGGATTTTATCTGTTGTTGTTTTCTGTATAAAAAACAAAAAAAATAAAATTTTTTATATAAATTCTAATATTATAAATAATCCAAAATTTAAAATTTCATAAATAAAATTTAATATACAATTTTTTTAGTATTACAAATCACTCGAAATTAAAATTCTAATTCAATACACACTGCAAATCGAAGTATCCGATGTCTTGCCTCATTACAGCCTTCAAACCTCTTGTTCTCAATCTCGAAGCTTTGTCTCTCCGCTGTTCTTGTCCAACAATATCCCTCTGCAAAAAAGAAAAAAAATAGGGAATTAATTAACCATCTAAGTTGTTTGAATCACACACCAACTCACATGTCTCGAGTCATGAAATCCCAATCACACCTACCGAGAAAACAAGCAACCCATTGCGTGCAAGCCATGCAGCAAAGAGCCAATGAATTCTGGAACAACACAAATCCAAGAAAAAGACAAAAAAATTTGTCAGCTTAGCCACATATGTATTGAAAACATAGAAACAATGAAACTAATTAACTTCACTGTAAAGAAGAATTTTTCCAAAGCCAAAAACTGCTGAGTTATCTTAATGTATTCAATATTCATGAATGTATCATGCACCTTTTACTTTGACATCTTTCAGAGCTTTTCTCCATAATGCATTGATTATATTTGCGAGTCTCAAATTTTCATTGATAACCTGTAGGGAAAGAAAGAAAAATAAATAAAGCAGTTTATATATATATATATATATATATATATATATAAAGCATCTTACGTTTTGAGTAAATGTTAACGACAAGTAATAGTTCCAAGAATATTCCTCACGGGAACTATCCTTTCTCCTTTTGATTTCCATGTTCTCCTCCTAGCATTTTCATGAATATATATATATATATATATATATATATCATCACAGATCAAAAAACAAGCCAAATCACATTAATTAATATAGGAAAATAATTCGTGGCTACGTCCAATTAACTACCTAGTTCTCTACTTACAATGCCATTTAATTTATCAAACAACTCTTTGGCTACTCGCATTATTATCTACCACGTGAATCCAAGAATATGACATGAATTGAAGTTGACATTATTGGCCGGCCCTCTAAATATTTCATATCCATACAGTTAATTTACCTCCAAAGGACTCGTAAATCTCTCCAATTCTTGTCAATCTTTTCAAACAAATCAGAACTCTTATATCTTAAATAATAATCCAAAAAGTGACAACTACACTCCCGATTTAAATCACTGCAAGTAAGAATAACTATGGTAGCAGTAAAACCTTTGCAAAATTCGATGTCATGAAGAGGTAAATAAGTGCGTGTTCATACCACTAAGTGGGCTAAGGCAACAAGATTGTCAGTAAGGAATTTAACGGGTAGAGTCATGGCCGTGGGCACTGTCTCCTCTCCGGGAATCACATCTCGATTATGTTCCCACCAATGAAGTCGAATGGTAGTGGATGCTGTTGCGTCTCTTCTGATTCTCCAAGCTCATGTATTAGAGCATCGATCACATCGACTGGAGGCTTCTCGTTTCCATCTGTTTTCTCCAGAGAAAATTTTCTCTTTTCTATAATTTTATTCACAATTTCTAGCAATCTCTTCTTGGCCTATTGCAAAAAGAAAGGATTTTTAACAACGCTGAAAAATATAGAGTTCTTTGATCATTAATTCCAGACCTAATCAAAGGATGGAGGCCGTTTTATGAAATTTTGTCCAACTTGTAGATGTATTCAAACCATAAATAGCCAACCTAAAAGTCAGATGATGTAAAAAATCAAATAACAATCAAGTGACAAATAAAGACAAAATAAAGAACAAATCAATTTCTTACGATCAAGGCGGCTTTAACGATGAATGCTTTGATTGTGAATCTTCGTTTTCTCTCAGTCTCGTCCAATTTCTCCATCCAGTTTCAACCTGAAAGAGAGATAATTTGAAACTTAAAGGTCACGAGAACAAAACTCAAGTAACTAAGAATTATATATATACAAACTCGAAAATCGATGAAAAGGTGTGATGAGGGAAAAAGTAAAGTAAAAATATAAAAATTGATACACAATAGAAGATATAGAAGAAGTGTCGCAACCCCTATACGTTTGATAACTTCGATTTTCTAAAATTAACTTTCAACACCAGTCACATTCATGATTCCATTAATTACTTGCTACTCCGTATATCATATCCTTCTCCGTGGAAATTCGATTAAGATTACTGAAATAATGCGGAACTAGAAAAAGCATACCTCCTTTCTGATTTTGATGCGCAGAAGAGCAAAGAGACAGCGTAAAACCGAAATCCTTGCTGGGAGCAGAAGCGGAGCATGCGTCTCGAAGAATGAACCAAGCACAACTCTGACACCTCAAAATACAACCATCAAATACATTAAGATAATTTCCCATCAAAACAATAAGAACCAAAAAATAATAATGAACAGAGACTCACAAAAAAGAACTCCAAAACCCAACTAACAAAATTAAAACATAGCCCCCAGAATCCCCTATTCAACAAAAACAAAATTGAGAGAAAAATAGTATACTGTGGAGATAAGGGAAGAGGTGGCGATTGACGAAGCGGGAAGCCTCAAGTCCACCGTGGCCGTCTTAAACTCCAACATAGGTGGCAGGCGGCAACGTAAAAACCTGGCTCTGATCCACGAGGCTGGAATTGGCCTAAACCACAGCTATGGAGAAGTCGCAGGAGGCGTGAGGCTTGGGTCCATGTGCCACATCAAACTATCGGAGTTATAGGGGTTAATTTTCAAAATAATAATAATAATAATAATAATCAATTAAGAATGGGTGGCTCCGCTTTCTTTATTTGTTACCCAAAGCAGAGCTTGAATAGAATCTGCGAGCTTGTTAATGGCGTCCAACAAATTACTCATGCCTTGTCTTTTGATATCCGCCTTTGATTCCTCGATTTGCAGTCTCCCAATGCGGCGGCGCCGCTGCTTCCTTCTCTGCCGCTCCCTCCTTCACATTTCTTCCTTCTTTTTGCCGCGGGTGAGTCTGTGTACTGACTCGTGTCCTTCAAATCTGGGTCATTTGATTATTATATATAAATGACAAAGGAGCCGCCGTCTGGAAATTGCTCGGGAGTGAGAGTGACCGAAAGCCCTGTATCAACCCCTAATCTGAAGTCGAACAGAGTGCTATGGAAGCTAGGGTTTGGTAATTGATGGTGAGAGTGATGAGGAAAGAAACAAGAGATCAAAAGCGAAGAATGAAAGTGTGTTTGTCTTTAAGTTATAATACTTATTATAACATATTTTAAAAAAAAATAATTTTATTAATATATAAAATAATAATACAATGGTTTTGTAGAATCCGTTGTCGTAGGCCAAAGAAAACGCGCTCAAAGACAACGAATTTTAAAATCTGTTGTCGTAGGCCATAAAAAAAACGCTAATAGACAACGAATTTTAAAATCCATTGTCGTAGGCCATAATCTGTTGTCGCATGACCATAAAAAAAACGCTCATCGACAACGAATTTTAAAATCCGTTGTCGTAGGCCATAAAAAAAGCGCTAATAGACAACGCATTTTAAAATCCGTTGTCGTAGGTCATAATCTGTTGTCGTTCTTTAACAAAATAAGACAAACGACAACGGATTTTAATAAATCCGTTGTGAAAGCTCATGAGACAACTATTTTTTCACAAAACCGTTGTCATTTAGATGTTGTTGTACATCAAATTTGTTGTAGTGTTCCGATCGACTGTCGGTGACAGGTGTGTGGTTGCATGTGGTTGAGATTGACACGTGGCATCGGAGCTTCCGATCTGCACGTTCGGAGCTTCCGATCAGGGAACGGAACTTCCGATCGTTGTCTATAAATATAGGTGCGAGGGATTCATTTCAAAGCGCACCGAATTCCTCTCCTTCGCCCTCGTGGCTCTATTTTAGGGCTTTAGGTACTCTTATTTTAGAGTTGGAGTAAGGAACATATTTTAGTATAGTCAGACAGTGCCTGACATAGTAGCGGAGCAGTGCTCGAGGCTGTGGAGCTGCAGCAGGGGTGTGCCCCTAGTTGTGAGATAGTCGCCATCAGCGAGCTGACGACAGACGCAGGTATAGCTATGGTCTCCTTAAAATATTTAGGAGTATGCAATAGCTTAGTTAAGGCTTTTAGAGCTTAATGAATGATGCATGAGTATTTGCATTGTAGAGTTGTTGATAAGCTTGAACCAAGAGTGGGACTGCTAGTAACTGTCTGTAGTAAGGTACGTAAGTACAAACTTGTTTCATTTGTGTGTCATATTATTATGCAGCATGTGAAAGAGTGGGTGCCCGGTGAGCCAACTTGTGGCTAAGGGCTTTTATGACTCTATGTATAAACAATCTTTTGTTTAATATAATTTACACTTTTATAATGGAGTTTACTTTATCTTTTATCATATTATTATGTTGTGACATACTATAAGATGTTTAGATGAAGACCTTGAATATACTATAGTGTATGTAAGATGTGGTGGCACATGGGGATGACTATCATGAAACACATCTTATAGTCACTGTATATTCTAAACAGTTCCTAGTCGATTGAGCCGTCCGTTAATAAGGATAAGGATCGCTCGAGATTGAGACTAGCATTTGCGATGACAAGTACCACATTTCATTGGTATGGAACATAGAGATGTTCAAAGCATGCAAATGGATATTCATACGATGAATGATCGAACTACCCTATCCGAACTTTCCAAGTGGTTATCACTTATCGAGTGGATAAAGTCCGCGGTTTTGGTTGTACACCATTAGTCCTTACTACTTGAAACATCATTGAGACTCTATATGCTAGTACTGTACTTTGACTCGTTTACCGACTCTATTGGGGTCATCAGGTGTCGGGATTGGATACAGTTATGACACATATAGAAGTCGATGCTTTGTTGTCAAGGATTCACCACATACCTTCTAGTGTGGATATCCTATGCAATCTGAGGAGATATTAGTGTGAAGAATCTCTGGCCAGAGTACATGATGTGTTTTAAGAAATGATTTTTTAGTAGCACATGCGATGTCACTATTTGATCTTCAAGATGCATTGCATAGTTATCGAATCTCGAACGACTCTCGATTTACCAATGGTTGTTGATTCGATCGGGATATATGGATGAAGGGACCGTACTGTACGCTAACCAAAATCTATTGGTTCTTGAAGGCACTATCAGTGATACCTAGGGAATCATGGGGCGATGTTGCTAGGCTCTCTTACCATGATTCGATGGGCAAGTCAGAAATTGTTGTTCTGAGTCACAAGGAGTTGTGAGCCCATGGCTAGCTGTATCCCTGAACCATTGAGGGTCACACAAGTAATGGATTTTTAATCCCCGTTGAGATAATTAAATTTAAAGAGTTAAATTTAATGAACAAAGAAGTAGGACTTCTTATATCATAGTAGAAGAGTAAGATTTCCTAAAATGACATAGGGATGGGCATTTTTGGAAATCACTGAATTCGGATTCAGAAAATTTATCTTGACTTTAAAAGATGCAAAAATGGTTTCTGTGCACATTGGTGAAATTGGTTTATCAATCTAAGTCACGATGAATTTTATATTAATTTATGAACATGCGGGCTTTGCTTGTCAGGCTTGAACTTATGACTAATGGGCCCTAAGCTGTTAGCAGCCCACATTATAAATAAGTTATTGCAGTACAGAAATTACACAACAGAGGCTCATAATTTCGAACATTAGGGTTTTTGAGAACTATAGTGGCCGCCCCCCCCCCCCTCTGTGTTTTCTCTCTGAAAATTCCAGCCTGTGAATTTTGAATTTGCAGTCTGGTTTAACGGATCAAATTCGTTAATTCTCTTCGTAGAAACTTCTGATAGATTTTCTAGTGCAATCTATCAGAGGGATTAAACTTCTGTTCGTGGACCTGATTGAAGAATTGTTCGTCCATCAGTTCCTGGGATATACAACAAGAGCAGAGTTATCTGTTGGTGTCCATAATCTCGTTTCGAGATTCAAGGTAAAAAATTAATTGTTATTTAATTTTTACACGCACAATTTAATCGTAAAGTTTTGATACCCACGATATGGAATCGTTCCATATAAAATTTTTAAACTTCCGCTGCACCGGGTATCAATTCTGATTGATCTGATCACCGTTCTCCAACAGCATGTGCATATCATATTGTGCCTGTCCATCTTTTGAGATGAGTCATGTAGGGCCGCTCAGCCCTGTTTGGACGGTTGATGTCTAGTACTCAGTGACTGACGGGTCATGAGTGATTAGCATCTGGGAGACACGGTCCACGTCCAGTAGGAATGAGCAGTGTACACAGGGTTTGCTCCCCGGGTTGTATCACTCATGTCCTAGGCATCATTACTGAGCAGTTGTATACATTTATCCCAGATATGGATACCCTATCATTTGCATGCATCATATTTGTATGTTTTACCCAGTGCTTTCGTATTGAGCTTAGATCTCACGTCCAGTATTTTCTGTGTATCTGGACACCCCATTCGACGGGGCAGGTGTAGGTGCAGGATTGAGCTCCAGGAGCTTGGAGTAGCCAGCAACCAGTGAAGACAGCAGGATTAGCTGTAGGTTTTGCCTTTAAGCTATTTATTCGAATTGGTTGTAAAATCGAATTTGTTTAACCGGTTGTATTCTGCCGGTCTGCTTTTATTTAAGTCTTCCACAGCAATTTATTTAATGCATGTTTAATTATGCTCTTAAACTCTGAATAGATAGTGGATCCGGGTAGGGTCGCTACACTTATTGGTATCAGAGCATATGCATGCAAGAGACTTGGGATATAGTACTAAGACTTTGGGTTATCCTTATATGATGGATGAGACTTTGGATGAGGTGATGATGCGGCGATTAGATTGCCCCAAGACTATCATAATCGGCAGAATTTCTGAAGATTTGGCTTATGGGATTCCAGCAAGAGCGCACATGAGAGATGGATCGTGCCCGAGTTTTCAAGACTTCTACTCATATGGGTCTTAGCTTTGGATCGAGTACCGGATGCTAGATGTAGTGGCAGAGGATTGGTGGGGACTTACTTGATGCTTGCATCTGTACAATCATTACCATGATGACACTACTCTGAAGATTCTCCATTCGTAGTTGGAGAGATTGTCAGATAGACCTTCACCAAGAAATGCCTCGAGTGCCTAAAGCATGACAGGTTTCAAGCTTGAGGTCTTTAACCTAATGCAGAACATAGTTTTTCCGGTATGCTTGTATCGATGCGTTCGGTAAGCAAACGGGAAACTTCATGTTCCAAAGCATGATTTAAATGCAAGAAGAAGGCTGATGGTAGATCGGGAGCAGAAGATGTCAACCGACATGCACTGACGCAGAGCATAGCTGGTTAGCTATCACATGCCATTTCTCAGGAGTTCTTCGTAGGAGGACATGCAAAGAGACTTGGACGAGAGTATGCTTGCATAGATGCGTGTGCCGATGAGAAGCTTCATGCTCAAGGAACAAGATTTGTACGATGATTTTAAATACTGTATTGTTGTAGTTGTAAACAGTATTTTAGTTGTAAAGAATCATCATACTATGGTTGTATCATTTCAAGTTTGGTTGTACATTTCATTGTATTTTGAATACTGTATGTATTACATGTGATTGTAATTGAGAAATTATACATAAATGGAAGTAATGATACATGTTTTATTTATCCAGCAATTCGTGAATGATTGCGAGTGATTTTGCTAAGATTGACATTGTTTTAGTTGATTAGTGTTCAACTGTGGTAACTCATGGATTTCGAGTGGGCCAACTGCGATAGTTTGACTTGTTAGTCTAGGCGTTTTCCTAGGATTGACCTAGTTAGTCAGTGGACTAAGGATGTGTCAGCGATGAGTGGACTCATCTAGAGACATTAGGTATATTGTTCGGTTTAGAACACTTGGTCTTTGTTCTAGATTGTTTTATTGGAACAGTAGGCTGTTGACCTTTGGTAGGTGTAGACTTGTGATGATGGGTTTTCATTAGGGTTATCAGTTCCAATATATGCCGAGAGTTGTGGACTATGACCATGACTAGACGTGAGGGGGCGCGACCCTATGCCAGTATTACTCTGGGAGTCTTTATACTTCAGAGGTTATCTAGGAGCCTTCGTGCTTCGGGACTGGCGGTGGGAAGGCTATTCAGTCTAGGGATTTGGTAGCAGTCACGACAGGGTATTAACTTGGATTAGATATCAGGTTTGATATCGATGGTTCGATATCGTCTGGTGTGCCAGAGATATTGTTTATGTTCTGCTCTGGGAACCAGTCTTGGAGGGATTTCCTTGACGAGTGTGTACTTTGATCAGTTAGGTTTTAATCTTTAAGTTACTGCTAGACGTGTGGATCTAGTAGGTGGATGGATTTCTACCAGCGATGGCTAGGGGTTGTCATTAGAGTATGGTTAGATTTTTCCTGTGATAGGAGTTATCCAAGAACTTGGATAGGAATGTTGTTTTAAAACTTCGACTCGAATGCGAGGACTACTCCATGATGAATGACTTCATCAATGATGGATTATATCAAGTGTTAGGGATTGTACATGACTATTGAGACGTGAGGGAAGCGTGGCCTATGACCGTGAAACCTTGGTGGTTGTTCAGGTGGGTTATTGGGGTAAGATACCTTAGTCTTGAATTGTTGCACAATCTTAACAAGGGATATGATTAGGAGAGTGTTCGAAGATTGTGGAAATCTTTGGGATTCGTTAGTTATGATTCTTAAACTTGACGATCCGTGGTGTTCATTTTGAATGAACGAGGTAAGGATAGTGAGTTCGGGGGTTGCGTTAAGTACTGTCTGATATTTTCAGAGTGGAGCATAGGAGTTTCCATGGAATGGAAATGGGCTTAGCTTATCTTGATGTTTGCCTTGGGTGAACTAGAGCGATTTGGGTATTCCAAGTGGTTGGAAATAGTTCTTCGTGGCAGCTGAGTCATGGTTGTTGATTGATCCACGTATGTTTAGATGATCAGTAGTTGTCTGATCGAATGAGCGCGAACATCAGTAGTTCGATGAGATCGATAGGGTAAATCCAATCAGTGATGATTTGGATAGATCAATCGAAGAATACTTGGGGTAGTATTTTGTTGCTTAGTGCTTAGGAGATGAGTACTTGGTACAGTCTCAGAAGCATTCGACAATTTGGATGATTTAGAATCTCTAGGTTTGCCAGAGACGAATCTATCGAAAGATTACCATTGAATTGTATGGTCAAGTTAAGTGATAATTTGACAGGTGGAGACAAGCGAAGGAATTGGTAACTCCCTGGATAGCTTTCTTGTCATGATGTCTTAAGTATACCGTTGGGTTTAGGATCCAACTAGGTTTGGATGCTTCTATGGGCATCAGTTGTCTAATCGTCAGGTGTGACATTAGCCGGGATCTAGTTCTTGAGGTCCGTCAGGGGGTGTCATTAATTTCCAGCGTGTGGTGCGCGAGATCATTGAAATGATCGAGGCAGTCATTGATCGACTAGGGAATAGATGAATTAGTCCTTTCAGCGCTAAGGCTGATGCCTTCAGCAAAAGGAGCGATTTGACTATTGAGAATCCGTTGGAATTTAGTTTCCAGGATCTTTATGATTCGACCTTGTGAGGTTGGGATGAGCTATGATGGTATCTTCAGATACTCAGTGTTGAGTTATACCAGGCGCATGTGACTGTCGATTTTTTAAACGGAATAGGAAGCGTTTTCATATGTCTGTGTACTGTGGAATGTCCCAGTCGAGTATATTGGTGGGAGCTTGCCTTTTTTAGTCTTGATGTGTGTACAGTGGTTGCGAGTATGTATTGACTATCAGGAGGATGTCTATCGATTTATTCATGGGTGAATAACCTAAGGGTGAGATGGTGTAGATCATCAGAGGCGTGATGACTTCTATTGCAATGCATGTGTGGCTTCGCAGGCCAAAGGCTAGGAGATGACTTCGCGTCGTTATGTACGAGCGATGATAGTTCTCATCATGGCATAGTGTTGAGTTATACTGAGAAACGTGAACTGAGATTTACACTGGACATGGTATTGAATTCCTCGTATTGCTTGGGAAGCTTGTTCGCTTCTCTATGGCATGGGAAGGATGACCAGTCTAGAATCATGTGAAACAGTAATGTTGTAGTATGACCTTGTGTCAACTAAATTCTCTTGAGGATAATTCGAGCTTTGTTGTGTCAGCACAGTGTTGGGATTAGTGTTTTCTAACTAGAGGTGTTGAGCACCGAGAACTTTTGGAACCATTAGGTGGTTAGATGCAATTAAGAGATTAGACGATTGTCGTAAGCCAATCAGGTTATGATATGGTTTTCATCAGTCTAAGACATTTCCTTGGGATGATGATCTCGATCAAACGAGTGTTTGTACTCTTCGTGATCAGGGGGATCGTGGTCAGGATGGAGGGTGTATTAGTGTCGCAATACATTAGCGCCAGAGAAGTTTGACTGTCTCTAAACAGCGCAGTAATCTTCAGTTGAAAGATTGTAATGCGGTTCAGCATTTATGGAGCTTTCAGAGAATTCGAGCAAGGGTTTCTAATACGTTCTCGAGGTTTTACCCTAGATTTCGAGGACGAAATCTTTTAAGGGGGGGAGAATGTAGTGACCCGTATCCTGAATTGATGATTAATGAGTAATTAATCATGTAATCATGTTTAGATTAAGTAAAACATGATTAAGGAAATTCCAGAAGGGTTAACGGAGTCCAGAAATGGATCCAGGACACTCGAAAATGGCTTAGAGGACCCCAAGACTCGAGTGGGATCGGAACCACCGATCCAGGATCGGAGCTTCCGATCTTGGTGAAATCGGAACCACATCGGAAGCAAGGAGATCGGATCTTCCGATCAGCGATCGGAGCTTCCGATCGACTGTCGGTGACAGGTGTGTGGTTGCATGTGGTTGAGATTGACACGTGGCATTGGAGCTTCCTATCAGAGGAACGGAGCTTCCGATCTGCACGTTCGGAGCTTCCGATCAGGAAACGGAACTTCCGATCGTTGTCTATAAATATAGGTGCGAGAGCTTCATTTCAAAGTGCACCGATTTCCTCTCCTTCGCCCTCGTGGCTCTATTTTAGGGCTTTGGGTACTCCTATTTTAGAGTTGGAGTAAGGAACATATTTTAGTATAGTCAGACAGTGTCTGACATAGTAGCGGAGCAGTGCTCGTGCAGTGGAGCAGTGCTCGAGGCTGTGGAGCTGCAGCAGGGGTGTGCCCCTAGTTGCGAGATAGTTGCCATCAGCGGGCTGACGACGGACGCAGGTATAGCTATGGTCTCTTTAAAATATTTAGGAGTATGCAATAGTTTTGTTAAGGCTTTTAGAGCTTAATGAATGATGCATGGGTATTTGCATTGTAGAGTTGTTGATAAGCTTGGAACCTAGAGTGGGACTGCTAGGAACTGCCTGTAGTAAGGTACGTAAGTACAGACTGAGATAGTCAGCGGGTTTGCATGCTTATATGTTGCATTTGTGTGTCATATTATTATGCAGCATGTGCATATCATATTGTGCCTGTCCATCTTTTGAGATGAGTCATGTAGGGCCGCTCAGCCCTGTTTGGACGGTTGATGTCTAGTACTCAGTGACTGACGGGTCATGAGTGATTAGCATCTGGGAGACACGGTCCACTTCTAGTAGGAATGAGCAGTGTACACAGGGTTTGCTCCCCGGGTTGTATCACTCATGTCCTAGGCGCCATTACTGAGCAGTTGTATACAGTTATCCCAGATATGGATACCCTATCATTTGCATGCATCATATTTGAATGTTTTACCCAGTGCTTTCGTATTGAGCTTAGAGCTCACGTCCAATATTTTCTGTGTATCTGGACACCCCATTTGACGGGGCAGGTGTAGGTGCAGGATTGAGCTCCAGGAGCTTGGAGTAGCCAGCAACCAGTGAAGACAGCAAGATTAGCTGTAGGTTTTGCCTTTAGGCTATTTATTCGATTTGGTTGTATAAATCCAATTTGTTTAACCGGTTGTATTCTGCCGGTCTGCTTTTATTTAAGTCTTCCGCAGCAATTTATTTAATGCATATTTAATTATGCTCTTAAACTCTGATTAGGTAGTGGATCCGGGTAGGATTGCTACAATTATGAACTCCAACAGAATTTAATCTGCTCCTTTTGTAAATCCCAGGAACCGATGACTTGCTCGATCAATCTCCGAAATCAGGTCCACAAATAGAAAACAGAAACCCTCTGATTGATTGCACTAGAAATCATTCAGATGTTTATCGTAGAGAATAAACAGATTTGATCTGTCAATTTAGAAAGTGACTTTTCAAAAAAATCATAGACCGAATTTTCTCAGAAAGGGAGAGGAGAATTCGAAAATTCCACTAGAATAATATATGTGTATTTTGAAAATTGCAAGAGAGAATCAAAGTGGTATTTTTGAAAACTACACATGTATTTATATATAATTTCTAGACTGTATTAAGTTATATCTCTATTAGGACTCTAACTCCTTAGGGCTCATAATCCATAACTTATGCCCAACAAGCCAAGCCTGTTGTTATAGAAATTAATATAAAATTCATCATGACTCTGATTGATAAACCAATTTCACCAATGTGCCTAGAAACCATTTTTGCACCTTTTAAAGTCAAGATAATTTTTCTGAATCCGAATTCAGTGATTTCCAAAAATGCTCATCTCTATGTCATTTTAGAAAATTTCACTCCCTTTAGTTAAGAAGTCCAACTTCTCTTTCATTAAATTTAACTCTTTAAATTTAACTATCTCAACGGGGTTTAGTAATCCATTACTTGTGTGACCCTCAATGGTTCAGAGATACAGCTAGCCGTGGGCTCACAACTCCTTGTGACTCGGAACAACAATTTCCGACTTACCCATCGAATCATGGTAAGAGCGTCTAGCAACATCGCCCCATGATTCCCTAGGTATCACTGATAGTGCCTGCAAGAACCAGTAGATTTTGGTTAGCGTACAGTACGGTCCCTTCAACCAAATATCCCGATCGAATCAACAACCATTGGTACATCAAGAGTTGTTCGAGATTCGATAACTATGCAATACATCTTGAAGATCAAATAGTGACATCACATGTGCTACTAGGAAACCAAGTAACCTAAAGCACATCATGTACTCTGGCCAGAGATTTGTCACACTAATATCTCCTCAGATCGCATAGGATATCCACACTCGCAAGCGTGTGGTGAATCCTTGACAACAAAGCATCGACTCCTATATGTGTCGTAACTATACCCAATCTCACACCTGATAACCCTCATAGAGTCGGTAAATGAGTCAAAGTATAGTACTAGATATAGAGTCCCATGATGTTTCAAGTAGTAAGGACTAATGGTGTACAACCAAAACCGCGGACTTATCTACTCAGTGAATGATAACCACTTGGAAAGTCCGAATAAGGTAGTTCGATCATTCATCATATGAATATTCATTTGCATGCTTTGAACATCTCTATGTTCCATACCAATGAAACGTGGTACTAGGCATCGCAAATGCTAGTCTCAATCTCGAGCGATCTTTATCCTTATTTGTGGACGGCTCAATTGACTAGGAACTGTTTAGAATATACAATGATTATAAGATGTGTTTCATGATAGTCATCCCAATGTACTATCACATCTTACATGCACTCTAGTATATTCAAGGTCTTCATCTAAACATCTTATAGTATGTCAAAACATAATAATATGATAAAAGATAAAGTAAATGCCATTATAAAGTGTAAATTATATTAAACAAAGATTGTTTATACATAGAGTCATAAAAGCCCTCAGCCACATGTTGACTAATCGGGCACCCACTCTTTCATTTGGATTATTACAGATTCCTTGTCTTGGAATTATAGTATTTGTAATGTTTCCGCAGTTTATTTTGATATACTATTTATTAAGTTAATTGCATGCCTAAGTTCTGTTTATAGGTGATCCGGGTAAGGGTCACTAGATTTATGGTATCAGAGCATGCATAGTATTCTTGGGAATTTAGATTCTGCATAAGATAACCGCGAGGTAATTTTTGTAGATGACAGATCGTGACGATCAGAGCAGCCATGGCAGTGTAGGTGGCCGTTGGGGCGATGCTGATCAAGAGCGTCGTCGTGAGCGCCATCATCATCGCCATGATGATCAGCGTTTTAGCGTGCGCCGATTTCTTCAGATGGGTCCTAAGCCCTTGGTTGGAGGTGAGTCTCCGTAGGATGCGGGGAACTGGTTGGACCGCATGGAGATGACTTTTCAAACTTTCCACTGCACAGAGGAGCAAAAGATGGAGACACTTGGCTATCTTCTGGATGGGCGAGCCCGTAGGTGGTGGAGGTTTACTTCTGCATCCTTTATTGTGGCGAGAGGAGTGTCCACCTGGGCCGAGTTCCGCACAGCTTTTCAGAAGCTGTATTTTCCTCCTACACTCCGTCAGATGAAGGCAGGTGAGTTACTGAGCTTGCGGCAGGGAGCTATGTCTATCGAGAAGTATCAGCAAAAGTTCTTCGATCTATTGTCTTATTGCCCGGAGATTGCTGACAGCTCAAAGATGAAGTATAATCTGTTCCTTTAGGGCCTTAACCCTGAGATCCATGACCGTGTGGCGGTCGGCGATGGCATGTCCTACGAGGGTTTGGTGAGCCGTTGTCACCAGGCGGAGGATAGCATTCGACGGAACAGGTTTTTTCTCAGTCTAGGCCTGCGAGTTCTTTGGGTCCTCGTGCCCAATCTTTCAAGAAGTCCGGATCTACTTCTTCCTCTGGTTCTGGAGGCGTTGTTCTCTTTGGGAAAAAGGAAATGTGTGACCATTGCGGGAAGAACCATCCGTCAGACAAGTGTCGTAGAGCTTCTGGAGCTTGTTTTCGTTGTGGAGAGGTGGGTCATCTCCGGAGAGATTGTTTACTATCTGGGAGAGGCGGTTCTGGTTCAGGATCAGGTTCTCAGGCCACCGTTCAGTAGAGGTCGCAGGGACAGTTTTCTGGGAGTTCTCACTTGAAGCCGCAGGCTTCTGGTCAGTTATTTGCCTTGAGACATGATCAGGTTGTGGAGGAGAATGAGAAGGTCATCGCAGGTACATTTCTGTTATATGGTATACCTGCTCTTGTACTTATTGACACTGGTGTATCTCATTCCTTCATTTCTGCACGTTTTATTAAGAGGCATAAGTTACCATGCATTGCACTAGACGTAGTAGTTTCTGTTTCTACTTCGACGGGTCAGTCTGCTTTAGCTAAGCGTCTAGTGATGGGTTGCCCTTTAGAGTTCGAAGGGAACATTATGTTGGCAAATCTCATGGTCCTTTCAATGGATGATTTCGATTGTATTCTGGGGATAGACATGTTGACTACCTATCGAGCTTTAGTGGACTGCTATCAGAGATTAGTACGCTTTCATCCGGATGGGATTGAGAGCTGGTTTTTATATGGTGAGGGAGCGCGACCCCCGATGCCACTGGTATCAGCTTTGAGAGCCTGTCGAGCTCTAGAGTCTGGCGGGGAAGGTTACCTCATCTATGCAGTTGATTTTTCCGCTGAGAGCGTTGGGATAGAGAGTATTCCTATTGTGGATGAATTCCCAGATGTATTTCCAAATGAGATTCCGGGTTTTCCTCCTGCTAGGGAAGTCGAGTTTGGCATAGAGTTGATGCTGGGTACTTCACCTATTTCTCGAGCACCGTATCGTCTGGCTCCGTCAGAGATGTGTGAGTTGAAGAATCAGCTACAGGATCTTTTGGACAAGGGGTACATCCGTCCTAGTGTATCTCCTTTGGGAGCTCCTGTTCCGTTTGTGAAGAAGAAGGATGGGTCTATGCGGTTGTGCATTGACTATCGGCAGCTGAATCGAGTTACTGTGAAGAACAAGTATCTGTTGCCTCGCATTGATGACTTGTTTGATCAGATGCAGGGTACTTCGGTTTACTCCAAGATTTACTTGAGATCTGGGTATCATCATCTGAGAGTCCGATATCAGGACGTAGCCAAGACTGCATTCCGTACTCGCTATGGGCATTACGAGTTTCTAGTGATGCCATTTGGTTTGACTAATGCGCCGGCTATCTTTATGGATCTGATGAACCGTGTCTTCAGGGAGTATTTAGATAAGTTCGTCGTGGTCTTCATTGATGACATTCTGGTGTATTCGCGTTATGCGGACGATCATGTTTCTCACTTACAGGTGGTACTGCAGACTCTTCGGGAATGGTAGGCTTGGAACCTAGATGGATGCTTCTAGGACTGCCTTAGTAAGGTACGTAAGTACTGATTGAGATAGCCAGCGGGTTTGCATGCTTATGTGTTTCATATTATTTGACATGATGCATGTTACTGCTTTAAAATATTATGTTGCATGTGCATATCATATTGAGTCTGTATTTCCTTTGAGATAAGCTAGAGTTGTAGGGAGCTCAGCCTTAGTTAGGATGTTTTGACACTGAGAGTCACAGTGACCGACTGGTCGAGTGGACTCTAGTGATCTAAGTGACATCCTGGTCCATGTCCAGTTAGGAGTGAGTGGTTGAATCCTGTGGTTTGATTCCCCGAGATTACAACTCATATCTCAGGCGCCAGTTTGAGCAGATTCTGATTTGCTGACCCAAATATGATACCAGTCCATTACATTGAATGCATGCTCATATTTGTATATTTACCCGTACTAGCGTACTGAGTTTTAGCGCTCACGTCGAGTTATTTTCTGTTGTCTAGACACCCCATTCGACGGGGTAGTTGCAGGTTGTTCTTTTGAGGATTTGGAGAGTAGTTGGTGACCAATGCACGATTTGCAGGGTTAGCCATTATGTTTTATTTTACTAAGTTATTTTGATTGAGTTGTACTATTTGGATTTATTTACCGGTTATATTCTGTCGGGTTCAGAATTTTGTATTTTTCCGCATTTGCTCTATTATGTTTACTTATTGTTTAATTGCATGTCTAAGTTAAGTGATTAGTAGGTGATCACGGTGCGGGTCACTACATATACTATGATTTTATACCTAATTGTGAAAACACTATATTTTTTTCATTTTCCACTTTTTTTTTCTTCTCGTTACATAAAAATTAGTGTGTACAAGCTAGCATTCATGAGAGAACGAATGAGCATATGAAGAGGAAGTCGAATGGTGTAGCTCACAAAATTGCAAAATTTGCTTTGTCTTGTTCCCGTTCTTTTACGTGGACCTTTTATGGATTTCCTGCTTGGCTTTGTAATATATTTCGAATGATGTTTGAATGTATTTTATTTATATAAAAAAAGTATACATTAAATAAGAAGAATATAGACTAGAAAATTTCATATTATATATATATACACACACATGTATATATGTATGTATGTTGATATTGATTTGTCTACGCTTCCGTCATCCAATGGAGTCGGTTGGCACACTAAGCGAGCTGCCGTAAATAGCAAGAAAAAGTTGTCATATTATGGCTAAGGTTTATCGCTTCTAAGAAACATAATACTTGTGTTTTTTTTAAAAAAAAAAAAACATAATACTTATTGCCCGAAAATCATATCATTAATTTCCTTTTTCAAAAATAAAATCACATCCTTGTTACTTTATGATAAATAAAGATGAATTTTTAGTGGTTCCCCTAGGGCCTAGATCTATATATTTGAAGTAAAAACGTCTCAATTGATAATTGTTATATTTGTATTTGATAATGGTGATATATTTGATACATATGCCACGCCACGCATTATTAATTGATTTCACTAAACCGACTTATTTTATCATCTATCTACTATTATATGTTAGAAATGAAACTTGAATTTAATTCATCTCAAAAGTTAGTTCAAAAGGGGAGGTTTGTCCAAGCCTATATATTAAACTCTTTGGCAATTCATCCAACACATAACGATAAAACTCGGGCTTTAATACCATGTTAGAAATGAAACTTGAACCTAACTCATCTAAAAAACTAGCTCAAAAAAAAAGGTTTGTCAAGCCTATATATTAAACTCCCGAATAATTCATCCCACAAATGTGGGACAAACTAAACACACCAACATTATCTCAATATATATTTTATGTAAAAGCTAAAACTACAAATTTCATTTACAATTCTCCCTCTCTCACCCCAAATCTATGGATCGTGGAGACAAGAAAAAAAGGAAAATGGAAGAGAATATGAATAATATTATTATAAGAGATGAAGAAGAAGAAAATGAAGAGGAGAAGATGGAGAACTTCTTTGCGTTACTCAAAAGCAGCCGACAACTGAAGGAACGCCTGGCGATGCGTAACAGCCAATCACATCACAAGAAATCAGACAACGAGAAGGCCGCCGCCGCCGCCTGGAATCCGACGTTTCGGTTTGAAGATTTTGCTCCGGAGGCGACGGTGCCACCGGCCGATGAATCCGCGGAGGCCCGAAAAGTAGGCCCTTCTTCGGAAACTAAAGATGATCACAAGATCAATGGCGGTGAAGAGTTGGATCTGAATCTTTCTTTGTAGCAGCATTGATTTAGAGTGAATATATATATATTTTTAGAATTGGATGTTTGTAATGTTTTATGCTAAAATGTCTGGAAAAATGTTTAACCATTGCATGATCTATTTTAATTTAAATAAAGTATTTAAAAGAAACAAATTAGATATATATATATATCTAATTTTTTTTTATTATATTGTCATTTTTAATTAATCTTACTTATTAACTAACTTTTAATTAATTGATTAAATTTAAGATAAAATTAGGATTATAATTTTAATTTAATTCCAAACAAAATCAAAATTATTAGGACTATTATATGGTCTATTCTTTTTGTAAAAACTAAATTTTATCTTATTTATTAAAATAACATTTCGCTTTTTTTGTTTATAATTTTTAAATTTCATAATTATCACTCTTAAACTTTTAAATATCTAATTCATCTTTTAAAAATAACATACAAATCAATCAACATAAAAATTTTTATGTATACGTACGCATCGCGTTCAAAAAAACGTTAGCAATAATAATAATTAGGGGCGAGAGAAACCAGATTTGTTTGGATTGGTTTACAGTCTGATGACGGTTTGGATTTTTTTTAAATTAAAAATTTTTTAGGTTTAAGGTTTTGCCAAATAATTCTGAATCAAATCAAATCAAATTGATTTTATAAATATAAAATATTTTAATTATATACTAGTCTATTTCTACGTATAAGTATGATAATTTTGTTATTTCAAATTAATTATTTTTTTATTAGGAGTAATAGATTATCTAAAAATTTTAAATATAGATAAACATGAAATCTCTTATGAGATTATTTAACATATCAATTTTGTGATACATATATTTTATCTGACTCTACATAAAAAAAATATATTTTTTATGTCAAAAACATTAATTATTCAATATAGATATAAACTGGGTCCATCTTTCTAATTGATATTGATCCATATAACCATTTCATAATAGAACTATTGAATTTAAATATAGATAAAAAGATAAATTCAAGATTTAAAAATAAAACTATTTCAATATAATAAATATGAAATTACTTATGATCATCCATTTTTTTATGTGAAAATGAAATAATGGGTATACCATAATATCATGATAGACTTTAATTAGAGCTGTCAAAATGAGCCAATGGGGTGGGCCAACTCGCAACCCAACAAAACTCGTCGATTGACGAGCCGACCCGACCCACCATTTAGGCGGGTTCAGAAATTATCAACTCAAACTGCCTATTTGCAGTGCGAAGCGGGCCAACCCACCAATTTTTAGTTATATTTGGTGGGTTGTGGCAGGTTGGCCCGTAACCCATCACTTTTTTTTTTTTTTTGGGGGGGGGGTGTCGAGGGGAGGAAGCGGGTTGAAAATTTGTCAACTCAACCCGCCTACTATTTAACGGGAGGAGGTAGGCAAACCCAACGAGTCCAACCTACTTTGATAGCTCTAACTTTAATAAATTAATTTGGCCTTGATTTTTTAAAAAGTATACATTTCTAATTAAATAATAAGATACACAAGTGTTTGCAGCAACAATTATTATGCAATCTACTTTAAAATGTAATCTATTTTATTTTGAAAATTCATATTTTTTAGATGAAATTTAACATGTCATTATTTGGTTTTTATTTTTTAATTACTAATGGTTTGGTTTGAGCAAGACCAAGTGTTTGCAGCGAAAATTATTATAATCATTAGTATCCCTATCAATAATCATAATCATTGCAATCGGAGAATCAAATATGGCCTTAATTAACCTTGATATCGATTGTAGGATCGAGTGCTTGTTATTTTGTCAAAAGCTACAACTGGTGATAATGATACAAATAAAGTCTTTTAAATTGTAACGCCCCAAAATTATCTTAATTTGAGATTAATTGAGATTGATATTGATATTCTGAGATTATGAAAATTGAGGGTTGAATTGAATTTTGATCAGGGACTGAATTGCTTTTTCTAAAGAGTTCAGGGGCTAAATTTGCAATCCCTAATTTTGACACTTGGTCTTGATATTTTATATGTGACTAGGCGTGCAAGTGGGTTCTCTCTCCTTCTCTTCTTATTATTCACGTGAGAAGCCATAGCCAATTTCTTCAAGCATTTGGTTTCTTCGGTTCTTCGATCCGTCCGGTAGATTTCAGAATAAATTGTATATTTGCGATCACAACTTCGAGAGCTTCGTTATACCGTAAGTTTTATTATGATCCAACATGTTTTGATTTTGAGACGTTGTTAGAATTTGATTTTGATTGGATATATTGTTCTTGAGTTAGCTGTGATAGTATATCTAAGACGGTTCGGAAATATAGTGGCGTTTGGAATTGTTATGATTTTCTGAAGTTTATTTGAATTTTTCAAATTCTGGATTTTGGATTTTGGCACGTTTTTGATGAGATTTGGATGGATTGATGTTGTTATGAATTGAATTGGAGAGTTGTGTTGATGTTTGTTGATTTTCGGTTAGCCTTTTTAACCGTTATGCCGTCGGTTTGAGAATTTTTGAATTTGGAAGTTTGAATGAGTTTTGGATTTGATTTGAAATGAATGATTGATATTGAGAAATATTCATCTCCTTTCAGATTTGTTTGAGCGTCGTTGGACTTAGAGGTTTTAGAGTTTGAATCGATAGAGAGTTGATAGAGATTGGTAACGAGTTTACCTTGTTTGTTTTGTTTTAAGATTGGAATAGAGTTTGATATATATATATATATATATATATATATATCTATTGATGTTGATTTCCAGATTTGGAGCATCAATTGAATCGACAAAAAGGTATAAGCTGGCATCGATCGAATGAGATAAAATACTCGAGAATGTTTGGATGATCGAGTTTCCCTAAATCACATACTTGCATGATTATTTGATATTGATTGAATATGTGATCTTACATGATTTTTATTGTCTTAATTAGCTGAATGCATTACGATTCATATTTGCATCCATATTGAGCCTAAATCTTTGATTTCAGAGGGCAAAGCGGCCCAGTCGAATTAGACGTTTCGGGGGATATAATCGAGTGACCTAGGTTGTTGAGTTCTCATAGTGTCAGAATGCTCCTTATACTCGCACCAAAGTCTAGAGGATGAATATACGTAACACCACCTCGATCGGGAGTATTGGTGGGATTTTTACGAGATCTTATCCTCGAGATCCCAAATGAAAAATCAAATTTTCTTTGATTATCCGATTTGATAATCCCGATTTTTAAAGACATGCATTTCATATTTATTATATATTATCGAAACTTATATATATCATATCATGATATTGATATGCTATTTGATATTGCATGTTTATGTTGTTTTTACTGGGATTTATTTTCACCGAAGTTATCCGACTGTTGTCTTGTTTTTGTATGTGTACTTGGCAATAGGTGGGGAAGAAACGAGTCAGAGAAGACATGACTAGTTCGATTTGGAATGATAGAAGTGGGAAATCGGTTTAGAAGTCGAAGTTGTAATTCGAACTTGATTTGTATTTTGAAGTGTAGAAAACCTTGAATAATGCACTTTTCTACTCTAGACACTTCATGTATTTGAGATTACTAGATTGATGTATTAAATACATGTTTTGGTTTGTTGAATTGAGTAGTATTTGGGAAATTTAGTTTTGAAGTGCCTTATTTATTTTTTGAATTTTAGCAGGGCACGGACCCGTGCGTACCTCCGTGCCTAGGTCCGTGTACCTTCGCATTTGTATGGATTGTTTTTGGCTACACACGGACCCTAACACAGAAGGGGCACGAAGTCCGTGTAAAAAACAAAGAGTTGGCATTTTAGTGTAATTTTTTGTGCACGGACCTTGACACGGAGGTGGCACGGGGTCCATGTACCTGGCAGCCTTTGAGCCTTGTCTACAGGTTAATGCACGGACCTGAGCACAGAGGTGTGCACGGAGTCCGTGCATGTTTTAAAAAATTCTTTCTTTAATTTATGCCTTGGATTATTGTTGATGCTTGAATAATCTATTCTTGATTAGATGATTAGAACCGAGGTCCTCACATAAACTATATGAAAGAAATTTTAATTCCTTGAGATTTTTGGCCTTAACTATTGAATATTATGTGATTTTGTATTCTAGACAAGTTAGTAGATTTGGTAAATATTCTATGATTAATTCAAAATCTATAGGATAGATATTTACCGTGTTCAAATATATCTTGATAAGAAAATTTAGTGTTATATTCTTATATGATACTATTAAGATATGATTTGATTTGATTAATAGAGTTTTATTTCTACTTATAATTGTTTTCTTATTCTTGTAGGACTTTATTTATGAAAATCAACTTACCTTGGACTCAATTCTATTTAAAGAGGATTTTCACGCACAAGTTAGACACGGCTTTAGACGTCGACTTCCAGAGCATCAATCGAAGAATTGCAGACACGAAGTTGAAGGTTTTTGAAGATGTTTTGCAATCACGTTATTGTTTGTCCCCGTGTTACCGTTGGTGTTGAAGCATCCGAGACAACACTGTGGGAATAGTGTTGTTCGAAGATCTTTATTGTCTCTTCAAATTTAGGCTACGAGAGTTGCATCTATTTGTTTTACTCTGATTTATTTAGGATGCAAATTTGATTTCTCAACCTGTTAGAAATTTAGAATTTAATGATTTTTCATAAAATCACTAGTATTGCTTTGTAAGACTGATCTTATTTTTTTCTAATGATATTTAGCCCTAAGGCATCCACACGAGTTTTCATACTCGTGCAAAATTATTTACTTGTGTTATTTATTTACGCTTTAATTTTCGTTGCACTCTGTTGTTTTTGGTGTTGTAACACCAAGTACAACACTGACTGTTTTTACATAGCAAACTGCGTACTTCGCGACTTTTATTATACAACAATTCAAGTGGTACGTTTCGAGATTTATATTCTCTTTAAGTGATAAAGATAAAAATAAAAAAAATATATCATTTTATTTTGAAAAAGAATTAATGGGAATGATTATTGTTAAATTTATGGGTTTTTTTGTTTGACAAGCTTATGAGACAAAAAGTTAATACATGGACTGAAATTCTTAAAACTGTTGAAGGGTATAAACTCATCGAAAATTTCACAAGGGTATATTTGACGTGCTTTTCTTTTTTACAAATATTCAAATATTTTTCACGAAAGGCATGTCCTGGAACAGATAGATTTTTCATTTACAAGTATTCAAATATTTTTTCAAAAAAAATTTATTCTATATTTTTAATTATTATATATTTTTGTGCACAAGATCCAAAAATGGACTATAATCCTTTTCTTAGCCCAATTGGCAATTAGTATGGATGGGCTTTCCCTGTTTTATCTCCTCCTCCCAACATACGGTTAAAACTTAAAACTTAAAACTTAAAATGATGCTGAGTTGCTGACTTCAATAAATGGGTCCACACAAACAACTCTGCAATAATTAAATTAAAGAGAAAGAAATGGTCAAATTCTTTTATTTATTTTTTTTAGAGCAGAAATGGTCTAATAAAAGAATTATAATACCCACATTGCTTTCGTCTTTAAAGTTCTTTTAGGTTGAATACTTGAATTCTGACATTAGTCTCCTCCCACGCGGGTTGAATAACTTGATTTTCAAGTTACCATACATGATATATATTCACTAAAATTTAAATGTCAGTATCCGCCATTCGAATCCAACTCGAATACAAAGTTTCAAGTTTGGGGTGACTTGGATACCAAACAAAGAGTGTTACAGAGGGTTGAAAGGGTGTTCCGACGTAGCCCATCTAAGATTCAAGTCGGAAACTTGAATGCATTAGACTAGAGAGGAGCTTGAACGCCTATAAAAATGAGGGTAAATCAGTTCAAATGAAATTAATAAACCCATTATTTATAGAAAAATATATATAGGACTACGTGCGTACGTGTAGCTCGTGTGCTTCTTTATCCGGAGCTCGCTCTACTCGAGGCTCGCCCACTTTGGGCAAACTCTACCCAAATTACTCTTCGTCGCCATCGACACCCTCTTCCACTTCTCCATTCTCCCTCCTACTCTTCTATCAATTTATTATTTCAATTCTATATTGTTATGAAATCTTGGCTCGTATTAGGGATCTTTGTGATTAGAGTTCCACTAGTTGAGATGGAGCTAACTTGATGAGTCTCATTCCCATACTCTAGGAACCAACATACCTCTACCCCACCGCTTAACTTTATGGGCCTACCCTTTTCCTTAGAGTTGGACTCAATTTTAGTTCTTGGTTTGTGGGTTTTGATTAGGCTCAGCATGTGATGATTCTCATTTATAAGATATCAGCAATATTCTGACCTTTAATCTAATGACTCATATTTTGCTATGAACATTAACATTTTTAATGTGTCAAGATGCCAAACATTGAACATATGATTTGTAGCTAGTACTATTCTAAGGATAACATCTCATTCAAGCTTCCATGCAACAATTATTGATTGTTGTCGTCAGAATTATTCCATCAAAGGCTTTCTTTTTTCATTGATTTATTTTTTAAAAAAAATTCTGATGATATTTAAATTAGTTTCTAATGATTAATTAGTTAATACAAACACTTATGTAGCATCGATGATTCGAAGTATAGCCCTTTAAAATAAGTAATCATATGAAGAGATCAAATTAAATATAAAATTAATTGCTAAACCTTTACGATAATATGGACTAGATTAGGCATGGGGCCACATATGTCATTCGTACATAATTAAATATAAATACACATTATTATTATTATTATTATTATTATTATTATTATTATTATTATTATTATTATTATTATTATTAAATCTAATAGTTTACATAATACTACTAGTATAATCTTAAACTAGCAGAGTAGCACACATGATGTGTGTACATAAAATTTGGAATAAGTGCTATACATGCAACTTTAAAGTGTGCATAGCGGAATGGTATGAACATGCAATGTTCTAAAAAGCGGTATGCTGACACTTGCTCACTGCATAGCGCCTAGATGCTTAAGCGGTCGTCTAGATGGTTTTTTTTTTCTAATCTAAATATCTAATTATTCTAGTCTAATCCATCTTATTATTTCTCTAATAATTTATATTTATCAAATTCACCTGCCTAATTAGTGGTTTTTTTAGTCTAAATATCTAATTATTCTTGTTCATCTCAATATTTTTCCAATAATTTTTTTTATCGAATTCAAACTCAAAATAGATGACATATTTCTCGTCTTCATCCGATAAAAATTGATGGTCAAATATGTAAAATAATTTTTTTAAAAATTAAAATAAAAAAATATTATATGTTAATATAGACGAAGATTAGAGGGTCTAGATGGCCAATTAATGTAATAACTCTTAAAAACTTCAACTGTCTAAAAATCTCGGGGCATTGAGCAACTGCCTAGCACTTAGAAGTCGCCTTTTAGGACACTGGGTATAAGAGATAAGTGAGTTTTTTTTTTTATTAATTATCTGGAAACACAAATAAGATTGTTTTAAAAGTCATTATATATATATATATATATATATATATATATATATATTATAGATTTAAAATATAATAAAATTTCAATTGAAACAAAAACAAACATGAAAGTAGAATATGATATTGATAAATTCATGTGAGAGAAATTAAGTCAATTTAAAAAAATTTAATCAAAATCAGTTTTTAAATGAAATCCTCTTTATCTTTATTAATAGTATAAATATCAAAATTTTAAAATACATAACACGCATCACTATACCAAGTATCCTAATCGAAAGTTTGATATTGTGCACTAAGTTTTAATTTTGGTTATTTATGTTAAATCGTTGATGTGGTGCAAAACAAATTAGTAACTTTCGATACAACATCAACTATTTTGGGTGTCATACAATCACTTTTTGATAACACATGCAAGGTTATTTTTTCATGTCATGTCACCAAATTAAACATAAAATGAGATAAGTCAGTGGTCTAAAAAAATCCTTATTATTATATATATAAAAAGATATCGTTGAACTCTCACCTCCCAACCGATGTTATGATCAAGATGTATAGTAGTTGTTTCTATGTCCACCTAACTTCACAATGTGAATCAAATACGTTCAATTTAATCTGAAGCTATTGACTTTTTCAGATAATAACACGTATTTAGTCTCAACGCTTGAGTTTGTCCGTTGTAAGAATATGTAGTTCATTAATTGCCTCGATCAAACTCACTCCAAATCATTATAATCATTCCCAGAAAAAAGAAGAAAATTTTATGGAGAGGAAGCTGATAGAGGCAGCCAAGAAAGGAGATGTTCTTACACTACACAATTTGATCGAAGGCGATCCTTTGGCATTGAAGGCCACGATTTTATTCGAAGGAGATAGTCCTTTACACATCGCTTGCATCGGTGAATACCTGGATTTCGTAAAGGTGTTGTTGAGTTCGGGCCCCGAATTAGCAGCAGAATTGAACCAAGATGGTTTAAGCCCTTTGCACATTGCATCAGCTAATGGGAATTTAGAGATTGTGAAAGAGCTATTAAAAGTTGGGAGTCAACTTTGTTTTGTCAAAGGAAAATATGGGAGAATTCCACTTCACTATGCGGTTTGTAAGGGAAGAAAACAAGTTGTGAGGGAGTTGCTTTCTTGTAATTTGGAGTGTATAGAGGAAACGACTGCTCGAGGAGAAAATTGTTTCATCTTGCCATTACAAACAACCAGTTTGTGTCTTTTAAGGAATTGGTTGACTTTGTGGTGAGACATGAGAAAGGGGAAATTCTCAAGAAGAAAGACAGACAAGAAAACAACATTTTCCACCTTGCAGCCTATGGGAAGCAATATGAGGTGAGTGAACTTTATTATTATTTTTTTTTAAATGTGGAAATTGTGGAAATATTTTTTTTAAAAAAAATATTAATCCCTGAATTTGTTACAAGGTTTTTGATTTACTACTGGATGAAAATTTTCACTACAAGGAGATAGTGGATCACATAAATTCCTTGAACGAAAGTGGTCTCACCCCACTCGATGTATTGCTATCAAATGGTGTTGCTGACCGTGAACTAGAGGAAATGGTCCGGGCATCCGGTGGCAAAAGATTCGATGAAATGCAAGCAACATTATCGCAACAAAATTCAATGGTTGCTTCTCACAATTCATCACACCACCAACCCCAACAACAACAACAACAACAACAACAAAAAAGTCGGCGTCGGTCCCAATCTGCCTCCGGCACATTGGCCGAGTATCTCAAGTTCAACAAGTCTGACGAATCACCTAGTAAAGTCCGTGCCACACTACTCGTCCTGGCGGTGTTGATAGGAACCGCGACATATCAAGCCGTGCTCAGCCCACCGGGTGGCGTCTGGCAGGACGACTTCTGGCCTGATGCTAATTCAACAATCAAACAACCACCACCACACACCGCCGGGAAGGCGGTGATGGGGACGAATAATCCGGTGGCATATGGGCTATTTCTGTTCTTCAATTCGATGGGATTCTTTATGTCACTGCAAATCATATACGCATTGACCTCTGGAATTCCCATGGGGCTTGAAATTAGAGTATCACTTTTCGCGTTGACATTCACATATGACACCTGCATGACAACACTTGCTCCTCCCGGCACTGTTTCATTATTTTTTGTTGTAATTTCCATTGTATTGCCACTAATCATGCCCCTATCATTGGTGGCAGCGAGGGATTATCGGATGGGGCGACGATGTTCATTCCCAAGTACCAGGGGTAGTGCTTGATCAATATCATGTTAATGTGACGTTATTTTTTTGGGTACGGTATAAACCTTCGAACTTACCGTCTTAATAATCCACAAAAACATGTTAGCTAAGTAAATTGCATTAGACAAACCATATGGGATAATGAAAAATCGATACTACCATGTGGGCTGTGCTCACGTGATCGACTCTTCCGTGCGATAGATTTATCCAAAACAAGGTTAGTAAGAGGGTCGAATTTCTGACCTCTACCTCATCTGCTCCACAAACTTAAAGTATCTTGAGGAAGATGTACCGTGTTTTTGATCTGGAAAAGGTTTGCCATAGTTGCATTAATTACTAATAGATGTATATAAGCTTTGTACGCAAACAGCTTTAATATTTATTTAAAAATTTATTGTATCTTCTTTTACAAAAAAATTATTGTGTCTTAAAAATAATTAATTAGATATAATATAATCATATTACATGTACAACGATATTTTTACAATAATTATTATCATACCAAAAATTCATTTAAAAAAAATCATTGTACCAATACAAAATACAATGATTATGTGTTTTGACAATAAAATATTTCCTTTTGGCTTTTCTTCATTTATAAGTTTATGCATGACACCGATAGAGTTCTTCGATTTGATAATCATACAAGAATCTGCGGAAGTTAATTATCACAAATATATCCATTTATTGCATAGTATTTGGCCAATAAATTAAATTTATCCCATTGATTAATTGTCCAACCCCGTTATACATTTTACTGATGGGTCCCAGACTCCCATTGATTAATTGTCCAACCCTGTTATGTAACAATCACACAATTATAAAACAATAAACCTCGTAGCATAGATCCAAAATTGTATATCGCATTGAAAATTACGGTATAAAAAGATATATGTGATACCGTACTAAAAATTTTGGTATACTGAGTTTTGGTATACCGAGATTTACAATATGTATAATTAGCATGTCGATTATACTATAATTTTGTGTTATACCAAGATTATGGTATTGTATCATTTTATATATCATTTCACATATATTGGAAAAACCTTTTATATATTTAATTTATAAATTTATTATTTAAAAATATTATACTTTTAATTTATATATATTGTTTCGATATATACCAAAATTTTATGTCATTGTTGTACCGAATATTTCGATACTGTTACTTTACCGTGCCAAAATCTTCATTTACCTTAATGACCGTGTAAATTCTATATTTTTCCGTATAAAAACCTCCACATGTAAAAAATTTCATGTTTTTTTCTCACCCCTACTTTTTTTACACCCCTCCTGTTTGCTCAATTGATCATCATTAAATTATACAAGTACAAAATGTGAACATATTTCCTGTCAACAAATGTCTTGGTCAAAACATTGCATGTCCCAAAACGCGTACTTACTCGACTTCTCCAATCCGACCATTGCTCATCTGCTTGACTCGTCAAAATTAAATACACTACGTATTCAGAACTGGCTGAAAATATTTGTAAGAAATATATAAGCTTGATTGATAAGATCAACTGAACATGAGTTACGAAAATTAAACAGTCGGTAGCAGATTTTTCCTCACAGCCTAACCATACGATCACAACTGATAGTTCCTCTTGTAGATTCCTTCAGCAACACTCAGCACAACCCTGCTTAGTTTCATACCTCAAGACGTATATGAATAGACTTAATTTGTGAATGAGAAGAACCTGGAATTTTATTAAGATATACTATTTATTATTACATTAGTAACCTCCTATAGAGGAGGAGATATTACTTGTTTAGCTACTTATAGTAGCGGAAATTACAAAACACATAAATTAGAAAAAGAAAATATTACAATTTCATTTTGAAGAAAAATGAAGAGAATGGTCGATGCTTTCATTTTCATTTTGCTTGATATTTATAGAGGTCATTCATGGATTTGAAATCCAGACTTCAAGCTTGCTCATTTTTTTGTATTATTGTTGGTCAGCTGTTCTCGTGACTTATTGTTAGAACTCTTTTTTTGTCGAGTGGTCCATCCCCTCTATTGGTGGTTGGGTCATTTTTTTTTCGGGGAATCTTTGGGTTTTGAAGTGCCCGAGGAAAATAATTTTTGTGTGGGCCTTCCTGTAGTAATACGTACCCTGTTTCAAGATAATTAAATGATTAACATGATTAAGTGTTACTAATTCAAGAAATCAGGAATTAACAAGAATAATCCGAATAAAAGCTATAAAATATTACTTCGGCAGTTCGGAAGATCCAAACCAAGTTTATTGTAACACCCGGTATTTTTAAAATACGTAAATCCGCATGCATAATTAGGATATTTAATTATTTAAATTTTTTATTTATGGGTTAAATAATTATGTGAATTATTGTGCATGATTTAATTTAATTTTTAAGCATTTAACCCATAATTAGTGATTTTTATGATTTTTAGTATTTTAATTATTTTATCGCGTAGACGGGAACGTGGACGGACGAGATGACAACTTTCCACCCAAATTATTTTATGAGCCTTGTTAGAGACCTAAAATATTATTTTGAGTTTTATTATCTCAAAATTTTAAGTATTTAATTTTATATAATTTTAAGAGTCCATTTTTATCCAAATTAAGCCATTTTAATGACTTTTTATTATCTTTAAAATTCCCTTAATTCTTTATTTCGGGATTTAATTATTTTATTAAGTTAGATAGTATTTGATTTAGTTAGGAGATCTTTTTAAGTTGTTAATATCTCCTAATTAGTTATTAAAAAATTATCTACCTAAATTATTATCCTACCTACCCAAACCATCGCCCAAATCCCCTCAACCGATTACACACCTTCACCCTAGCCGCCTCCATCACTCTCCATCGTTTCCAGCAGCCTCCATCAACTCCATAGCTCGTTTTTGAAGGTCCGAAGCTCGTCGTCGTCGTCCCGTCGTCTCGGAAACGTTCTACGCAATTCGATCTTTGTAAACACCGGTGAAAGGCATGATCTTTTCTCTATATTTTTGTGTCGTACCAGTGTATATGCGGGTGCGTGCGTGTGCATCAAAATATTTTTAGAAATTTTTTTCAGAAAACAATCGGATTAATGGTTTGAGTCATGTTCATGTTGGATTTGCTTCCTATTCGATCGTCTTCTCGAGCTATGGTTCGTTTCTAGCTGCTGGTCAAGGGTCTTAGGTAGTGTGAGAAGGGGCTGGACCGAATGGCTCGAGTGGCTTGGGCCAAACGGCCCCAGGAAGGCTGCTGGTGCGGTTCGGCTCTCTCGGACGCACAGGCTAGGGTTGAGGGAAGGAGGCTTCGGCTCGGTGCGCAGGGGATGCATGGAGTCGGGGCTTGGGCAGGTTAGCACCGCCCAGACGTGGGCTACGTCTGGGCGGCGGGGCTCCGACCAGGGCGGCCGGAGCAGGGCGGCAGCAGCCCTAGAAGGGCTGCTGCCTGCGGCTGCTGCTGCGCAGAGGAGGAAAGGGTTTGGGTTTCGGGTTGTAGGATTAGGAAGGAACCGGGTCGGGTGGTTAAGGTCTGGGTCGGGGCAGTGGGTTAGCGGGTCGGGTTAGGTTGGTCCGGGTCCGGGTCCGGGTTTGGTGGGCCGGGCTCGAGTCTTTTTATTTTTAAAATATTTTATGAATTAATGGGCTTTTGGGTCAATTAAATTGAAGTAAAATTATTTGGGCTCCCAAATAATTTTATTTGGGTTTTTAAAATTTTAATTAAGTTAGTCCATTAATTTTATGGGCTTTTGAGCCCATAAAAGTTATTAGGCCAGTCTTTGGGTTTTTGGATCCATTGGGCCAGTTTAAGTTGTTATTGGGCTTAGTGTATTTTAATGGGCTTTATTAATTTAATTGGGCTTAGAATAATTATTTGGGCTTAAAGTTTAAGATATTGGGCTTAAGTATGTTAATGGGCCAGATTTAAGTAAATGGGCTTGAGTGTTAGGGTCAGCAGTCCAGTACAATCCATGAGAAATTTGCATGTGTCCTGAATATATATTTAATTATTTTTATGCATTGAAGTTATTTTAATATTTATATGTTAGTAAGAAATTAAATTAAATATATATGAAGGACACACATTTTACTCAAGTACATGCATTCATGAAATAATATTTTATGCATGATTTAATGTTTAAGGTTGAGCAAGAAAATATTTTATGTTGGAAGTTGAAGTAGTGTGACAATTTAAGGGGGATTCGTCCCCATATGATTGAAGGGCAGTTTACTGCCAATTTAAGAGGTGATTCGTCACCGGCCACGTACGTTGGTTTCCACGCTGATCAGTATTTAATGCATGATTTAAGGTTACACTACGGATACAACCATGCGATGTTAGAAAATTAGTTGCTCAACAATGTTATGTATTATGTTATTTAAATTTATTTAAGTTAAGTTATGTTATGTAATTTTTAAGCATGCTCATTCATGTATATGTATGTATTAGTATTTAATTGATTTAAATTATTTTAAACCCTTGTTATGTTAGCATGTTGGGCCTCTAGGCTCACTACACTGGTATGGTGCAGGTGAGTACATAGAGGAGGATGTAGCTCCCACCGGAGGCGAGGATGTATGAGCAGACATGCAGTGACCCCGTGACCGTGATAGATGTCTGAGTCACGTGCATGTTATTTTTGTCAGCATGATACATTTTATATTATTTTGCAGCGGTTGGGAATTTTGAATATTTTATGGAATATTGTTAGTGCATGCAAATTTTTAATCATTTTATTCATGCAGTATTTTTAATTAAACATTTGACTCAGATATTTATTTTATATTAAAGAATGCATTTTTATTTAAGTATTTAATTGTTTATTTATTTATTTATTTATTTTAAATATTTTTATTCTGTGCATATATGTATGGGCATATATGTACATATTTTATTTAGTAGTATATAAAAAAAAATATTTCCGCATATTTATTTATTAATTATAGAGTTAGGGTCGTTTCACAATAGATCCGAACTATATACAGTTCGGAAGCAAAGACGTCAACAAGGTCAACTTCGGAAGCAAAGGTGCGGTTCGGAAGATCCGAACTCATGATCAGAACGTCCGAACCTAGTCAGCCAAGTTGTCTATGAATAGTCATGAGGTGAACTGACATGTGGCACAGTTTGAACTATCCGAAGTGCCAGATCGGAGTTTCCGATCATGTGTCACGATGACTAAGCAATGAACTGATGGGTGTGAATGCATGCGGAGATCGGAACCACCCATCTCCCGATCGAAACGTCCGAACTCTGACGATCAGAAACGTGTCGTGCATGCATAAATAGGAGTCTGAGGCTTCAGTTTTGAGTCACAAATTCAGAGTTTCCTTTATTGATTCAGTCTTATAATTGAGAGCCTGACGATATAAGTAAGGTACTTCAGTAATAGCATTCAGTTGAGAGTAGAAGCTAGGGTTTCAACATCAACGATTATAATTTTAATGGAAATTATAATTTTGATATTGTATATTTGTCGTTGCGACTTTTGTTCATATAATTCATCAAATTTCGATTTTAGTCGTTATCTTTGTTCTTGTTTTTGCTATTTTATTTTCACAATTTTAATCATTTTTTTAGATTGATGTTGATGTGGTGCATTTGAATCGCTGCCATATAATGTTACAAGCATATTAAGCTGACAAAAATTGAAGATATGGAACTAGAACTAAAATCAGATTATATAAATTACCAAAATTAAAATTGTAATATTTCCTGAACCGTATGTTTAGTTCTGCTTGTGCTTCGATGCTTTGGCAAATGAATAATATAAAAGAAACGAAAATGTTTTTTGCAGATTGAGCGAGCAATTAAAATCATGAAAAATAAATGCTGAAAAGAAAATCGATTGAGAAAATCAAATCTTAGCCTGATTTTCATTAATTAATTATGGTTACTCTTCTTCACATTACAAAATTGATTTGTTAAAATAGTTTCTATGACAAAATTCTAGTTAATTCATTTTATATATAGGTATAAGATATATATTACATACTATGGCATGACGGATGGTTAGGACTGACATACCATATCGAAATACAGAAATTTTGGCATGCCGTACCGAAATTTTTTCGATATGTACAGACATTTTTTCGGTATATCGAATTTTTTTCCGATATCTATACGGTATCAATATAGATTTTTTTCGTACCAAAATTTCAGAATTTTACTATCGGTATCGGTATGAATCTTTTTCATACCAATATTTGTAGTAAGGTATACCGAAAAACCATCCGTACGGATGATAAAAGAAAAATATCACACATAGAATGAAAGTTATACAGTCATACGCACGGTTGCGTTTAAAATTATAAAATTATCCAATAAAAAGATATTTCCATTAATGCATGTGTAAGACAGTTTTGTAATTTTTGTATATCCTTGTACAGTGGTATGTAACTTATTGTAAATGTAACATAATCATCGTAAAACACCGACAATTCCAAAAGCACCCTCCGGCCCAATTCCACGCCCCCATTCTATACTTTTATATAAAAAAAAAAGTATAAAAATACTACAAGTCCTTAGCTTGCATGGTTGCATCGTCTTTAAATTTAACCTGTCCAGTCTCCACAAATAACTTGGTCAAGAAAACATAGATATTTTTCATTTACAAGTTTAAATTTGCTTCCTCATTAAGTTGCCCAATTATATCTTCACTATTATTTCAATCAAAATAAGTTCGATTTATCCAATAAAGAAAAAAATATGCAGAGGAAGCTAATGGAGTCAGCCAAGAAAGGCGATGTTCATACACTACACAACTTGATCAACGATGATCCTTTGGCATCGAGGCCGGCCACGATTTTATTCGACGGAGATAGTCCTTTACATATTGCATCAGCTGATGGGAATTTAGATATTGTGAAAGAGCTGCTAAAAGTTGGGTGTCATCTTTGTTTTGTAAAAGGAAAAGATGGGAGAATTCCGCTTCACCATGCGGTTTGTAAGGGAAGAAAACAAGTTATCAGAGAGTTGATTTCTTATAGTTTGGAGTCTATTGAAGAAACGACTGCTCGAGGTGAAAATTGTTTTCATCTTGCCATTACAAACAACCAATTCGAGGCTTTTAAGGAATTGCTCGACTTTGTGGTGAGACATGAGAAAGGAGAAATTCTCAAGAAGAAAGATAGGCGAGGAAACAACCTTTTCCACTTTGCAGCCTATGGGAAGCAATATGAGGTGAGTTCATGAATTAATTAGCATCAAATTTAGAATATACATACACTTACGTTAATCATTTTCGTAAAGTGTGGACGGATACGAAGTATATTCTAAAGGTGAAAGCACATCTTATATATCAATGATGAATATTTTAGTCATTCAAGATGTTGTAAATTGGAATTTTGGATAACTCGAGAAAGCATATGTTTCAGAATTTTTTTGGTGGTCATATAATTTGACTTACTTATCTTGAATTGAAATTTGTTACAAGGTTTTTGATTTGCTGCTGGATGAGAATTTTCATTACAAAGGGATATTAGATGAAATAAATTCCTTGAACAAAAGTGGTCTCACCCCACTTGATGTATTACTATCAAATGGTGCTAGTGTCGACCGTCAACTAGAGGAAATGGTTAGAGCATCTGGTGGCAAAAGAGTTAAAGAAATTCAAGCAACATTATCACAACAAAATTCAACGGTTCCTTCTCATAATTCATCACAGGAACAACAACATATAAGTCGTGATCGTCCCCAATCTACTTCTGGAAAATTGCTGGAGTATTTCAAGTTCAAAAATTTCAACGAATCTCCTAGTAAAGTTCGTGCCACATTACTCCTCCTAGCTGTGTTGATAGCAACAACGACATATCAAGCCGCTCTCAGCCCACCGGGTGGTGTCTGGCAGGACGACTCTTGGCCTCAGCTCGCTGATCCCATACACACACATTTACCACATGATCATTCGGCCGGAAAGGCGGTGATGGGGACAAATAATCCCGGGCTGTTTGCGATATTTATGCTTTTCAATTCGATAGGATTCTTCATGTCGATGGAAATCATCTACGGTTTGACCTCTGGAATTCCCATGCAGTTTCTAATTAGAGTCTCACTTTTCATAATGGCACTCACATATCAGAATTGCATGATAAACATTGCTCCTGGCGGCATCCTTACATTATTTCTTGTAGTAATTTCCATTGCATTGACACAAATGATGCCCAGATTAACCATGGCTTTGTGAATGGGCGACGATGTTCTCCTTCGCAAGTAGGAGTGGCAGTGCTTGATCATTGTCATAATCTTATTTCACTGGTTAATTATTGTAAAACATACACAATGTTTTTGTCTTGGGAAACGTTTGTTCATGTTATAAGCATCATTTGTAACTTATTGAGTAAGCTTTGTATGTAGGGGTGTTGTATATATTTTTCATTAATTATTTTGTTTTTTGTAATATTATATGAACAATTCAAGTTAAAAAATGAATAATAAATTTGCTTAATAAGATTGTGGTTTCTAAAGATTCATAACATGGATAATTAAGTCACTGTTTGGTATGCATGATAAGGGAGGATTGCTTACTAATCCTTCTCTTATCATGCGTTTGGTATGCTTGATAAATATTATGATAGGCCCGCCCAGCCCGTATCCGGCCCGCACTATAGATACTATTAGACTGCGTTTACTTGGCTTGATAAAGGTAGGATTAGATTATTAATCCAATATTATCCTTTGTTTACTTCAAAAAATTCAATTCTTCTTAAATCTCAAAGCCCGTCATTTCATCTCTATTTACCCTTATTTTACGTGATAGCACATCCTTTATATTTTTAGGTATTACTCATCTTTATCGTTATTTTTGGAAAAAAATTCACAAATAACCTAATCTACCCTCCCCGTAAATTCTTCTCGTTTATCTCTTCTTTCGTTTCCCTCCCAATTCCTTCTTTTCCCTCCCAATTTCTCTTATTTTATGGGCGCGCCATCTCTATTTACCGTCATTGAAGTGCTCGGTTCCCGGTGTTTTGGTTCTGCGAGCAAAGGTCTGTTTATTATTTCCTTACTATTATTTGATTTTGCTTTTGAATTAAAGATTGTTTAACATACTCTTCGGTAATTATACATGAATTTGGTATTTTTATGAGTTCATGTTCTTTGTCTGGTTTTATTTTTTTGGAGCAATGAATTGATGCAAGATTTGCATCTCTGTGTAATCAAACATGAAAATCAAAGGAGGTCTGTTGTGTATTGGGTTGAAAAGTATTCATAATCAGATAGTGATTCAAGTTTTGATCTGTTTGATTTACCAAATTACGAATTGGATTTTGTTCGAGCACTGGAGAAACATGATGCGATTTAGTGAGTGAGCGTCGCTGCTTCATCTCAATTTGCAGCTCCTTCCCCTTCTGAGTTCTGACGTTCTTACTGTGCTCTCTTTTGATTTTATTTTTCTTTCTGGTGTTTTAGAAATTAATGTCCATACTTCATGACCGACCAAAATGAGAGGAGATCACAGTGTGTTTTAGAATAGGTGGGATTTTGATTTTGCAAGATCTAACAGAAAGACGATACAATTCATTTTCTAATACTTCTGTGGTTTTTTTTAATAAAAAATAGAGTATGATTTTTTAAATAAATAGTTGTGCGTATATGAAATTAAACGTATATGATAAGGATGTAGTCGGTAGCTGTGTTGTGACTCATTTTGGGACACTATGTTTCCCCAATCAAGATACATTTTCCAGCCTAATTTAATCTTTTGTGGGATTGTCTTCATTTGTCCCTTATACTGGAATATATATATACGCATGGTTTTCAATTAAATTGCTATTATCAAAATGCATTATTTAGTAAATTTTAAAGGTCTAAGTTTCTCAAGACTACACATTAATTTTAAAAAGACACGAGTGTTTCCAGTTTCTACTTATGATTATGATTTGATTTGCCTTTTCTGGTGTTTTAGAAATTTTTAATGTGAATTGATCTTTTTGTGGCATAATATCATTTATTTTGCATGTCATTTTTTTTTGGAGTGTGAATACTTTAGTACACATATTCAATATTTTAAACTAACTACATATTCCATGATGAATTTTTTTTCAGAGATGGATGACAAAGAGTTATTATGTTTGATTTTCATGACACTACAAGAAATTATTACTGATTGTGTCATATTTTTAAATGTGGTGGTAGTTGCTCATAAAAGGCGTAAGAAACCACGTAATCCTAGGGTTCGTACGAGAATTGTTAGATATAACATGACAGATAAAATACCAGGACAGATATCGCATCTTCAAAGGATTGTGGATATCGGAGACATTGAATGTGTAAACAATTTGAGAATGAGTAGAAATGCATTTGCACGTCTTTGTTATTTGACAGAACATGTAGGAGGTCTGACTGATTGTAGATATGTAAGTGTCCAAGAAAAAGTATCTATGTTTCTATCCATTTTGGGTCATCACAAGAAAAATCGTATTATTGGACATGACTACCTGCGTAGTGGCAGAACTATTAGCAAAAACTTTCATGACGTATTATCATCTATACTTAAATTGCATCATATCCTTCTTGTCGAGCCAAGTCCTGTACCAGATGATAGTACAAATGAGAGGTGGAAGCTCTTTAAGGTACAATTCATTTATTAAAATGTTGAAACACATTTTTTAAGTTTCTTAAACACATTATATATATATATATATATAAGCACAATAGTTTATATTAACCAAATTATAAATTATATTAGGGTTGTCTTGGTGCTTTAGATGGAACACACATCAGTGTTCATGTACGTGAAAATGAAAAGGCTAGATATAGAATAAGGAAAGGTATTACGTCTGTTAATGTGTTAGGTGTTTGTGATTGCGATATAAAATTTGTGTATGTTCTGCCGGGATGGGAAGGTTCAGCCGCTGATTCTAGTGTGTTACGTGATGCACTTTGTCGGCCAAACGGGTTGAAGGTTCCTAAAGGTATTTAATTAACAAATACAAACTACTCATTATTATTTGATTTTTAATTTTCTCTTGTTCCAATTTATTAACTTATGTTTACACATTTTAATAGGTTGTTACTATCTTTGCGACAATGGATATGCTAATGCAAAAGGTTTTTTGATACCATATAAGAAAGTTCGTTATCATTTGAAATCTTGGGGACATGGAGCATCATCACCACAGAACTACAGAGAGTATTACAACATGAAACATGCCTCAGCGCATAACGTGATAGAAAGAACATTTGGTTTACTAAAGAAGCGATGGGCTGTACTAAGAAGTCCTTCTTTTATAGTGTAAAGGTTCAAAACCGAATGATTTTGGCATGTGCCTTGCTACATAACTTCATACAATCTGAAATGACGGTGGATCCCCTCGAGGATTTGACTGAAAAAGAGATAATAAATAGTGAGGAAGTTGAACAAGATGGTTATATAGATCATGTAGAGTCCTCATCACAATGGCAAACTTGGAGAGATAATACGGCCACAACAATGTATCATGAGTGGAGGGGTGTTCATTGACTTATTTTTTTGCATGGAATTTGTTTTTTGTGTCCTTTTAAAACTTTGAATGACATTCATTTTTCCTATTTTGCCGTGTTATTTATTACAATGTATTATGTCACAAATGAACTACTAACCTATATTACTCTTTGACCAATGCGACATTTATTTTTATGTGGAAATGTAATAGGTATGGAAGATTCTCGGATTGCTTGTGAAGGAATAAAAGGTAAGAAAAATGAGAAGGGGGAGAGAATGTGGAGTACAAAAGAAGAGGAGACACTTATTTCAGCGTTGAAAGATCTTGTGAATAAAGGATGGAAGAGTGAAAATGGATTTCGTAATGGTTATTTAATTGTTCTTGAGGATTAAATGAAAAATACTTTCCAGGTACTGATATACGCGGTATGCCGCATATAAACTCCAAAATTCATGTTTGGAAAAAAAATTATGGTTCTTTGTTTAGTATACTTTCAATTAGTGGAATAGACTGGAACGACACTGATAAGATGATAGATGCGCCAGATGACGATTGGACAGCACTTGTGAAGGTATGATCTATTTGATGCTGATTGCGCACCATTTTTCGAGTCGAATTTGAATTCATATTATTTTTTGTTTTAGTACATTAAGTCATATCGTGAATTAGAATTAATGGTGATAAATTCTTGTCTCTACAAAGAAACAAAATGTAAAAATCAAGCTTACCTTTTTCCACGAGTTTGTAGCAAAGAAAGAAACATCATGTTATTTTTGACGCTGGGTCTTAAACATTGGCTTCAGAACTCTGAAATGCAACAAGTTACAATTATACAAATGTAAATGAAGTAAGTTATGCTTATATTATGTCATTTTCTAATGTGTGATGTTATGCAGAGTGATCCAAATGCAAGGACTATGAGATATAAGTCATGGCCATTTTATGATGATTGGTGTGAGATATTTGGAAAAGATCGTGCCACTGGTCATAATGCTGAAGGATTTGTTGATGCAGTACAAGATGTTTTGAATCAAACTCAAACAAGCAATGAGAATGATATTGACATAGGGCTCAATGATATACCATGTTCAGAAATTGAAGATGATATGAATCCAAGATCAACAAGAAAGCTTACCGGCGAGTCCTCTAACAAAAAAACATCAAAAAAGAGGAAAATCACGGATGATAGTGACAATCTAAATGAAGTAATGGGACAATTTTCTGAAAAGACCGACGCAAGACTTGGGAAAATTACTAAATGCTTGATGAATGCATTTGACAATACCGAAGCTACTAATGATGTCTTCCAGGTATTAGATTGTTTTGAATGGTTGACCATGAAGGCCAAGGTTTTTGCGGCAAAACAACTGGTGAATAATCCACAAGAGTTGAAACTCTTCTTCAAACTTCCTGATGATGCAAAGACCATTTTCATTAAAATGATGTTGCCTTAAAGGAATGGTTAAACAATGGATATCTAGTATTTTGGATCGGTTATTTTGCATGCTACTTATTTTAGATTTGTTATTTTCATATTTCTTTATAACTCTAGGTTTGGATTTTTGTTTATGGATATCAATAACATATTAGTTTATTTTTATCTAGAGGATATTCATGCTTGTGGAAGTATATAATCGTTAAATAAAATTTTCTTTATGCAAATTTAAGTTTCAAAATTAAATACATTTTACAGTATTTATGGCTAGAAATTTTGTTTTGTTTTTTCAATAGCATAGTTTATTATAATATGATGCACACATCGACATTGACAAACATTTTATTATAGAGAAGTTGGAAAATGAAATTATCTATATGTCATTTGTTTTGTGCTAACAGAAGCCAATTTTAGACCCAAATTTGAATCCCTCGTTGATGTATATTATATAATCTTACTTGTTCTTATTCATGAGAAGAAATTTTTTTTTTTTTATCAATTTATCAGTTTTATGTAACTATGAAATATACATATTTTTTTACACAATAATTTCGCTAAATAAAAATGTCTTATATGTGAATCAATAATAATTTAAAACATTCAAAAATAATCCAATCCAAATTTTATGAATATAAAAGTAAACATAAGATTATTTATCATAGGAGAAGGGTAAAACTGTAATTCGTCCATCAATCATTAATTCAATATCAAAATTAATAACTCGAAGTAAACATGTTACTGTTTATCCATTATTATTCCATATCCACTAAAATCATTTTAATAGTCCTAGTATGATTTATCCATATATAATCCTATCCTACTAAGTAAACGCAGCCTTATCATTTTTATGGGGGATTAATAATACCTTATGGGAGGAGGGATGAAGGTTGATAAAATTTTTTTCCCTATAATACCCTACAATTTAATTAATTATAAATTTAAGAAATTTAATATTATTTAAATATAATTTATAACATAGCTAATTTTAACATTAAAAAAATGAATATTCAAATTAGAAATCCTATTTTAATTATAAATAAAATCATTTTTATATATTAATAAATTTAATTATTTTTATATTTTAATTAATATTTTTAGTTACGTTTTGTGATTTGGAAATGAAAATCAGTGACTTTTTAATAATTAACATAAAATATTAATTTAATAATATTTAAATATAATTTATAATAATTTAATTACTATTCATCATATTTTAATAATTATTAATATACTATTTATTTAACAATAATATTAATATTGTTATCAACCTTTATTTAATTTTAAAATTAATATTCAAATTATTATTAATATTTTCCAATAAATGCATATTTATATTATCATTAAATAATTATTAACATATTATAAAATTTATAATATAACTAATTAATTTAATTATTATTCACCATATTTTAATATTAATATATTATTTATTTAAATGTAATATTGTTATTGTACTAGTTAAATTTAACATTAAAATTAATATAAAATTATTTATTAATATTTTAGTTATCAAAATAAATGCATATTTATATTATTATTAAATTTATTATTTTTTATTTTATTAATATTTTTAATTTTTTGTGGTTTGAATTTAAAATTAATGAAAATTTAATTAGTAATATAATATTTAAATTTATTTATAATGATAAGGGTAAAAAAGTAATTTTTCACTTTATCATGATCTCAATCACGAATCATTCACATAAAACATACCAATAAATTAAAGAAAATATGCAGAGGAAGCTAACAGACGTAGCCAAGAATGGAAATGTTAATACATTACACAAAAATGACATATTTGTTACTTCGATCGGTACTTCTTATAAAGTACATTTTAGTCCTCCAGTTTGTACCTTTTTTCTATTTTTGGTTTTGTTAAATGTGAATTAGCATTTTTAATCCATTAACTAGTAGAATTGGTTTCATTAACGCGAATAGTATTTTTAATAATGTAATTTATATATTTTTTTTTTCATTATGTTTGATATTCATTAAAATTTGATGGTCAAATCCAACTTAAGCCCAAAGTTTCAAGTTCGGAGTGAACCTGAAACCAAGCAAAGAATGTTAGAAGAGGCTAGGAGGGTATCCCGGCATAGCCCTCTGACGCTCAAGTCAGAGTCGAAAAATAAATAAGTGGAGAGAGGAAATTGGGAGCCCCTAAAAATTGAAAGTATTGAGTTGCCAATGAAATGATCAGTTAAACACAATATTTATAGGGAAAAATGATGTAGGAGACCATGTCTTTTCCGTAAGGAACCACGTGCATGTAGCTCACGCGCTTCTTCATCTGAGGTTCACCCTCCTAAAGCAACCCAAAGCATGACCTCGCCCTTGACACGAGGTTGAAACTAAGTGGGGCCTCGCCCTTTAGACGAAGCTTAGGCTAAGGGCTCATCCATCTCAAGTAGGCTCTACTCTAGCTACTCTCTTCCGTCATTGTTATCCTCAACTCCCTGGCTCATCCCCACCTCTTTAGCACCTCCCCACCTTCCCAAATCCTTCTCTCCCAATTAACTCCTAAGCACATCCTTAACTCTTTAGCACATCCTTGGCTTCCAAATTCCCAAGTGCATCTCTAGGTCCTTAGTAAACCTCTTAGCTCATCTATATCTCTTTAGTATACCTCTTAACTCATCTTCACCCTTGTCATCACCTCCCTTGGCTATTATTGGTGCAACTTCAACTCCATATGTCTTGCCTCCATCATTTACTCTCATGGACCGACCTTAATTAGCCCCTAAAGCTGGACTCAAGCCTTGGTTTTTGGCTATGAACTCAAATTGGGCCTAATTGCATGTAATGGGTCCTCTCATGGGGTATCAATGTTGTTAATAGTTAATAGAAATGTTTAGTCTTGTAACTTGCATGTTTTTTTTTCTATTTTTGGCCTCTTTAATGTGGAAAAATTGGTATTATAATTGTAAATTATAGCACAGTTAATACAATAGTAAATTAAACTACATAAGATACGTTGTAACTGATGTACACTTGATTTTACAATGCTAAACTTAAAAAAAAACGAAAACACAAACCAAGGTATGTAAATATGTTACATACGGTTCCTTAAAACATATTCGTCTGCTCTTAGGATCTTCAAAATTCATTAATACAGATGATTTTTTCCCAAGATAAAATGGTGATAACTGCTACAACTTAACAAAAAGTCTAATACATGCAAGTGAACATTACAACAAAATTGTTAAGGGATAATTGTATATATTACTCCTGTGAAATCATGAGATTGCTAAAAATCCTCTATGACTATAAACCCATTGTGTTTTCAAATTTTGTGAACAAATACCCCTGAAAATACGTAAGGACATGGGGTTATGTGCTCAAATTTTGAAAACACGGAGAAGTATATGCTCATGAATAAAAAACACGGGGAGCTAGTATATCATTATTTTTCATATGGGGTTTTAGCAATCTCGATATTTCACAGGGATTATGTATGCAATTACCCAAATTGGTAATATATAACACTCAAAAGACAACAATTTTCTATTAAAATCGTTGTCTTTTGGCCTTTAACAATAGTTTTTACAGAAACCGTTGTTAATGGGCGTTTTGTTTTTAAATTTAAGACAACAATTTTGTAAAAATCATTGTTGTTTTGGGTCAATGACATCGATTATTTACAAACCGTTGTCGATTTGTGTTTATTTTCTCATAGACAATGATTTTTATAAATTGTTGTCTATGAGTGTCTTTTTAATAAATAGACAAAGTTTATTGTTATTGATCGCTTAATTCGGTGTCTACTAGCAAGTATACTAGGTCAAGTAATAGTAAGTGGAATTTGAGTCCAAGTGTCAAACTTCCAGAGACTGATATTTTGTAATTACCAAAATATAATTATCTCAACTTAATCTAGACTAAGCAATAAAAGTTAATTTTGAAATTAACTAACAATTAAATTATCAATGAAATATATTAAAATAAAAACGCAACAATAAATTTTAATGTTTGATTCAAGGATGAGAAAATTCGATCAAGGACACACGTAGGTATCGAACAATTCATGCAACAAATAGTAAAATTCAGGATCCAGATTAAGTCTTAACTTACGCGAATTCTTCTAATTTATTTAACAGTCTATTTCTAGAACAGTTAAACATATTCAAATATTGATGGATTAATTATTTATAATTAATTCTAATAAAATTCAAATGCTTTAAGGAATTATGAAAATTCAGTTTTTTACCCAAAGCCGCACAATGAAATCGAATACTATTTTTAGTCGATTTAACCTTGTGTTGATTATTAGAGTGATCAAAATCAATTCCTAACCTTTCGACTTGGAATCAATTAACATGCAAGCAAACAATTGGCCAGATCATTCACAAAACAAATTTAAATTCAACAATCAATAATATTAAAATAAAATCTGAAAAATCTCAAACAAGTTGTAAGGCCCGAAAATATTAAATTATTAATTATGGGATTTGAGAATTAAATTTCATATTAAGGGCTAATATTGATTTGAGAAGTTATGGAAATTATAGATTTAATTTTTGAGCCGAAAATATTTAATTTGAGAATTTACGGATTTCGAGAATTAAATTCCGAGAATTCTTAAATTAAAAGAATAAATATTCGATTTGAATATTTATGGGATTTAAGATTAAATTCCATGTTTCGGAAATTAACGAAGATTAATTTTGAAGATACAACCCGATCAGGGAATGATTTGCAAATATCGAAATTGCAAGGGCTACAGTGCAAACGGTCGGGATTATTTAATTAATCCGAATTTAATTTATTTTAATTCAAGTATATTTAATTTGGGAATATTTAGAGTTTTGATTTTAATTCTAATATTCTTAAATTATTTTGGATTGAAATTGAATTAAAACGCAGGTCGAGGACTGAATTGCAATTACTGAAGACTTGAGGGACTAAATTGCAATTTATGCAATATATATCAGATTATTAATCAGATTATCAGCATGCTACGTGTATATGTTATGTGTATTCAGAATTATTCAGAAAAATTCGAACAGAGGAAGCCGAACCCCTCTTATTCCTTTTTCGTTTTGAGTTTCAAATCACCGTAACTTTTGATCCGCTCGTTCGATTTAAATTCCGAAAGATGTTCTGGAATTCTTGCGACGAGGGCTTCGATTTGATGTAAGTATTTTGTTATCTCGTCATGTTTTGAAGAACGAAATTTGGCAGAGATCAGATTATGACTTGATGTTTGTGTTCTTGAATTCGTATGCCGTTATATATCGAAGCTGGATTGAAAATGAAACATCCTAATACTTCTAGTAAATTTTTTTTTTTTTAAACTCTATGATAATAAAATAATGAATATAAAGATATATATATATGCCCATACATATATATATCATACTTAAAAAAATAACTTTACTTAACTTAATATAAATTTACACATTAAACATAAATAATAACGAAAGTACATGCATGCAAATAAATACCTAACATAAATTACTAAATAATAATCCATAAGATTGTCATAATAAAATTCCTAAATAATATTTTCTTGACAAAAATCCATGCAAACTTATAAAATAAATACTAAAAATCTAATAATAAAACATATGCGGAAATAAATGTTCTAGTCTCAACATAAAATTTATCTTAGAGCAATGGTCACGGGTTCTAGCCGCCTGGATACTCATACGCCCTCGCCGTCAGTCGGGAACACATTAACTTCATTATTATTCTGCTCACCTGCACCATTTAAATCTAATGAGCCTAGAGGCTCAGCACGTTCTATCCTTATATAACAAAATGAAACCACACACAAGCACTCATCATATAAAATACGTGAATATAAATATACGTGCATGATCTTAAAATTATATGCATATAAACATGAATAAATAATTATAATGCTAAATCATCATGCTATAACCTAATTCATCATACTTTATAAATCTCATCAAATAACTTATCATAATTTCTTAGTTCTCAACAGGTCGTATCCATGTCGGTGGCATCATACTAATCGATTGATCAATCTATAAACCAACGTACGCGGCGGTGGGGTTTCCACCTCTGTGCTGCCACTTCACCAGCCCTCTCAGCTGGATCCATAAGCTCATCATACTTATACATCATTAGGAAGGTCACCGGGCCCAGGTATCCCGGCCTCCAATCACATCACTTTCCACCTTCACTTCAACTTCCATAAAAATATTTTTTATAACATGCTCTTAAACTTATCATGAAAATTTTTAATGATGCATGAACTTAAAATTTTCAATATTTCTTTATTTCATGAAAATTTGTCCGTAAATATATATTTAATTTATTTTCTTAAAAATAATACTTATATATCTAATAAAAATTCATGCATGAATTAAATATATATTTACGAACATTTATTTTTTTCCAAGGACTTGTTCGAGCTGACCACTAGACTTAAACTCAAAAATTCTTAGGCTAGCCCAAAAATCCAAAAGCCCAACCTGACCTGGCCCATTAAGCTTCTTGGGCCCTCAAGCCCAAGAGAAACTAATGGGCTCACTTAAAATATATTTTAAGCCCATTAACTAATTAACTTAACATTTATTTAATAAAAGTATTGTTTACCCATTATTTATAAACTAGACCGATAAAATTATTAAACCCGACTACACTTGGCCCAATAATTCTCATGGATCACACGGCCCATGACAAATTAGTGGGCTCACTTTCATAATTATTAAAGCCCATTAAATTAGTCTAATTAATTAATTTAATCAAGCCCAACCCATTAATTGTTAATTAATCTCTTATTTAATTAAAAATAAAAACACCCGAGCCTAAATAATAAAAATCTAGACCCGGACTAAAATTATTTTTGACCCATAACGACTTGACCCAACCCGGACTCGAACCCAAAGACTCGAGCCAGGCCCTAGGCTGGGGTTGCACCTGGACCCTGGGGTGATCCAGGCGCCGGAGCTCCGGCCGGTGGTGGCCAAAGCAAGGTGTTTAAGGGGCTAAGGCGGCAGCTGCCGCAAGTTTTGTAACGACCCACTGTATCAAGACGGGTCTTTTCAGCGTGCTTATGTCCTCACTCACACGCACCCTGAGAAACTTCCCAGGGGGTCACCCATCCTATAATTGCCCCAAGTCAAGCACGCTTAACTTTAGAGTTCTTATGTGATGAGTTCCCGAAAAGAAGATGCACCTTCTTGATATGAGCGGTACATATGAAATCTTTTAATCCTCCTCAACTATGTAGTCCCATACCTACACAGTCTCAGAATCCCCTCTCATTCCGGCACGGGATCGGTTCATTCATGTCTCCCTCCGCCTAGAAGCCTTTCAGGAGCCTCTCATTGTCCGTGCAACCTCTTGGCACCGGCGATCACTCCCCGCCTCTTCAGCCCCGGGCGTCACATGCACACCAGCTTCCGCTTGGTTCGTCCCCGAACCATACCGTACTAAGAGAGGTCGGCTCTGATACCATTTGTAACGACCCACTGTATCAAGACGGGTCTTTTCAGCGTGCTTATGTCCTCACTCACACGCACCCTGAGAAACTTCCCAGGGGGTCACCCATTCTATAATTGCCCCAAGTCAAGCACGCTTAACTTTAGAGTTCTTATGTGATGAGTTCCCGAAAAGAAGATGCACCTTCTTGATATGAGCAGTACATATGAAATCTTTTAATCCTCCTCAACTATGTAGTCCCATACCTACACAGTCTCAGAATCCCCTCTCATTCCGGCACGGGATCGGTTCATTCATGTCTCCCTCCGCCTAGAAGCCTTTTCAGGAGCCTCTCATTGTCCGTGCAACCTCTTGGCACCGGCGATCACTCCCCGCCTCTTCAGCCCCGGGCGTCACAGAAAATGAACTAAGGAATGAACTTGTTATGATGTCCAGCTTACATTTGATATATTTAGCTGATTATATGATGAATTGAATGATGAATTCAGCTGATATAAGTGATACGAATGACTGAATTGATTAGAAAGGAATTCGATACCGAGTCGGTTCCCGATTTTCAATTGCTACAACACCGGTTGATGTTTTGACATCGTTTTGATAGCCTATAACTGAGTTGAGATAGTTGTTTAGATGTGATGAATGTTATGGCATTTTTATTTCTAGATTTCAGTTGAGTTTTGAAGGCTAACGATTCACGACTCCGAGTTGTACCGAATAAGAAGAAGTTGAAGTTTGAATGATGTTGATTGAATCTATATTGATGATTTTGATTCAATTTTGAAATGATTGAATAGAATGAAGTTTGATATGCGTGTTTTGATGATATATTTCTGAGTTTAATAGGATACTATAACTCAAGAACCTCAACTTGAAACCGAAGAAGAAATGATGATAGTTGCAGTTGTTCTACCTTGAAGATCGAATGTTATTTGAATGAGAAGATTTGCTATGAGTTGTTTTACTTCCTATCCAGATGTGGAACATGAAAAACTCGAGAATGAAAGGTATAAGACGATATCGAGATTCAGGACTATGATACTCAAGATTGATGAATCTTGAGTAGTCCGCCAAATCACATACTAGTTATGTTTATTTTGATTATGAACTTGTTAATGTTCTTGTCGATCCATCACAGGTAGTGGATCTTTATTGCTTTTGATATGATATGATGATATTGAATTGATTCTAATGCCAAGGTCAGATGAACCTTATTTTCGAGTCTGATGAGATGACGATAGATGGATATCCATGTCAAGATCGGTTACAAATCTTGATGGCAACGAAGTGATAAGAATCAATTCTTGAGTTAGCGCGCTATATAAATTGAAGTATTGATTTGAATTCTGAGTCGAATTATGCGTTATATTTACTCTATTCTTGATTTGATATGTTTAGAGTTGATATGAATTTATTTAATGCAGTTATATGTCGATTATACTGAGAATGATTTCTCACCGAAGTTTATCCGGCTGTTGTTTTGTTTTGTATGTGTGCATCACAACAGATGGGGCAGGAGCTGGTCTGAGATGACATTGATAGCTCGGGAGAGATGTAGCAAGTGTGGACTCGGGTTTATAAGTTAAAGCTTGGTATAGTGATAGCATCAAACATAGCAAGAACTTAAGACTTGAAGTTGTTTATGCTATGTTGAATAGCTTGTAGTTTTATATCTTTTAAGCTATTCATTTGATGTAATACATGCATGTTTTGATGATAGGAACTTGGTATATGAAAGTATGCATGTTCTCAGAATTTATTATATGTTTAGACTCGAATTTTGTTGGTTGATTCATGCCATTGTTCCAAGCTTGACAGCAGAAAATGTCTTCTGGTGTTTTCTGGAAATGGTGCCCGCTCGATCGGGTGAAGTTCACCGATCGAGCGAGGCCCTTAAATTGAAGGCATAAAATCGAGCATTTTGGGCTCGCTCGATCGGTAGGTTTTGACCGTTTGAGCGAGACCAAAAAATGTGCAGACCCGAGACTTTTGTATTTTTGCTCGCTCGATCGGTTGACTTTGCCCGATCGAGCGAGGCTCTGAACTTTTAAAAAAAAATTTTTGCTCTTGATTTATTATTCTTTAATTGTTTGATTAATTGTTTAATTAATCATTAGCTGCCCTAAAATGAGATTAGCAACCCGAGATCCCCACAACAGGTGGTATCAGAGAGTTGGTTCTGGACTGAGATAGAAGCTGAGCGGGGTAGAGTGAGTCACATGCATTTATATTATTGCATGATTATGCAATATTTGATTCGATGATTTAATAAATTGCATGTGTTATTGATCTACTTGTGAAATTGAATTGATTAATTTACTGATTTGTAAATTGTCGAATTCTTATCGATGTTATTATAAGAATTTTTCCAGGTTATGTAAGCACGCAGAATCGAAGAGAACAGTGTTCTTTGGGTGATGTAAGCACCCCAGACTGATAGTATAGTATGGCCAGACTGAACATTATGGTATGGTCAGATTGAACAGAACTGTACTATTGCTCAGCTGAATGAAATATCTCTGATTGAACAGAACAGAACAGCATATCAGCCAATGAATAGATGTTATGGCAGGTGGAAGTTGGCCTGAAAAACTTGATCAATCGTTCAGATACCTGAAAGATACAGATGAATGACGTATCCGATTGATTGAATACCAACTTCGAAACCTAGCAATCAGTTGATGAAGTTTGATGAAGAAATGATGAAAGAACTGAGGTATATTAATTTGTTGATAAGTGCTTAGAACATGAGTTTTGTTTATAGTTCTGTGCCACAACAGATAGAAATGATCAGAAAGAACAAATATACCCATTAGAAGTCGAATATTTTGAATATTTGAATCTTGGAGAATTCCTTATTTGATTTTCAAGTTTACTACAATTCTTGAATTGTTGATGATGATGATGAAGAAGCTCAACATTGAATTGTTAGTTGTAGCTTGGATTAGAGAATTATGTCTAAATAAATGTTGACGACTGAAACATTTTATGAAAGACATAGATAAGTCTAAGAGAACTGAATTTGAATGATGAGGCAGAAAGAATAAAATTGTAGACATGCCATAGTGTGTGAGAGAAACACATATTTAGCTACAATTTCTATTCTAGAAGTATACAGAGCATCAGAATGAAATTGCACCTGAGAATGAAATTGCAGGTAACAGATTTATTTTTTTTAAACCTGTTTATGTTAGTGGTGCAATAGATATATGATAGCTGGAAGCTGTGTTATATCTTACCTCTGTATCAAAAAAGAGACTTTGTGAATTGAACTGAAGAATAGAACTACTGAATTGATGAAATGAGACTGAACATGATTTTGCATCGATGAACTGAAACTGAATATGATTGTGTTCATATTGAAATATCTGTTTATGTTGCATGATAGATGATGATGCAATAATTGAACACAGATTAGCAGAAGAATTGATGATAAGAAGCGATAATATTAGATCAGCAAGAACATAACGTGGATATGAATAAGTTGATATGATATCGAATCTTGAATTAAGATTCTGTGATTTCGATTTGATATATGATGTTTGATTACAGAAATATTCTGAAATCAGTATATTCGATGCACTAGATATGTTCAAGATCTAAACCAGCAGTGATAAGTATGCCAATGAATAGAGATTACAGAGATGTTCCAGTAATATTTTGACTTTAGAGTAAGTTGCGAACTGGAAGTCAATAGTGAATTGATGAATTAATGAATTACCGACGTGATGAGATTATGAACTGAATAGTGATTTTGAGGCTTAGAAGATAGATGATGATATGAAAATCAGTTACAGATGAGTCTTTTCTTTGATTATGCTGAATTGATTACATCAAATGGAGATATAATTCTTGAATGATTGAATATTGATTGGCTCTCATGGCACATTTCTTTCGTTTAGAGCCTGTGTTGATTCACTCATTCTGAGTTGTGCGATGCAAGTGAGTTGTTTTCACTTTGCAGAGTTTGCTATCCAGACGAGTTGATTTTTGGATGACCTTGATTGAGGGATTTTCTCAATCTTGATTTATTTATTTTGATTTTGAGAATTATTGATCCTTTGATGATATTTCAGCATATTTTCAGATTGTTGGCTCGTAACTGATAGAAGAATTTGAATTTTATCCCTGAATTTTTGGATTAGATGATATAAATTATCTGTACTTAGAGATAGAAATGAGGAATGGACTAGACATACAATGAATTAATTTTAGATTTCTGTGTATTCTGATTTAAATATTCAGATGAATATATCCTCAATCAGAATGATTGAGGATTGGAAGTAAGCCAGAACTGTTCAGAGGATGAAACACAAAAAGTAACTGAAGCGATGAGAATTCAGTACAGAATGCCAGATTAAGATATGAATTGAAGCCTTAGATCAGAATGAATGAATTCTATTATGATTGATTATTTGATTGTGCCTGATATTTCCGAAAAGAGATATCAGAATTTGAAGAATTGCACAACAACGAATTCATTATTCATCCGATAATTGTTTTATCAGACGATAAAGCAAATAGAAGTAACAGAATTAGTACGTTTTCGAAGTTAAACGTACAGAGAGTTTCCGATGAATTTAAAAATCGTTGACCAGATGCATTCAGTGATAGTTTAGAAACTCCAGAAGTGTTATGAGATCATGCTTTGAAAGAATATTGTGCGAAACTACCATGATGAAACAGTATAGATGAGGTAAACAGGTGGTAGTTATGAACATATTTATTGACATTACGGTATACGATGATCTGTCTGTATGATCAAATCACTGAATTGTGATTAGATTCATTGCAATAAGAACAGTAAGCTACGAAATAATATTTCAGATTGAAACATTTGGTTTACTATTAAATTGTAATACATATGATCCTAAGAATTTGAGTACTTTTTGAGTTAAAGGTACAATATATTATCCTTGAATTGGAAGAATAATCAGAGAAGATGAATTGAATTTCGAGAATGGAATTTTATCTGATATGATACCGATTATCAACAGTTCTGAATATGTTGAAATCTGAGAATACAACATATTATACTCTGATTACTAGATAGTCCGATAATTAGATTTGTGGAATACACTGTATGAGATGTGAATAACAGCTATCGATTCAGATCTGTGAAGAAGATAGAGATATGATGAAATTACATGAATGATTAAAATCTATTGTCAGGATTAAGACTTTAGATTTATTCGACAGTTGTGGCATCGATTGATTGATTGATGTTCTGAGAGTTGGTTATATGTGATTACATTATAACCATTGTTCGATTGATGGATTATCTGACTTGATTTTCCAGATTTTCAAATTATTCTCAGAACTTTAATACCTGATTCGGTATTATTGGTCTTGATGTGTTGCCACTTAATGATTACAATTCCTGTATCAACTAATGAGTCGATTTTGAGATAATGTTATGATTATATGATGAAAGAAAATCCGATTTCTTTGTGTTGAAATGCTACTATTGAAGTATATGATATCAGATCAGACATGATTTGTTGACAATATATCAGATTTGATTTGAGGAACACAAGGATGATGAATATGAATTTGTATGGAATGAAAGCAGAGAAGATGAACCAGAATTAGCAATTGAATGATAGATATAACTGTTGAAGCTGAAATTGATTAGTTAAGTGGAAAAGTTATTCTTGAAACATCATTCAATTCCGAATAGAGAAAGAGCAGAGTTAATTTACAGATTCAGAATATGAAGTTGAATACTAAGAAGCGATGAACTGAATAGCAGTGTAAACTTGATTTATGTTCTATACTCTGTATAGAATGATATAGAAAAAGAATCAAGTCATCACAAAGGATGAATTTCACTGAATGAACTGTCAGACATAATTGATGATTTCATTGACCGAAAGTATTCTTTTCCTGTTTGATAAGTTCAGTATCTAAGTGAAAGAAGTATCAATAGATTCTTCTTATGTACTTTATTCAGATGAGATAGATATTGACGAGATTCTAAGTTAAGTCGATTATTCGACAAATCCTTGATTGAAGAAAGAAACAGTTCAGAACAGAGTTGTTTCAATGACTTAAAGCACAACTGAATAGATACTGATTACAAGAGAATAGAAGCAGATTCGAAGTAATAATCTGACAAGAGATTGAAAGATGAAGTGAGATAAGTGAGAATCACTTCAGATAATCATTCAGTCTATTAGATTTGATATTCTGGATGAATACGATTTCGAGGACAAAATCATTTCTTAGAGGGGAGGAATTGTAAGGCCCGAAAATATTAAATTATTAATTATGCGATTTGAGAATTAAATTCCATATTAAGGGATAATATTGATTTGAGAAGTTATGGAAATGATAGATTTAATTTCCGAGCCGAAAATATTTAATTTGAGAATTTACGGATTTTGAGAATTAAATTCCGAGAATTCTTAAATTAAAAGAATAAATATTCGATTTGAATATTTATGGGATTTAAGATTAATTTCCATGTTTCGGGAATTAACAAAGATTAATTTTGAAGATACAACCCGATCAGGGACTGATTTGCAAATATCGAAGTTGTAAGGGCTACAGTGCAAACGGCCGGGATTATTTAATTAATCCGAATTTAATTTATTTTAATCCAAGTATATTTAATTTGGGAATATTTAGAGTTTTGATTTTAATTCTAATATTCTTAAATTATTTTGGATTGAAATTGAATTAAAACGAAGGCCGAGGACTGAATTGCAATTACTGAAGACTTGAGGGATTAAATTGCAATTATGCAATACATATCAGATTATTAATCAGATTATCAGCATGCTACGTGTATATGTTATGTGTATTCAGAATTATTCAGAAAAATTTGAACAGAGGAAGCCGAACCCCTCTTATTCCTTTTTCGTTTTGAGTTTCAAATCGCTGTAACTTTTGATCCGCTCGTCCGATTTCAATTCCGAAAAATGTTCTGGAATCCTTGCGACTAGGGATTCGATTTGATGTAAGTATTTTGTTATCTCGGCATGTTTTTAAGAACGAAATTTGGCAGAGATCAGATTATGACTTGATGTTTGTGGTCTTGAATTCGTATGCCGTTATATATCAAAGCTGGATTGAAAATGAACTAAGGAATGAACTTGTTATGATGTCCAGCTTACATTTGATATATTTAGCTGTTGATATGATGAATTGAATGATGAATTCAGCTGATATAAGTGATACGAATGACTGAATTGATTAGAAAGGAATTCGATACCGAGTCGGTTCCCGATTTTCAATCGCTACAACACCGATTGATGTTTTGACATCTTTTTGATAGCCTATAACTGAGTTGAGATAGTTTTTTAGATGTGATGAATGTTATGGCATTTTTATTTCAAGATTTCAGTTTAGTTTCGAAGGCTAACGATTCACGACTCCGAGTTGTACCGAATAAGAAGAAGTTGAAGTTTGAAATGATGTTGATTGAATCTATATTGATGATTTTGATTCAATTCTGAAATGATTGAATAGAATGAAGTTTGATATGCGTGTTTTGATGATATATTTCAGAGTTTAATAGGATACTATTGACTCAAGAACCTCAACTTGAAACCGAAGAAGAAATGATGATAGTTGCAGTTGTTCTACCTTGAAGATCGAATGTTATTTGAATGAACAGATTTGCTATGAGTTGTTGTACTTCCTCTCCAGATGTGGAACATGACAAACTCGAGAATGAAAGGTATAAGACGATATCGAGATTCAGGACTATGATACTCAAGATTGATGAATCTTGAGTAGTCCGCCAAATCACATACTAGTTATGTTTATTTTGATTATGAACTTGTTAGTGTTCTTGTCGATCCATCACAGGTAGTGGATCTTTATTGCTTTTGATATGATATGATGATATTGAATTGATTTTAATGCCAAGGTCAGATGAACCTTATTTTCGAGTCTGATGAGACGACGATAGATGTATATCCATGTCAAGATCGGTTACAAATCTTGATGGCAACGAAGTATAAGAATCAATTCTTGAGTTAGCGCGCTATATAAATTGAAGTATTGATTTGAATTTTGAGTCGAATTATGCGTTATATTTACTCTATTCTTGATTTGATATGTTTAGAGTTGATATGAATTTATTTAACGCAGTTATATGTCGATTATACTGAGAATGATTTCTAACCGGAGTTTTTCCGGCTGTTGTTTTGTTTTGTATGTGTGCATCACAACAGATGGGGCAGGAGCTGGTCTGAGACGACATTGATAGCTCGGGAGAGAGATGTAGCAAGTGTGGACTCGGGTTTATAAGTTAAAGCTTGGTATAGTGATAACATCAAACATAGCAAGAACTTAAGACTTGAAGTTGTTGATGCTATATTGAATAGCTTGTAGTTTTATATCTTTTAAGCTTTTCATTTGATGTAATACATGCATGTTTTGATGATAGGAACTTGGTATATGAAAGTATGCATGTTCTCAGAATTTATTATACGTTTAGACTCGAATTTTGTTGGTTGATTCATGCCATTGTTCCAAGCTTGACAGCAGAAAATGTCTTCTGGTGTTTTCTGGAAATGGTGCCCGCTCGATCGGGTGAAGTTCACCGATCGAGCGAGGCCCTTAAATTGAAGGCAGAAAATCAAGCATTTTGGGCTCGCTCGATCGGTAGGTTTTGACCGATCGAGCGAGACCAAAAAATGTGCAAACCCGAGACTTTTGTATTTTTGCTCGCTCGATCGGCTGACTTTGCCCGATCGAGCAAGGCTCTGAACTTTTAAAATTTTTTTTTTCTGCTCTTGATTTATTATTCTTTAATTGTTTGATTAATTGTGTTTAATTAATCATTAGCTACCCTAAAACGAGATTAGCAACCCGAGGTCCCCGCACAAGCATTCAAGTATTTAACATAAACTTGTTCGGCCCAATCATGTGGCCTTGATCGAAAGAAAACTACTACTTTAAAGTAAACATAATAAAAAAAATCATGTTTTTCAATCCAAAACATGAATCAAATATCAAAACTAAGAAGAGAAGAAAAAGAATGAAGAAAATCTTCACTCCAAACTTGATGTAGCCGCATCCCCTATGTTAGAATGCGTCCGGAACCTTTAATCAGATGATAAAATACCTATTTATATGCCTCAAATCTCCAAAATATTGATTCCATCTCAAACAAGAATTTTCCAAAATAAAGACTCTGCACGCCGTCTCGCTCGAGCGGTAGAAAGTTCCCGCTTGAGCGAACTATTTTCTGCCTCTTCTGATTTTTCCACCTTGCTCGAGCAGTAATAAGTTGCCGCTCGAGCGAGAATATTTCTGCCCAAAATTTCTTCTCTCTCTCTCTCTCTCTCTCTCTCTCTCTCTCTCTCTCTCGCGGTAAATTTCAGCAGCTCGAGTTAGAATACTTTTGTTCTATTTTTATCTTTAATTCCAAGTTTCCTACACATAAACCAAGGAACATGTTATGTAGACACAATGCATGATATATGAACAAATCTAATAAAAACATAAATAACAACACATGAATGCATGCAAAACAACAATAAAATGAGATAAAAATATGCACACAAAACACAGTTATCAATTTCCCCATACTTGAATCTTGCTCGCCCTCAAGCAAGACTAACAACACAATATGCAAACAAAGATAAAAGTAAGAATGATTCATGGGAGTGCACAGACTTATAGAAGTTCAAACACCAAACACAATCACACATGCTCTCGAATCTTACAAGCAACTTAAAAAGAATTTGTTTTACGACTGCTTAGAGACCTAAGACATATCAGTGCAAGTTTCACTCTCAAGTGTCCATTTCTTCCAACAATCTCTTAACAAAACACACCTCCCTTGAGATAATTAATTACACACCTCCGTATTTTACAATCGATTTTGCTTTAACCCCAATAATTATCCGCAAACTTAGCTATAACTAGGATATGATTTGAATTTAAATCACCTCGTCTATATCCCGGATGAAGCATCAACCCCATTGAACCCGCTAACTTAGCCATGGATCGGTGATTAGGATTTCAATCCTTTTCCAGGCCCGGATGGAATCATTATTGATTTATTTCAAAATTTTAGATTTTTAAGTTTGTAACTCCATTTAATCCGCATACTTAGTCAAGAACAATGTAATATTAGATTTCAATCTCTTGTTCATAACCCGGATGGTGTTAAATTTTTCACAAAATTTTCATAAAAACTTTGTTCTTAAAATTTTTATTAGGTGCGTCCAAGATCATAAGTGCAATGCTAAACAATCATTGAAACTCAAAGAATACAATGAAGATCAATAAACACATATTGTTGTGCAATGGTCTAACAAACAAAAATATCATCAATGGTATCGCTACACTTCACTGGTCTAACATGATTGCTTAAAATTATCCACGGTTCAACCTACGGTTTCTCATGTCAAATCAAGGGCAAAAACATAATTTTTTTTACAAAAATCATAACTTCATATCATCATCGGCTCACATTCATCATCTCACTTAACACACATGCAAACAAACAATAAAACTAACGAGACACAACAAACAAGATACGAACTATATGCATTCAAACTAAAACATTACGAATGCAACACAAACATAACAAACAATGAAATAAACTACTCTACCCCCATACTTATCCAAAGCATTTCCCTCAATGCTTTAAAAACAATTAACAAAATTCATAAACAAACAAACACATGAAAATAAACACAACACTCCCCTGGTTTAAGCATCCTCTTATTCCTAGGCATCATCTGATGTATGACAGTAAAAGGCTAGGCATGGCGGGCGGTCTCGACAAATTGGAATGGGAATGGAGAAAAAATAAAAAAATATAAAAAAATATATAAACTAAGAAAAAATAAAATAAAGAGCAACGTAAAGAACACTGGGTTGCCTCCCAGTAAGCGCTAAATTTATATTCTATAGTCCGACTATATTCCCCGCTTCAGTGGCCAAATTCACGGTGGCTCATCCATCATCTTAGATGAAGTCTGATCAATCCTGCAACTGCTTCTTGCTTCACTTCCAGATATATTGTGCATGGGATTGATGCTTCAAACATATGAACCTGTAACCCTTCACCAATATGATCAAGAAGTATGACATAAAATTTACGGTATAGATTTTGAAATTGAGCTATCGCTAGCCGAATTAAGCATATGGAACACAAATTGCTCTTCATTCATTCTTAGAACTAACTCTCTGTTATGGATTATACCAAAGCGAACATGACGATAATAATTGCGGAATAAAATAATCAACAAAAACACCAAATATTTACGTGGTTCACCCAATATAGGCTACGTCCAAAGAGCTGCTGCAAATATTTATAACCGAAGAAATATTACAAGTGTATACAAAATACTATATCTCACCAAACCTAAACCCCGAGTATTACCGAGAAATACTTCTCTAAGTCACACAAGAGAACACTGAAAAAACCCAAGAAACCCTTTTATTTCTCTTTCTTATTTGCTCTCGATTTTGGGATAATTTATTCTAAAGGCATGAAAGCCAATTTATAGGAGAAAGAAATGCATGAATTACGCGTGAATTAAATGCTTCATTTAATTCCCCGGCTACCAACCGATAGCTACCACCTACCTAACAAATCTCCCAAATGAATACTTGATTTCAATCATGGCTTCGCACAGGCAATGCAGCAGCTCATGCCTCCTCTCTTATACTTGCAGTTCAACTGAAGTCGAAAATAACTTCAGTTTCTCAGTGGTCACCGCCTTTGTGAACATATCAATCGGATTTTTGCTTCCAAGAATCTTCTCAAGCATCAAGATTCCATCTTCCAAAACTGATCTGATGAAATGGTACCGAACTTGTATTTTCTTCGTCCTAGCATGATAAACAGGATTCTTTGTCAAATGAATAACACTCTGACTGTCACAGTGTAATGTGCTATCCTCAAGCTTTTGACCCAATTCCTCAAGGAATGATCTCAACCAAATCATCTCTTTGTTAGCTTCTGTGACTGCAACATACTCCGCTTCAGTAGTCAAAAGTGCAAAAATTTTTTTGCAACTTGGACACCCAGCTTACTGCCGTACCACCCAATGTGAACACATATCCATTAGTACTCTTTCTGCCATCTAGGTCACCACCCATGTCGGCGTCTACAAAACCTTGTAAGCCTGAATTTGACTTTCTGAAACACATAGATGAACTGATAGTACCTTTCAAATATCTGAGAATCCACTTCACTGCTTCCCAGTGTTGTTTCCCTGGATTGCTCATAAACCTGCTCACAACTCCCACTGCATGTGCTATGTCTCGTCTGCTGCACACCATTGCATACATGAGGCTTCCGACATAAGAGGCATAAGGAACCTTATTCATATAAGCATGCTCCTGCTCTGTCGATGGTGATTGGGCTTTGGTTAGTTTGAAATGACTAGCCAAAGGAGTACTCACAACTTTAGCTTCATTCATGTTGAATCTGCTAAGCACCTTTTTCACGTACTCTGACTGAGATAATTTCAAGACTCCATTCACCTGATCTCTTAAGATCCTCATTCCAAGAATTTGTTTTGCAGCTCCCAAATCCTTCATAGCAAATTCCTTTGATAACTCTCTCTTGAGCTTATCAATTTCCTCCAGACAAGATCCTGCTATCAACATGTCATCCACATATAGCAGTAGAATGATATAAGAACCATCAATCTTTTTCACATAACAACAGTGATCCGCCTGGAACCTCAGGAAGCCGTTGTTATTCATGAATCCATCAAACTTCTTGTACAACTGTCTTGGAGCTTGTTTGAGACCGTACAAGCTCTTCTAAAGTTTGCATACTATTTTCTCTTTCCCTCGTACTTCAAATCCATGTGGCTGATTCATATAAATTTCTTCATCCAAGTCACCATGAAAAAATGTCGTCTTTACATACAACTGCTCCAAATGTAAGTCTTCCTTCGCCACTAGTCCAAGTACTGTTCTGATAGTGGTTAAATTAACCACTAGAGAGAAAATCTCGATGTAATCAATGCCTTATCTTTGTTGAAAGCCTTTTACAACAAGTCTTGCCTTGTACCGTTTGCTGCCATCAACTTCTTCTTTGATCCGGTACACCCACTTGTTGTGTAATGCCTATTTGCCTTCCGAAAGTTCTGTCATCTCCCAAGTCTGGTTGGATGACAGTGAATCCATATCGTCTTTCATGGCTAACTCCCACTTGATTTAATCATCATTTTGCATCGCCTCTTCATAGGTTTTCGGTTCAACTTTATCAGTCAGCAAAATATAGTGAAGTGCAGGGGAGTATTTCTGAGGTGGTGATTGTTCTAGAAGATCTCCTGAGTTCAATTTCAGAGTTTGCGGGTCATCATCTTGTGCAACAGTTTCTTTATCCTTCAGGTTACTGGTTTCCGACTCATTCACAGGAATATCCATCAATGGTACTTCAACCGTCTTCTTGACTTCAGGACATTTATGTCCAACTGGAATGTCAGATTTGTCCTTGTACAAAACTTGCTCATTGAAAATGACATATCTGCTCCGAATGATCTTTCGATTTTGGTCATCCCAGAACCGATAACCAAACTCATTATCTCCATAACCAATAAAGAAACACTTCTTTGATTTCGGATCAAGTTTTATTCTGTTGGTTGAATCGATGTGAACATATGAGAGACAACCAAACACTTTCAAGAACGAAAGGTTTATTTCTTTGCCGCTCCAGACCTCATCTGGTATTCTGCAATCTAGTGGTACCGAAGGTCCTTTGTTGATCAGATACGCTGCAGTGTTAATTGCATCAGCCCAAAATGATTTCGGCAGTCCAGCGTGCAATCTTATGCTCCTGGCACGTTCATTCAGGATCTCGTTCATCCTCTCAGCTACACCATTTTTTTGAGGTGTACCAGGAATTGTTTTCTCCATCTTGATCCCGTTATGTGCACAATACTGCTTGAACTCAAAATCTTCATATTCTCCATCAAAATCAGACCGTAAACACTTCACTTTCAAGTTGGTCTCATTTTCAACCATGGATTTCCATCTTTTAAAGGTCTCATAAACATCAGATTTATTTTTCAGAAAATAAACCCAACCTTTATGCTCGAATCGTCGATGAATGTGACGTAATATCTTGAGCCTCCAAGGGATGTCACAAGAGATAGCCCCCACACGTCAGTATGAACCAGCTCCAACTTTGCTGCTTTCAGTTCTCTACCGCCTTTCGAAAAGCTCACCTTTTTCTGCTTTCCAAGAACACAACTTTCACACAGTTTGTGTTCGACAGTTTTTAATTCTGGTAGCTTCCTTTTTTATATTAGTATCTTCATTTCCTTTTCACTCATATGTCCAAGTCTACAATGCCATAGAATTGAGTTAGCTCCAGCATCCACAGCTGCTAACATGTCTCTGCAATTGGAAGTCATGTATAAGGTTCCAGTTTTCTGGCCTCGAGAAACAATCATGGCTCCTTTGCTCACTTTTCAAGAGCCATCACAAAAGGTCACTTTATGGCCTTTGTCATCGAGCTGTCCCACTGAGATCAGATTTTGGGTCAACTTTTGTACATGCCTCACTTTGTTGAGTTTCCAGATAGATCCGTTTGACATTTTCAAACTGATATCACTCATACCAGCTATTTCCAGAGGTTTTCCATCAGCCAGGAAAATTTTTCCGTAATTACCAGCAATGTAATTACTGAATACCTCACGATCACCGGTGGTATGAAATGAAGCTCCCGAATCCATAACCCAAGAATCAACCGAGCTTTCCATGGATAGTACTAAAGCATCATGTACATCCTCAGTAACAGCATTTGCATTATTCTTGGGTGATCTGCAGTCCTTTTTCATGTGAACAGTTTCACCACAGCTCCAGCACTTTAATTTCTTTTTGAATGTATTTTTGTCTTTTTCAATCCTTGATTTGGATCTGTCACGCCATCGGTTAGATCCTTTTTCGCTACTCTTGCCCCTACTTCTGTTTTCGAGATTTAGGGCAGATCTCGATGATATTGCTTCTCTCGAATCCATCCTGCGAACTTCTTCACCAAAGATTCGATCTTTGACATCATTGAATTGTAACTTTCCTTTTCCATCAGAATTGCTAACCGCTGCTTGCATCGGCTCCAAAACATTTGGTAAAGATGCCAAAATAATAAGTGCACGGATCTCATCATCAAACTTGATTTCAACCGATGTTAGCTGGGAAAAAATCATGTTGAATTCATTGATGTGTGCTGCCACCGAAGCACCTTCCTCCATCTTCAAGTTGAATAACTTTTTCATGAGGAACACTTTATTATTTGTTGATGGCTTCTCGTACATGTCCGATAAAATGGACATCATCTCCTCCGTGGTTTTTGCCTCCGCCACGTTGTGTGCCTCGTTCTTTGTTAGGGTCAATCGTATTACCCTTAACACTTGTCGGTCAAGAAGCTCCGGCCACTCATCATCCTCCATGTTTTCTGGCTTCACCTCGGATAGAGGTTGATGTAGCTTCTTGCTATACAGATAATATTTAATCTGTAACCGCCAAAACGTGAAATCTGTACCGTCAAACTTATTGATTCCTGGTCCCGATCCGTCATTTTTGGCCATCGCTTCTATTGCCTTAATAAAATTTCAAAAAATCTTTTCTGATGTGGAAAATCAGACAAAGCTGCAACCACAGAGCATACTCAGAATTTTAAGAAATTTTTCACCAAGGCTCCCGAACACCATAACAGCTCTGATACCAGTTTTTATGGATTATACCGAAATGAACATGACGATAATAACTGCGGAATAAAATAATCAAAAAGAGCACCAAAGATTTACATGGTTCACCCAATATAGGCTATGTCCACGGAGTTGATACAAATATTTATAACCGGAGAAATATTACAAGTGTATACAAAACACTATATCTCACCAAACCCAAACCCCGAGTATTACCGAGAAATACTTCTCTAACTCACACAAGAAAATACTGAAGAAAACCCAAGAAACCCTTTTATTTCTCTTTCTTATTTGCTCTCGATTTTGGGATAATTTATTCTGAAGGCATGGAAGCCAATTTATAGGAGAAAGAAACGCGTGAATTACGCGTGAATTAAATGCTTCATTTAATTCCCCAGCTACCAACCGATAGCTACCACCTACCTAACACTCTCCCTTTTCAATATCAACAATGCTCTACTCATGGCTATGAAGGGACACCCTAGAATCAGAGAACCTCGCAATCATCATCCATGTCAAGAATAACAAAATCAATAGGAAAATAAACTTATCTATCTTGACTAAGACATTCTCAACTACCCCTCTCGGGTATTTGATTGATCTATCAGCAAATTTAAGAGAGATATTCGCTGGTTCAATATTGATTATACCCAATTTTTGAACAAGTGAATACGACATCAAATTTATACTTGCTCCTAAGTCACACAAAACATTATCAAATGAAAAACTTTCCAATTTGACAAGGTATAGAAAAACTCCCTGGATCCTGAAATTTTTGTGGGCGCTTATTTTGCAGCACAGCCGTGCACTCTTTATTCATTGTGACATGCATCAGATCATCCAGTTTCCTTTTGTTTTTCAACAAGTCTTTCAGAAATCTAGAATAATTCGGCATATGAGCTAAATCATCTGCAAAAGGTATGTTAATATATATTTTTTTGAAAATTTCAAGAAAATTTTTAAATTAATGATCAAATAATAATTGCTTAGCTCGCTGAGGAAAGAGGAGGCTAGAAACATCTACATCAGCATTAACTTCAAATTTTGAAGTCTTACCTTTCTTACCTGCCGTCTCGAAATTTTCAGCACCACGCGTATCCTTCTTGGATTCTGAAGTTTTCTGCCTCCATATTCTTCTCTTCGTCTTTATTATCCGACTTCTCCTTTTGTGACCTTCTCACCACCGTAATCGCATTCACATCCCGATGATTTTTTCCCAGTTTTGCTTGGTAGTGATCAGTATGCTATGCCCTTGTCGACAGTTGGGATGCTATCTGAGCCATCCGAGTCTCCAACTTTTGCAACATTGCTTTTTGATTTTGCAGTCGAGTCTCAGTACCAGCTACATACTTCATCATGATATCTTTGAAACTCGACTTCTTTTCCACTGGCTTGGATGTGTTGGCGGGGGGATCTGCAGGATTCCATGAAAAAATTGGATGGTTCTTCCATCCAGGATTATATGTGTTGCTATAAGGATTGTATGACCGTCTCCCTTGGTTTCCTGCAAAGTTCGATGCATGAACCTCAAACACTTTCTGTTATTTGGGTAGATTCACTTGAATTTTAATTGTTGGAGCTATCTGCATAAGAGTCATTCGATGTGTAAGAGCATGAATTTTCACATTCAGCGCTGTCAGTGCGTCAACCTATAGAACTTCTTTTTTTTTTCTCCTTTTTCACGTCCGGCCATCCCACATTCCTTTTTGTCATATTACCAATTATCTCCCAAGCGTCTGCTGACATCTTCCTGAATAGGCTTCCATTGGAAGCAACATCTAACATGGATTGAACTAACTGATCGGCTCCATTGTAGAACGTTTGAGTTTGTTGGCTCTGAGTGAGATTAGCTGAGCACAAATCCTCAACAAATTCTTGAATCTGGTCCATGCTGCATGTAAGGACTCTCCCTCCTTTTGCTTGAAAGAAATAATATCAGAAAATAACTTCGCCATCTTCGTAGGAGGAAAATACTTGTTCAAAAAAGTTTGAACAAGGCTGGTCCATGTAGTAATAGAGCCCGCTGCTAGATCATCCAGTTATTCAAACGCATCGCCATATAGAGAGAATGAGAATAACCGCAGTCGCACTGCATAAGATGTCATCCCATTGAACTTGAAAGTATCACAGATAGACAAAAAATGCTCCAGATGAGCATAGGGGTATTCCACATATGTGCCCCGAATCGTGCTTGTAGCTGAATCATCTCTATGATAAAAGGCTTTAACTCAAAGTTGTTTGCCTCAACAGTAGGGCAAACTATGCTAGATCCATAGCCTTTCACCGGTGGACAAATGAGATAAAGAACAATTCTGTTATCCATCATTTCTTTTTCTGATTCAGATTCCGACTCAAGCTCAAGATTAATAACTTTCCTAGCTCTCCGAATCCTGCTGAGCGTGTGTTCGATCTCCAAGTCAAGTGGAATGAGATCCTTGGATGGTCAAGTGCTATGCATGCACAACAGAAAGTTGTAATAGACTGGGCACGCACCCTCTGCTCTAGCCCTTTTGGCCTTTGCTTTGGGCCGGTCCAGCCATATTCTAACTCATGGCCTTCTCCCCACCTGGAAAGGGGAGTTTCATGCCCTTCCCAGGATTCGAACTTGCACCCCAGGCATAACCGCATAAGTCCCAGGATTGATAAGAATTTGCACTTATGCCTGGGGTGCAAGTTTGAATCCTGGGGAGGGCATGAAACTCCCATTTCCAGGTGGGGAGAAGGCCATGAGTTAGAATATGGCTGGCCGGCCCAGAGCAAAGGCCAGATGAGCTAGAGCAGAGGGTGCGGGCCCAGTCCATTACAAAAAGGGCGCCCTTTTGTAATGGACTGGGCCCGCACCCTCTGCTCTAGCCCATCTGGCCTCTGCTCTGGGCCGGCCCAGCCATATTATAACTCATGACCTTCTCCCCACCTGGCTAGGAGAGTTTTTGCCCTCCCCAAGGATCGAAGTAGCTCAAGTGGTACCAGTAACACTCTCAACCGATGAGGACATTACTCGACTAATATGACCTTAATATAAATGCGAAAAAGAGCATTTTCGAAAGATGTATGCATGCATCAAGCCTTAGTTAAATCATTTCAAATATTTTACAAACCAAATCACGACAATTTGAAACATAAACTTGGTTTATTCACTCAAACATAACAACATTTAGTTTTATTAAACTTCAACACAAACACACTCATGCATCTCCCGCCGGCTCGACTCTTGGCTCCTCCTCATGTCCGACATCAAACTCATCGACGTTGCATAGTTGTCATCCTCATTACCTGCATCATTCAAGCATAGTGAGTCTAAAGACTCAACAAGAATATGCAATAAAAATCACGATTTTTAAAATTTATTTTGAATATAATATGACATAATATAAACATAAACATAAACATAAACTCATTCTTAATTGACAAATTATGTGAAATTTGTGGCAACCGTTTGATAGGCATGTTCTCATCATTCATGCTGATCAACAAGTAATTGGAAAGGCCCCTCCGGAGCTTATCCCGAAGTGCCAGTCCCGTGTATTTGGAAAGGTCCCTTCGGCGCCCATCCAGAAATACCAATCCCGTATTTGCTGCCACAAAGACACATAAGACATCAAAATTTTTTATGCTTCATCACACATCATTCATTTCATCATATCATTTCATTCTTTATGAAGCATCATTGTTTCATCTTAATTTCCGTCATAAATTTAACTTCATGAGCATAAACCTTTACTCAATAACTTTATGCATGTTATAGATGATTAAAAATCATACTTTTATATTGAACATAGGTTTCATGAATTAAACTTAAACATGTACATACATCACATAACATAATCGATTCCACATAAGTCGTCCTCTCCGTTCTTGAACTTAAAACTTGAATTTTTTGCATAAGAACTCTTAAACATATTTTAGAAACCTTAAAAGATCATAACCATGAAATTAGGACCCTAAAATAACATAAAAAAATTTGAAATTCAAAGGTCATGCGCGGCTGCTCAACTTCTCGGGCGCGGGCGCATGCCCTGCGCAGATGGGCCTGTTTGCTCGCTCTGAAACTCTATTTTTCAGTCGGAATTTGAAAAGGTGGTAAACATGAAAGTTGTATCTCTTGATCTTGATTTCTAATTCCGAAAACCTAAGCCCAATTGGAGTTTTCAGTAAGAAATGTTCATTCTCCCTAGATGTGTCACTGCCGGAAATTCAAAACACTCGGTACAATTCGGGGTGATTTTGACCAATCTTCCAAAATGATTTTGACAAAACTCAAAACATAAAAGTTGTAGATAAATAAGTTAATTTTCAAATAAAGTTGGCCTCATATAATTTGGATCAGTAAACTAATTTTTATCCTCAAAATCATAACAAGTGTCGGTAATTCGGTGCCACCGAACACAACTTCAACACTTCAAACTTCAAACTCCAAACATAAACTTCTTTTACCCAAAATCATAACTACATAAATCATCAAAACTCATTTTATTGTAGTTGAACATGAATTAACTAACTTCAAAACACTAAAATCTTAAAAGAACATGAATCCCTTGAATCAACTCAAAAACTTAACAAGAACAACCTACGCTTCACGATCTCATAAAATCATAACTTCATGCTCTTGAAATTCATGAAAATCATGCATACATATCTCAACATACATCAATTCATATAAAAATACATAATAGCTTGAATGGGTTTCAAAATCTTTTAAATTTGTACTTTCCTTGAAATGAAGACGGAGTTGATTCGGATTCTTGGCAACGAGCTAACCACACCAAGAACGAGATTTGGAACTTTGGCTTGTGACTATCTTGAAGAACCGTGAAGGTTCAATAAAGAAACAAGAAGGAGAAAATGATAGAATAGAGAGAAGGGGGAAGGAATCGTGTAGAAGATAGGAAAGAAGTGAGAGTCAAGGGATAATGAGACATGTAAAGTAATGGGGTGGGAACCGGGTAGATAGATAGGATAATGATTATTCAACACGTAATGTGTGTTCATCTCTAAAATGCAGTCAGTCACCCGTCCCGACTCGTCTGATAAAAATACTATCCCCCGACTCATACATAATAAGCATATCAATATTATACTTAAAACTCTTATAAAAATGTACTCTATCACCTCGTTCATTGGTTAGCCTCGTCCCGTGAGTCCAAAATCAACTCAGCCTGAAAACGTAAACTTACTCAAAATTGTTAAAATAAAATATATGTAGACATGAAATCATATTCATAATTCATAACTTAAAAATAATTTAAACTCACAATATCACAAAAATCATCTTAAAATCATCATGAGCGATTTAGTGGATTTTTGGACCTTACAGTACCAGGGATCAAAAGATTTTGTTTTTAAGCCTGGAGGTACAAGGTTCGATCCTTGGGAAGGGCAAAAACTCCCCTAGCCAGGTGGGGAGAAGGCCATGAGTTAGAATATGGTTGTGTCGGCCCAGATCAGAGGTCAGATGGGCTGGAGCAGAGGGTGCGGGCCCAGTCCATTACAAAAGTGATTTGTGAAATTAACTAATAATTAAATTATAAATGAAATAAATTAAAATAAAAAACGCATCAATAAATTTTAAGGTTTGATTCAAGGATGAGAAAATTCAATCAAGGACACACGTAGATACCGAACAATTCATGTAACAAGTAGTAAAATTCAGGATCCAGATTAAATCTTAACTTACAGCAAATTCTCCTAATTTATTTAACAGTCTATTTCTAGAACAGTTAAACTTATTGAATTGTTGACGGATTAATTATTTTTAATTAATTCTAATTAAATTAAAATGCTTTAAGGAATTATGAAAATTCAATTTTTTACCCAAAGCCGCACAATGAAATCGAATACTATTTCTAGTCGATTTAACCTTGTGTTGATTATTAGAGTGATCAAAATCAATTCCTAACCTTTCGGGTCGAAATCAATTAACATGCAAATAAGCAATTGGTCAGATCATTCACAAGAAAAATTTAAATCCAACAATCAATAATATTAAAATAAAATCTAAAAAATCCCAAAAAAACATTCAAGTATTCAATATAAACTTGTTCGGCTCAATCACATGACCTTGATCGAAAGAAAACTACTACTCTAAAGTAAGAATAATAAAAAACTCAAGTTTTTCAAGCCAAAACATGAATCAAATAAATCAAAACTAAGAAGGGAAGAAAAAGAATGAAGAAAATCTTCACTCCGAACTTGATGTAGCAGCCTCCCCTATGGTAGAATGAGTCCGAAACCCTTAATCAAATGATAGAAGACATATTTATATGCCCCAAATTTTCAAAAGATTGATTCCTTTTTGAACAAGAATTTTCCAAAATAAAAACTCTACACGCCGTTTCGCTCGAGGGGTAGAAAGTTCCCGCTCGAGCGAACCATTTTCTGCCTCTTCTGATTTTTCCACCTCGCTCGAGCGGTAATAAATTGTCGCTCGAGCGAGAACATTTCTGCCCGAAATTTCTTCTCTCTCGCTCGAGCGGTAAATTCCAGCAGCTCGAGCGAAAATACTTATGTCCGATTTTTAGGTTTTATTCCAAGTTTCGTACACATAAACCAAGTGACATGTTATATAGACACAATGCATGATATATGACCAAATATAATAAAAACATAAATAATAACACATGAATACATGCAAAAAAAACAATAAAATAAGATAAAAATATGCACATAAAACACAATTATCAATTATCATTGCCTTTCTGCGTTATTTTTTGGTCTAATAGACCACGATTTTTTTGGAACCTTTGTATATATGTTTTCCTAAAATTATATATATATATATATAAAAAAAACAAGAAGAAAGACCACAGTCATTTGTAACCCTTATTGACCTTTTTCCCCCCAACAAACTGAAAGAACGTATTAAGGAGGGTGTATTCAAACAAGACTTTTAATGACTTTTTTAAAGTCGTGAACTTTTGTGGAGTTCATGGATTTTTAATGACTTTTATAGACTCTTGTTGACTTTTTTCAAGACTTTAGTCATAGACTTTTGTAGAGTTCATGGACTACTTTTAATGGCTTTTATAGACTATTGTTGACTTTTTTCTGTAGAATTTTGTAAATTTTATTTGTAAATTCTTCTTGATTTTTTTATCCTAATTGTTTCATATAAAATTTTTATCATAAATTTTTATGCTTATAAATTTTTTTATTAATTTTCAAAAACAATTAATCAACCACTTTATTTAAATTCATGATTTTTTTTGTCAATGAGTAATATTTTTTTTCACTCATATAAAATAACATTTTTTTTTATCAATAATCAATACTAGATAAATAAAGACTCAAAAAATACTAGATAAATAATTGTATAAAAATTTTAGATAAATGATCAATCAGAGGAAAAATTTTGACATTTAAATAAACTTCCTTGCATAAAACAAATGATTAAATAAAAAAATCTCCATGAATTCATGGAAAAAAATCCACATGCATATCAAATAAAATTTGTGTTAGAACCTAATGGGGGGGGATTAGGTTTTTTGGCAACTTTAGCAATTTAAAGCGATTATACTAAACGCAAGCAGAAGACTAGTAAAGCAATCAAATATAAAGCGGTAAATAAATACGTAAAGTAAATAAAACAGTAAAATAGAGATAGGAATTATTTATGGAAGTTCGACGATAAATCATCTACGTCTCCCCTTCTTGGTTAAGTACGATTAACCAAGGATCCACTAGCACTCGAACACTTAGCCTTGATGGCTCCAAGGATAGCCTTTACAACTCAACACGATCACCGCGCCGATACAACTCGAACACTTGGCCTTAATGGCTCCAAGGATAGCCTCAACAAAAACACTTGGCTTCACACTCAAGTGTTTACAACAATCTCACAATACACTTGTCTTCACACTAAGTGTTTACAACAATAGCACAACCAACTCACAAACTATTTTCACAAATAACTCTCAAATATTGATTGAGCACTTTGGTAGAGAGAATATTGCTTTCAAATGAGAGAAGAAATGAGTTGGGATGATTCTAAATGGTCTTGGCAAGCCTCTATTTATAGTTGGCAAAGATTTGAATTTGAATTTGTGTGCTTGGAGCGTTTATTGGGAAGCCAAGGAGTAGAGACAAAGTGTAGGCGCCGCTGCCTTCTTTTTCCAGCACTGAGCAGATTTTGTGGAAAAAATCATATCTCTCAATCTAATCGTTGTATTGAGCTCAAATTTGGACAGTCGCTTGAAAACATCGCAATCTTCAATCGGAACGGTGGAGATTGAATTTGAAAGAATCAAACACGTCCAGTAAATCTCGGCAGTCGCAAAATCACGTTCTCGCTTTTGTTCTGAGCATTACTTTTTAAAAATTCTAATCTCACAATCCATCCGTTGGATTGGCCTGAAATTAACACACAATCTTTGTAACATCCTGATATTGATCGTGATTGATGGAGATTGGATTTGGATGCCTCCATCGATTCCAGTAGTCTTCTGAATCCGATACTTCAGCAGTTAGCTCCTTGCAGAAATAGCTACTATTCAACATATTTGCAAAATTCATAACTCCATATCCAGCCGTTGGATTGATTTGAAATTTGTATAAAGACTTTAAAACATCATGGAAATCTATGTGATCGGTGGAGATCGGATTTTAATAACCGAAGCATTCCCAGTTATTTTCTGAAGTTGAGACTTCATAGTTCATTCCTTGCAGAAGTAAGTACTGTGCAGCTTTGTTAAAAAAATCATATCTCCATATCCAGTCGTTGGATTGCTATGAAATTTGGAGAGAAGCTTGAGAACATCCTGATCTTGATTTTCACTGTTGGAGATCTGATTTGGATGACCGAAAAGTGCCCGGTGAATTTTGCAATTTTCTGCTTTATAATATTGGGTTGTCCTTGTCCATTTCTTTTACAACTTCAAAGTAACTTCCAAGAATTTGATTGTTAATATGATCTAATCTGCAAAGTCTCACTTTAAATGGTTAGTAACAATTAACCGAGTTTTGTAATCATCAAAACATAGTAATATGAGATTTGTTAATGCATTAAAAACATTAATCTCATAACACGAGATTTATATGCGTTTAAGGCGTAACAATCTCCCCCTTTTTGATGATCACAAAACTTGGTTAAATAGGAGAAATAAATGTACAATATTAAATAAATAATTTAAATTTGCACAATATAATTGCATGAATAAAACTCCCCCTAAATTAAACAATTAGCTAAGAAGAGAATGTTTATCAAATAACCAATTTTATTCTTCATGCATTTAACCATACTAACTCTCCCTTTTAGTTAAAGTATTTAACCAAACTAATTCTCCTCCTTTTGTGATAATCAAAAAGACTGAAAAAGTATGCAAAAACATGAGAATTGAAATATGATTTCTAAAATGCAACACATAAATTTCACATAAATAACAAAATATGAGCGTGTAATATTGAATAAATACAATTAATTTGTATTATCCAAAATTAAGTTGCTCGAATTTTATATTAAGATCCCCCTTAATATGTCATTATCTTTAGAATATGTCAACAAGTGATTACAACTCAATCATGCCAAGTTCACCACGCAAACGAATAAAAGTATTTTCATCTAGTGGTTTTGTAAAAATATCGGCAATTTGATTTTTAGTGTCAACATATTGAAGTTCAACTTCATTTCGTTCGATGTGGTCACGAATAAAATGATGACGAATATCAATATGTTTGGTGCGCGAATGTTGAATCGGATTCTTTGTAAGACATATGGCGCTAGTGTTGTCACAGAAAATAGGGATTTTTGAAAAAGAGACGTCATAGTCGAGCAATTGATGCTTCATCCAAAGAATTTGCGCACAACAACTACCGGCAGCCATATATTCGGCTTCGGTCGTTGATAACGCAACACAGTTTTGCTTTTTGGAAAACCAAGAAACCAAACAGTTTTCTAAAAAGAAACAGGTTCCACTAGTGCTTTTCCGGTCCACCTTATATCCACCAAAGTCGGCATCACGGTAAGCTTTTAAATCAAAGAAAGAATTTTTCGAATACCACAAGCCGAGATTTGGAGTATTTGAAAGATATTTAAAAATGCGTTTTAAGGCGAACAAATGTGATTCCTTTGGACATGATTGAAATCGTGCACACAAGAAAACACTAAACATAATGTCCGGTCTACTAGCAGTAGCATAAAATAAGGAGCCAATCATACTACGAAAGGAAGATTGATCTACAGTTTTACCATTTTCATCCTTGTCGAGTCTGATTGCTGTGCTCATCGGTGTGGATGATGATTTTGTGTTCTCCATTCCAAACTTCTTTAGAATCTCCTTGATGTATTTGCTTTGGTTCACAAAGAACCCATCCTTGCACTGTTTGATTTGTAATCCGAGAAAATAGTTAAGTCCCCCCATTATACTCATCTCGAAGTGTTCCTGCATCAACTTAGAGAAATCTTGACAAAGAGTTTCGTCAGTAGAACCAAAAATTATATCATCAACATAAATTTGCACAATCAAAAGATCATTTTTGACATTCTTGGTAAATAAGGTAATGTCGATCTTTCCTCTTGAAAAACCATTTGAAAGCAAGAAAGTAGACAATTTATCATACCAAGCTCGAGGAGCTTGTTTCAAACCATACAATGCTTTGTTTAGTCTAAACACATGATCAGGCAAAGAAAGATCAACAAAGCCATCAGGTTGCTCAATATAAACCTCTTCTTTCAATTCACCATTAAGAAAGGCACTTTTGACATCCATTTGAAATAACTTAAAATTTCTAGAGCAAGCAAAAGCAAGTAGCATGCGAATGGATTCTAGTCTAGCAACAGGCGCATAAGTTTCATCATAATCTATGCCTTCTTCTTGACTATATCCTTTAGCAACAAGCCTAGCTTTATTTCTAGTGATAGTGCCATGCTCATCAAGTTTATTTCTAAACACCCATTTAGTGCCAATGATAGATCTATCATGCGGCCTAGAAACAAGAAGCCAAACATCATTGCGTTTAAACTTATTCAACTCATCTTGCATCGCAATTATCCATGCATCATCTAACAAAGCATCATCTATGCATTTAGGTTCAACATGCGAAACAAAGGCAAGATGATTACAAATATTATTAAGGGAAGAACGAGTAGCTACTCCCTTCGAAGGACTTCCGATGATAAGATCCATTGGGTGATCTTTGTGTAGCGTCCACTCTTTCGGAAGTGGTGTTTCCTCAACGGAAACATCTATATCATTTAGGCTTGAGGAAGCCAACTCTTCTTCGAGTAATTCTACATCATCAATGTTAGTGCGAACAATAGTAGACATAGATTCATCAAAAATAACATGCATAGATTCTTCAACAAGTAAAGTGCGCTTATTGAATACTCTATAAGCCTTACTTGTAGTAGAATACCCAAGAAAAATACCTTTATCGGATTTGGCATCAAATTTGCCAAGGTTGTCCTTACCATTGTTGTAAATGAAGCACTTAGATCCAAAAGCCCGAAAGAATGAAATGTTAGGCTTTCTCTCCCTCCATAACTCGTATGGAGTTTTCTTGAGAATTGGTCTTATTGATACGCGATTGATGATGTAACAGGAAGTGTTCATTGCTTCAGCCCAAAAATATTTTGGTAGAGAATGCTCACATATCATGGTCCTCGCAATCTCCACAAGTGTCCTATTTTTCCTCTCAAAGACCCCGTTTTGTTGAGGAGTCCTAGGACAAGAAAAATTATGTCCGATGTCTTTCTCTTCACAAAAGTTTGAAAAACTCTCATTTTGAAATTCAGTTCCGTGGTCACTACGGATCTGTTTTATTGAAAAATTTTTCTCATTCTCAACTCGTTTAGCAAAAGTTTTAAAATACTCAAAGGCATCATTTTTGTGAGCTAAAAACAATGTCCACGTGTAACGTGAAAAATCATCTACAATGACAAACGCATAAATCTTTCCTCCTAAACTAGCGTTCCTCGAGGGACCACATAGATCTAGGTGGAGAAGTTCAAGGGGCATAGAAGTGGATACAAAATTTTTGCTTTTAAAAGATTCCCTTGTATGTTTGCCAAATTGACACGCATCACAAACAGAATCAAGTTTCAAATCAAGTTTTGGCATACCAACGACTAAGTCAAGTTTTAAAAGTTTTTCGATGGTACTAGGACCAACATGACCCAATCGTCTATGCCAAAGAATGTTGTCATCAACATTCACGGATACAAGGCTTTTTATATTTGATAAAGATAAATTATTTAAAGAGACCTTGTAAACGTTCTCACTTCTATATCCTTTGAAATTTATGGATTTGTCACTAATAAATGATACAGTGCAGTGTTGGGGAGTGAATTTGACTTCATAACCTCTATCGCACAATTGACTTATGCTTAGTAGATTATGCTTAAGTCCTTTCACTAGGAGTACATCATCAATTAGACAAGAATTAGATATACCTATTGAGCCGATGCCTTCAATTACTCCTTTGCTGTTGTCTCCAAAGGTGACAGTCCCCTTCTCCTTTGGTTTGATTGATTGAAGAAGATCCTTGTTCCCCGTCATATGTCTAGAACATCCACTGTCTAGATACCATATGCTAGGGAGAGCATTTTTCTTGTTTCCCTGAAAATAATTGATTTTGGTACCCTTTAGTTCTTTTGGGTCCACTATGTTAGAAAAGAGAGATACAAAATAGACTTCTAAGAGTTCAGTCTCTCATAGCAACATCATCGCCACTTTTCAAGAGTGCTCTCAGTAGTAGGTAGGGCATATGGCCACTTTAAAAATCTATTTTCTTGGACAGAGCAACGTTCAACAGGGAGACCAGCCGCAAGTCAAGACATTTTTAAGCCGGTCTATATTGAACTCCCTTAGATTGTGATCTCATAATGCCGACTAATGAGTTGTTAAGTACTCTTAGGCCTCCATTTCATATAGCTCTTTTAAACATATTGATATTTCAATGATCTGCATTTATTTCTAACATGACCAGATTTGCAACAATAAGAACAAGTAGGGGTTGATCTCATTTTAGCTTTAGCTATTAGACTAGCAAAGTCTATAGACTTTTTACCATAGCCTATTCCTCCCTTATCAAAGCTACATTTCTGCATGCTAAGTAGGTTGTTCAATTTATTGCTACTCACATTGAATTTATCGAAAGATTTTTCTAAGTGATCTAAGTCATCCTTAAGTCTAAGGTTATCATGCTCCTTAGTTTCTAATTCCTTTTTAAGATTTCTATTCTCTTTTCTAAGAACCTTAACCATATCAAACATATCTTTATAAGCATGTAAGAGTTCATCGTAAGTAGGTACCTCGTCATCGTCGTCAGAGATGATGTCATCACTTTTAGCCATTAAGCAGAGGTTTGCTTCATCGTCGTCGTCGTCGCTATCACTCCAGGTAGCTAGTAGGGCTTTCTTCTTTCCTTTGTCCACTTTCTTCTTGAGTGGGCATTCATTGGCGTAGTGACCTTGTTGTTGACAGTTGTAGCAGGTCACTTCTTTCTCAGGTTTCTTGTCCTTTTTGAATTTGTTTCCTCGCATGAATTTCTTGAATTTTCTTGCGAAGAGAGCCATGTCATCATCGTCATCTTCTTCGACTTGTGTAGTCAAGGCTATCCCTTTGTGCTTGACATCTTCTTTCTTTGATTCTTTTCTTGTGGACACTTCTAACTCATGGGTTTTTAGGGTCCCATGTAGTTGATCAAGATCATAGGCGGCAGTGTCCCCTTTGTTGGATTCGATGATGGCGGTTCTCTTTGCATCCCATTCTTTTGGTAGGGCACGAAGAGCTCTCCTCCAAACTTGCTTGGTAGGATATTGTTCTCCCAATTGTGCTAACTCATTGATGATTTGAGTAAGCCTTCGGAACATGGTGTCAACATCTTCGTTGGATTCCATCTCAAATGTTTCGTATTTGAGTTGGAGTAAGTCGATCTTTGTTTCTTTCACTTGGTTGGTGCCTTCGTGACATATCTCTAGCTTGTCCCATATCTCTTTAGCAGATGAGCACATCGATATCCGGTTGTACTCGTTCATATCTAAGGAACAATGCAAGATATTCATAGCTTTAGCATTTTGCGAAATTAATTTCATGTCCTCTTTTGAAAAGTCATCCATTCCCTTAGGAATTTCAACTCCATCAACTATTTTCATAGGTGTATAGGGACCTTTCACCGTCACTTTCCATAGGTCATAGTCTACGGATTGGATATATAGGGACATACGATTTTTCCAATACCCGTAGTTTATGCCATTGAAAAGAGGAGGACGATTAGTAGATTGCCCTTGAGCATAATCACTTGCTAGGTTTGCCATAAAAAGGTTTTGAAAAGTATTTTCAAATGTCTTTGATACCACTTGTTAGAACCTAATGGGGGGGGGATTAGGTTCTTTGGCAACTTTAGCAATTTAAAGCGATTATACTAAACGCAAGCGGAAGACTAGTAAAGCAATCAAATATAAAGCGGTAAATAAATGCGTAAAGTAAATAAAACAGTAAAAGAGAGATAGGAATTATTTATGGAAGTTCGACGATAAATCGTCTACGTCTCCCCTTCTTGGTTAAGTACGATTAACCAAGGATCCACTAGCACTCGAACACTTGGCCTTGATGGCTCCAAGGATAGCCTTTACAACTCAACACGATCACCGCGCCGATACAACTCGAACACTTGGCCTTAATGGCTCCAAGGATAGCCTCAACAAAAACATTTGGCTTCACACTCAAGTGTTTACAACAATCTCACAATACACTTGGCTTCACACTAAATGTTTACAACAATAGCACAACCAACTCACAAACTATTTTCACAAATAACTCTCAAATATTGATTGAGCACTTTGGTAGAGAGAATATTGCTTGCAAATGAGAGAAGAAATGAGTTGGGATGATTCTAAATGGTCTTGGAAAGCCTCTATTTATAGTTGGCAAAGATTTGAATTTGAATTTGTGTGCTTGGAGCATTTATTGGGAAGCCAAGGAGTAGAGACAAAGTGTAGGCGCCGCTGCCTTCTTTTTCCAGCACTGAGCAGATTTTGTGGAAAAATCACATCTCTCATCTAACCGTTGGATTGAGCTCAAATTTGGACAGTCGCTTGAAAATATCTCAGTCTTCAATCTGAACGGTGGAGATTGAATTTGAAAGAATCAAACACGTCCAGTAAATCTCGGAATTCGCAAAATCACGTTCTCGCTTTTGTTCTGAGCATTACTTTTCAAAAATTCGAATCTCACAATCCATCTGTTGGATTGACCTGAAATTAACACACAATCTTTGTAACATCCTGATATTGATCGTGATTGGTGGAGATTGGATTTGGATGCCTCCATCGATTCCAGTAGTCTTCTGAATCTGATATTTCAGCAGTTAGCTCCTTGCAGAAATAGCTACTGTTCAACATATTTGCAAAATTCATAACTCCATATCCAGCCGTTGGATTGATTTGAAATTTGGATAAAGACTTTAAAACATCATGGAAATCCATGTGATTGGTGGAGATCGGATTTTAATAACCGAAGCATTCCCAGTTATTTTTTGAAGTTGAGTCTTCATAGTTCATTCCTTGCAGAAGTAAGTACTGTGCAGCTTTGTTAAAAAAATCATATCTCCATATCCAGCCGTTGGATTGCTATGAAATTTGGAGAGAAGCTTGAGAACATCCTGATCTTTATTTTCACTATTGGAGATCTGATTTGGAAGACCGGAAAGTGCCCGGTGAATTTTGCAAGTTTCTGCTTTATAATATTGGCTTGTCCTTGTCCATTTCTTTTACAACTTCAAAGTAACTTCCAAGAATTTGATTGTTAATATGATCTAATCTGCAAAGTCTCACTTTAAATGGTTAGTAACAATTAATCTAGTTTTGTAATCATCAAAACATAATAATATGAGATTTGTTAATGCATTAAAAACATTAATCTCATAACACGAGATTTGTATGCGTTTAAGGCGTAACAATTTGTTCGATAAACAATCTAAAATTATATAAACAATTCAAAATCTCAAAATCATGATCTACTAGATCAATAACTAAGAAAACAATCCAAAACATATTGAGAAAAAATTCAAACTCGACATTCGATCACTCCTATTTATACTTTATCCACTCCAAACGTTCTTCAATTGTCATTTTCAAGAAAGTCATCTTCTTTGCTCTGGTATTAAGCAATTCAAGTACTATGAATCGAGTGCGATTATCCAAGTCTGGGACTTCCTTAATTGCATCCCAACAATTATCATCGACAGCACCAATCGATTCAATCTTAGAAGCAGCCTTTTCAAGGTTGCAAGAAAGCTTCTGCATAACATCAGGATCAATATTCTTTGACGTTCTTGATTTTAATTCAAAATCAGTTTGTCTCGTTTTTTGCTGGCTGGAGGAACCTCTGAGCTCATTGGTTGAGAAGGCAATGGCAAAGTAATGTCCTCAATAAATGTAGGCTGATATGAAGATTCTGGTCCATCGTTTAGGATGAATGCACCATTATCACTATCAAACACGAGATCATCTAATAAACTAGTGCCTCTGTGTTGTTCTATCTCAAATGTTGTCGCATCAGCATCATCTCCTACAGCACTTGAGAATTTTCCAATAGCAGTTCCATTTCCAACTGCAATTCTCAAATCTTCATAATCTTCAAATGTATTGGACCGATAATACTCATGTCTAGGGTGAGACTGAGAAAACAAAAATAAATGAGTGTTAAAAATTAGTTCTAATTATAATATGAAATGCAAATTTATTATTTAACTAGAAATACTCTCACCATAAAATAATCATCCCATACTTCATCGCTAGCCGTGAATTTTTTTGTCACAGGATCCCATCCAAATCCAGAATTGTGACGTATAAGCTTAGAATAGTTACTGTATCGTTGTTTGAATCACTTCAAACGGCTTTGATATTGTGCAAAAGTTTTTTCACACCCTATTTTTTCCTTAAGAGCAGGAAGTATATTTTTTTCTACTGTTCATTTGTTCAACATCCCGTTCTTATCACGCCACCCTCGCATAGCAGCATCAACCATGAGTTTAAGCAATTCATTGCTATCTTTAGTCGTTCACAAATTATACTTTGTTTGTGAATCTTCCATTTTCTACGATAGAAAATATTTCGATCTAAAATATTGTATATCAAACATGCGTCTCTATTTTTAACACATATATTTTGTGGATGCAGTGTTAGGACTACTATTAACAGGTACAAAAAGGCAAGCTTTGATCCCTCCAATAGTGTGTTAGCTAACACTCAGCTAACTTCATTTTCTTTTTATAACATAATTGAAAATATTTATCAAACAAAAATAACAAATAAATACCCTTTCGGAATTAATATGAAAACGATGCCTATGTTCAGTTTAAAGAAATGAAATATAAATTATTACATATATTATGCATGAAGATAATTATTTTATACAATGAATGAAATGTTTTCTGGGAGAGCTTAAACAAATTAAATGATTTATCAAATCAAATTAGATTTATCAATGTAAACTGGAAATTGAATATAAATTAACATAACTAGCCGACATGGATCAAGAATCACCATCTTAATACAATCAATATATGCGGGACACGTGTCACACACCACCATATTATCTCTAAAAAAATTGCAATTAATTAAAAATGGACACTTTACTAACAATCAGATCAATAAACATACATATACAATTCGAAGATTATTTTATCTGGTGACCCCAGTTTGTGTAAATGAGACATGATTTTCAATGTTGGAATGAAACATGATGCTTGCTAGCATCATCTCAGACCACCAGTTTTGAGTTGGCTTAGATTCCCACTTGTTTTGCTTATAGTTAGACTAAAATACTCAACCCATGTATAAAAAAAACACTACAAATATGAAATACATTGAGCACCAATTTCAGACAGAAGATTTAGAATGCTAAAGCACGAGACAAAATGAGTACGGGAGTAAAGACGCAACAGAAAATAGAATTAGAAGAAAACAAAAAAAATCAACAAAAAAAGAAGGAACAATAACATTATTAGTGTGGTGTCCACCCACTATAAATATCACCCACAACCCAACCTGGAACCTCTATTTGCCTCATGTCTCCATAGCCCTTTTTTGTTCTCATTCGTGCACCCAAATTTTAACATGTATGCGGGGTTTTCATGTTTAAGACAAGAAGTGGATTGGATAGCAGATTGTGGTTGGAGGAGAAGAGTTTTCAACATAATTGAGAGATAAGTCGTCTGATGGAGAGGTAAATCGATGGACGACAAAATTAAGGATTCTACAAGTAAATCTAATTAATCAAATAAACTCTTTTGATGCAAGTTATAACAAATGCAAGGTTGGCAAGTAAAGACGAACATCATCACCATGCTAAAAAGGCTCTCTTCAATATTGTACAAGTCAGTTTTTACATGAATCTCAGAATCACATCAAGATAAGCATGGAAGATATCACCAATCACTGTTGAATACTGTCACTAATAACAAAGAAACACATGGTAACCAGTACACAGAGACATTGGACATACCATCTCAAGTACAACCCTGTACTACCTAAAACTAATTTCTCCCACATGGCACCAGTTAAAATCTTCACAAACTCTCGGCCACTCATATTTCATAGCAGAAAGAAAATATGAGATACTATCATATTTTCTCCATCAACAAACCCATCAAGGTACATGCTTTTCGATCTGTTTTTTGTTTTTGTTTTTGGCTTCTTCATCATGGAATTCATAATAATATTTCTCCCACTTCCTCGGCTACGTACTTTGAACAAAAAATTTATTGTTTAGCTTTGAAGTTATCACAAATTACCCAAAAAAAAAATGCTACAAATTTTTTATTACGTGGTAAAATTTTTGGCACTAGTGTATTTGATTTCATGAGATATCAAAAACGACGATTTATAAAGTAACGAATATTTTCCAAAAAAAAAAAAAAAAGGTAACCAACATAATAACAGAAAAGATTGACGATGAGTGATAAAATTAAGGAGAAATAATTTCTTCATACCTTTGGATGGAAGAAGACTGGAATGATGGAGAGAAGAAGGTGGCAAGAAGAGAACTCTCTGTAGAACCCTAAACGTTTTTTTAAAAATCTATCAAATTTTTGGTGTGATGAGAAAAAAATTCTAGACTTTTTTTATGGTACCTACTGCTTGAATATTTGTACATAAAGATTTTGGTAAAAGTCATTAAAAATCTATATAACTTTTCAATATTATTTGACTTTTATAGAGTTTTAAAAAGTCAAAATTGAATACCACTTAACTTTTTAAAACTCTATGAAAATTTATGTTGAATACCACTCTATTTTTATGGAGTATACAAAAGTAATGATTGAATATTTTAAAGTTCATAAAAGTTTTAAAAATCTTCTTTGAATACACCCCTAAATTTGTTGGCCGTGGAAACATCAACTCTCCCCTCCCAGCTAGCCGCATGCCCTAAATCGATCGAAGCATGAATCATGACCGTCAATCGTTTTCCGGAAATCGATTATAAGTTTCTGCCCCTTTTCCTGAATCGATTCTCAATCAGCTTCGATCCCCTTTTCCTAAATCGATTCTATGTTTTTCCTGCTCGTACGTTGGTTAATCGGGACGAGCTTCGCCATTTGGAAAATCCCACCGAAGAATCTAGCGCTTGTCATCTGTTCTTTCTCCCAAGCATCTGCCATAGAATCTCTATGTCCAAGTTAATGGCTACTTGACGAAAACAACGAAGGTCGGTGTTGGTGCGGGCGAGTAAGAGCTTCGAAGTTGGAATGTTTTGGCAGTCCTAATTTTGCTGAACGTAGTTGTTTGTTGGTAATGACTTGAAATTGTTTCTGTCGGTGTTCATATGAGATTTTTCAAGCAAATGCATTGTTTTTCATATTTTGGGATTTTGGTTTTGTTGGTGTTGCTCTGTTTATTTAGTGACTGAGAAATGATTGATGAGGAGTTATTATTATTATTATTATTATTTTTTTTTTTTTTTTTTTTTTTAAATTTTCTTGGTCTTGGTGATCCTGCAATGACTTAATGCATAGTTATTGGTTAGTATAGTTATCTCATGCTTCATCAAAACAGCGATGTCACTTCAATTTGTAAAGGTGGTGAGCGAAACTGATTGCAGAAAAAAATTGAAGTGATAGACCAGTGGAATTAATTGATTTAACTTTACTGTCTTCCGGTCTTCCCTTTAACGTGTATAAGGTGCTTAAATTCATAGCATAGGCATTTAGTATCGTCATTCAAGTGCCTGAGAATCAGAACATTTCAGCTTTTACGTAATTTAAGAGCTGGAAGTTCTTATCATCAGCTGAGAACTAGTTCTTCATGAATCTGTTCCTAATTAATAAGATTGCATATCCTATTTTTTTGGAATTCAAAATAATGGTGAGCCTGCCCTTTAAAGGGATTTTAAACTGATTGGAAAATCACAGGAAGGCATGACAGTATGTTCCAATGAAAAGTTTTTTGGTATTACTGAAATGAAATCACGAGGTTTCTTCTTCCATATAATTGATTCTCTTACTATTTTGTAACAAATTGGAATGGCATGTGTTTCCAAGATTACTTCTTTGCCCTTGCCCTATTTTATAGTATTAGTCTTTATCATGGTTTGTCAAACTGGATTTTAAAGGACTTGCTGATATACTGTATTGAGTTTGGCGTTTGAGTCGGTATAAAAGGAGTTTTTTGGGCACATTCATCAAGTTTGGAAGAAGCAGTTGTTTCATGTAAACATAGTTGTTAAAGGTGAGCGCCTCTCGCCGCCACCAGGCGACCACTCTGCGCCTGGGATATTCCTAGGCGCAGCCTTTTAATAAGGCGAGCCCCGGCGCGCGCTTGGGCTCGCCTTTGAAGCCCACTAAGCGCGCCTCAGTTTTTGTTCTGTTTTTTACATTTCTTTTCTATTTTAACGTAATAAAAAGAAAGTCTATCAAACCCTAGAATAAAATAAATGGACTAAGAAAAGTTATATATTTTCCCTTTTTTAATTTAAAGAACATTTAATTGAGTTTCCATTTCCCAAAATATTTGAAATTACATTTATAGATAGATAGATAACAACTATAAATTAGGATCTAAATTGTCAATCTGCCTTAAACTAGAATCTAAATTGATTGATTGCAAATTAGTAGAGAAAATCCCTACACTTATTATGGTTAAAAAAGAAAAATAAAAGTAAACAAAAAGTCTACTAGTAATAGGATTTCTTAAACTACACACAACATTCTAAAATAAAATCTTAGTATTCTAAATTAGAAAACTAAAAATAATGCAGAAGTATGCCAAGAATGAAATATTTCTTTTACTGCATTCACTGCACTTTACCACAAAATAGTAGTAGTAGATAAATATTTTTTATGATATGATATATTTTTGTTTAGCTTAATTATTTCAATAATAGTGTTTTATCATATAATAGCATTAAATAAATATAGTTTTTTGAAAAATTAATGGTGCGCCTTGCTTCGATAAGGCTTGCGCCTCGCCTTGCGCCTCATGCTCCAGGACCCTTTGCGCTTTAGAGCGCCTTGCGCCCTTAACAACTATGCATGTAAACCATTTAATACTGAATTTTTTCCAGAAAATATACAAGCATAACACATTAAATGACTCTTGTTTTCTTGGATGATGAAAGTGGAACCTAGATAAATTTGAGATCTTACTAAACAAAGTTTTGGGAAAGATTTTGACGCCATAGACATATAATCATTGTTACGTACACAATGAAAATATTTCTTTTTTTGAGTTCTTTGGACATGCCTTTTTCTGTATTTCTTTGTTTTTCCTGATGTGGTCGTTTTGCTGTGCTTTACGAGGGTTTCTATAAAATGCATCGATATTTTAAAAAAGATAAATGTATAGTTGTTGTTAACAAGAAATGACAGATTTGAATCGATACATTAATAGAAAGATCACCTCTGAAATTGATTTTTATGAAAAGTTGTCTTCTCTTTTTCACTCAAATATTGCTGATCAGTATAACTTAGCTCTTTCCTTATTTTTCCAGAGTCCCTTGATTGGTGGATTTGTTCTCTTGGAACCTCCTTTCCTCGGCCATATTTTAAGGTTACACAAAGATTTATACGCATTTTACATTTACATGGATTATAGATAAATACTGTAAAAGGGATTCTATGAATTTGATATCTTTTTCTTCGCACCTCATATCAAGAGGAGGGGTTTGAGGTTGATTGGCTTGTTCAAGGCAAGGCTCGACGTAGTTGAGTGGTTATGGGTAATCTCCTATCTAAGATTGAGGCTAAGCTCCTCTTTTTTGTATTATTTTATTGTCTTATCTTGTGACATAGTCTTGTCTCTAATAGAAAAAAATTTACATAATTACTTTGAGTTTTTGTAACTTCGGAAAACTAATGTTGTAATGATTTTATTAGAAATATGAAAAAAAAATTAAATTTAACCGATATATTCCAGCAAAGTAGATGCAACATCACGTGTGGGAGTTAAAATTCAGTAGTAAGTAACATGGGTTATTGCCATATGCTGTTGCACCTACTTTGGTTTTACTTTTTAAAAATACTGTATTTCCGATTTTGTGCTACTACCAGAATTTGACTTCATCCCATGAGTGATCTAGTATAACTCAGAATTAATAATTAAAATGGGAAATTTTGTGGACGAAGAATGATAAAACTTTGATTAATTTTTTTAGTTTTGAAGGCTTTGATCGTTGTTGGTTGCTTAGTTGTACGAGTAATGGACAAAGCTTGGATGTCAAAGAACAAATTATCACATGAATATGAGGTTGGGGTAGAGTCTTTCCTGCAATACGAAACGCTAACAATCCAAATGAAATACCTTGCCCATGTGCAAGATGGTAATCTATAGAATAAAGATGTTCACACTATACGGGCACATTTGTGTTGTAAAGGTATGGATTTAACATATCATACATGGATTTGGCATGAGAAAAGATCTACGATCGAGAACTCAATGAATGATAATGATCGATTAGGGCAAGATGAACACAAATATTTTGCCGAGGAACGTATAGCTATGGTATATGCTACATATGATAGTTATGCTGAGAATCCAAACCAATTCCATAAGCTACTTGAAGATGTCGAGAAACTTTTATATTTTGGATGTACTAAATTTACAAAGTTAACAACACTCATGAAATTATTTAACTTGAAGGCAAAATATAGTTGGAATGATAAAAGTTTCACTGATTTACTTAGTTTGTTCGGAAAAATGCTTCCAAATGACAATGAATTGCCTTTGTCCTTGTATGATGCAAAGAAAAGCTCATGTGCATTATTATGTGAAAATACATGCTTGCATTAATGATTGTATCTTATACCGGAAGGAATACGAGGACTTTTCCAATTGCCCTGTAGCGGGATATCAAGGTGGAAGTTGGGTAAAAACTCTACGATAAATGGAGGAGTTACTGCAAAGGTTATTTGGTAATTCCCACCTATTCCAAGATTTCAAAGATTGTTTCGAAGCAAGGAGTGAATTTGACATGCTGATAAAAGAATTCGTGATGGATAGTTGCGTCATCCAGCTGATGCTCCTGCTTGGAAAGTAGTGGATCACAACTGGCCAGAGTTTGCTTCTGAGCCAAGAAATCTTAGATTGACCATATCAGCAGACGGGACCAAACCCCATAGTTTGATGAGTTCTGCATATAGTTGTTGGCCAGTTGTAATGATCATCCAGGGTTGTGTATAAAGAAAAAAAATTATGATGCTCACTTTGTTGATTTCTGGTCCCAAACAATCGGGAAAAGATATTGACGTTTACTTGACACCTTTGATTGATGACTTAAAATGCTTATGGGATATAGCGCTGATGCATATGATGCATATCGACAAGAAAGTTTCTCGCGTAGAGCTGTCTTACTATGAACGATCAATGATTTTCCTGCATATGGGAACATGTCAGGTTGTGTTGTGAAAGGATATCATGCATGTCCTATTTGTGGTGAAGAAACGTATTCGACAAGGTTGAAGCATAGTAAAAAAAATGTCATATACAGGTCATCGAAGGTTTCTTCCTAGAAATCATCCTTTTCGAAGGCAAAAAAAAAAGATTTTAATGGGAACCACGAGTTCAACACCGCACCAGAACCATTTGAAATATTCATGAAGATCTTGAAAGGCTATGTGCGAAATCGCAATCGGCCTGAAGGGTGTATAGCCGAATGTTATATTGCTGAAGAGGCTGCGGAATTTTGCTCGGACAACATGTCTTGTGTGCATACAATTGGGATCCCAACAGGGCATTAGCAATTACAACTTACTAAGCCCATCTGGTGCAGTAGTGCACTCCACTTGTGATGATGAGTTGCATCAAGCCCATCGTTATGTATTGAAAAATGAGTTGACTTTGATCCATATATCGAGTAATTTCTCTAAGTTATTAATACTTTATTGCACTTTCTTGAATTCTATTGGCTAACTTATTCACATTCATTTAATTAGGGAACACATGACATTTCTGAATGAAAAATTTCCTCATAAAGCTAAGTCCAAAAAGTGGTTACAAGATGAGCATAACCGAGCGTTTGCTAACTAGTTACATGATCGTGTAAGTTGCATAAGTATTGAAATATAGGTTTTCAAAGCTATGTTCAAATTTTATCACATTGTGAAATATAGGTTGGAAGTGCAGTTGGTCATTCCACCTGTCAAAAATCAGAAAGGTTGAAGTGGATAGCGCGTGGACCTAGCTATCAAGTGTTAAAGTATTCTATTTATTTGATTGATGAGGTTACTTATCATACAAAAGAGTGTATCATGATAAGAGTGCGATGATACACGAGTTGTTCAAAACTTTGAAAGTAAGCTTAGTCGCAAAGTCAGTGCATGTTTCTAGTACAAAGGACAAAAATCCAGATGTGTCAAGACATGATTCTTTTTGTTGTTCAAGAAATATGTGAATTCGATTATCACAAATTTGAAGTTCTAATGTTTAATTGTAATTAGGTTGAGAATAATAACGACATTAAACTTGATGATCTTGGTTTCACGTTGGTAAAACATCAAGAGATTTGGATTCAAATCTGACTCTTTTATCTTGACCAGTTAAGCAAAGTAGGTATTTCACATTGAAGATCCTCAAGTTCCTACATGGCATGCTGTACTTGCAACTCCTACAAGGAGTACATTGAATACATAAATGATGTTGAGTTGAAAAACTCTGTAAGCCACTATCAATGTTTTCTTTCTTTGTAATGCGAATGTCTAACAAGATCTCAATTTTTGCAGGAATTGTGTCATCGAGGAACTTGAGGTCTGATTCAGGCATTCAATAATCTCCTAATTTCTTTGTGGTCACTATGGCACCTCGTGGACAGCTTCATATAGGGTATCACAATGATGAAGCTGCTGAAAACAGTAAGAGAATACCGATGAAGCTGAAGGCTAAAGAAAATACTGCATATTCTGCCACTGATTCTAGTTGTGAGGGTAAAACAGTAATGGAATCTACAGAGATCGAGACAACAAGAACTTCTAGAGGTCGTACACGTTTGGATAAGCTCGTTAGGCAAAGGGTTCAGGGAATTAGAAAGGATGTAAGGTTCAATAAAATTGGACAACCAATAGGAGAATTTGCTGGTGAAATGCAAAGTTATATTGGCGTTCTCACTCGAGAAAAGATTAAGATAAGTTACAAGACGTGGAAGCAGGTTCCAAGTGATGTTAAAGAATCAATATGGGAATCGGTTAATGTAAGATAGAATGCTTTGACAATTTTAATTAGCTTTTGTATGGTTATGGTATATGCAATGCTATGGGTTAATATCTTTTTTTTTTCTTTTTTTTTTACAGCTGACGTACAATATTGACCCAAGCTGGAAGAAGGGATGTCTGAATTCGGCAAATAATAAGTGGCGTCAATATAAGGCTCATCTTACTCAAAAGTTCATTTTCTCGAAGCTTGATAAACCAGAGTTGAAAAAACCGCCTAGTGGCTATGGTATTACACGGGATGATTGGAGTTCCTTTGTAATCAGTCGCATGTCGGACGACTTCATGGTAAGATTATTAATTTGTTCTTTAAAAAAAAGTTGACCACAAGTCATTATTATATATATGGATTCATTAATACATATTTGAAATGTTCAATTAACTAGAAAGTAAGAGCTGAACAAAAGAGGAGAAGAAAGCGGAACATATACCCCCATCGGCTTTCCCGTAAAGGATATGCACGTTTTGCTGACGAAATAGTAAGTATTTTTTTACCACATGTTCTTGTAAGAGATAACAAAGGTCCTGACTTTTGCAAATAGTTGGGTTGGTTACTTGGCTATAACTTGTTAAAAGAGATGAATTGTCTGTCAATGGACTCCTTTCGCCTTTGATGCCGCATATTTAACTTCCACAAATTTTCTGATTTTGGTATGATCTATATACAAGCATTATAATTTTGATTTATCGGATATTGAAGCTGCTGGTTGATTCTTGTATTTAGATCCTATTTTTGTTTGGCACCGATAGTTATTGCTGCTAGTGCTTTCTGATGAAAACAGTCTCATGCTTGATCTAAGTTCAGGAAGGATATGACTTTATCATTCATCGCTTCATTTTGTTCTCTTCTTAATTGTTCTAATAAGCTCCTAACAGCGGCTACCTCATTCATATTTTACGAGCAGAAATCTACTGCGTCTTCTATAGACGTAGGTATGCACTTGATTTTTACGGGGTTTTTTTTTTCATATCAGTTATCTTGTTTGTAGGCAGGTGAATTATGTGATGATGATGAGATAAATCGGGCTATTATTTGGAAGAAAGGACGGGTGGATAAGAAGGGTCAAGTTGAAGGCGATGATCTGAAAATGGCAATAGAAAAGATTGTATGAAAGCAATACATGAAAGTCAATAGTATTTATTCATTTAAACTGTTTTTAGTAATTATTTTGTTTTCTTGTGCATGACAGAATGATTACGTGCAACAAAAACGGGAGGGGAAGTTGCACTTTGAAGGGGCAAAAAAAGATATCCTTACGAAAGTATTTGATTCAGATGAACATGCTGGGCATGTGAGGGGTGTTGGAGCTCATATCACTCCAACAATCTATTTTAATGTGGGTAGAATATGGAAGAGTCCTCCTGGTGATGGCCATTTACTTTTTCAACATAAAAAAGAGGAGTTGGAGGCAAAAATATTAATCTCAGAACAACATCAACGCATAGCAGAACAAAATGCACGCCTTGCAGATCAAAATGCACGCCTTGTAGATCAAAATGCACGCATACTAAAACTTGAAGAAATGTTCAAAAAGGGTGCATGCTACTTTGATATTGATGAGAAAGGTAGTTGCTCCGTAAAGTTACATCCCATTAGTTTAGGCAAAGTCAAAACAGAAGAGAGTGCCTCAAATTATGAAACCTTCAATGACGATGACATGCAAGTTTTGAGCAAAGATGATTTCTTGCAGGTTTGTTAAAAATTCTGGTTATATAACTTAATATTATTCAATTTTTCTTTCAGAAATTTGAAAAAAAAAAATTAACTACGAAATATTTTCTGAAATAGATATTTTTTAGAAAAAAAACATTTCAGTACAAAAATCACTTACGCTACTGATTATTTAATTATGATATTAATTTGACACATTTTCTTCTAGCACACCCTCTCCCTTTAAATACAATTCAATACTTTTGGAACCTATGCTACTTATTTTTTAATTCTGATATTAAATGAAAGGACTATTTAATCTGTCAAATTCTCGTTCTATAAATATTGCCCTCCAATTGATTGGAAGAGCAAAATCAAGAGTCATATCATCAAATATTTATCTACTTTAGTTTTAAAATTTCTTGCAATTGTCATATTTTGAAAGGTAAAATGTCGATTTTTTTCCCCTTTTTGGGTTATTGTACTATTAAATGCATGTTAGTACTCTTTATAATCCTTCTATTCACATATACTTCTATTCACGTAATATTACTTAATATTATTACAAAAATGAGTTGCATCAATTTATAACATGATTTTTGTTTTCTAGGGTAAGCCGGTTGCATTGACATTGGAATCTAATACCAATATAGTTGCCTATGGTACAATTGTTCATGCCAATGGGGCTGGTAAATTACGTCATGGTGTCCCGTTACCCGTAAATTGCATGCGCATCTCCATTGATGAGGCTGTGGAGAAATTAGCACATTTGCCATTCCCAATTTCAAATGAATGTGATACTATTGGTGATGCCGTAGGAACCCATGTGGCTTGGCCTGCGCACTTGGTAAAGATGCAAGATGAGGTAAATGTGATATTTTATTTGGAGTTAAATTGTCCAAAAAAATTTAGTGAAATGTACCTAACATGTGTAAATTTGCAATTTTTAGAAGTCTCGAAGGAAGCAAAATGTCGACAAAAGAAGTAACCCTGTTTTGCCATCAAGTGTACCAAGATCGTTGAATATATTGTATTTTTATTGTAAGCATGCTCTAGATCATGAAAAAAATATATCAATGATTTTTTATCATGATTTCTTTGACGAAGATTACGAACTACTTGTTCACCTTGAAGACATCATTCCTTTTATCATTTGGAGCCAATATCTACCAATTGTATTGTTGTTTACATGTGGTAAGTCTTCAATTAACATGAACTTTTTACTTTTATTTGTTTAGCATATAGGCTGTATAAACTTTATTAATTTAGCATACCAACATTCTTCTGTTTGAAATGGTAGGCATCTTTATAGAAAGATGAAAAGAGATAACAAGCTCGATAAATTTAGGTTCATGAATCCACACACCATCCCATACATGCCATATGTGACCAGACTTGACAAAAAGGGTAAAATTGAACACTTGAATGAAAGGGCGAGTGTTTTGGCAGATAGGCTGAGTGGTGCATCGAGAAATCAACTAGTTTTGGTGCCACTTAATGTTGGGTAAGTAAGAATTACAATATTATTTGAAATTGATTTTTGGAGACAAGTTAGTGAAATGTATGCACTAATTATATGTTTTGTGCATAGTTGTCATTGGATTCTCACTGTTGTCGATCCTTATATGGAGGTGGTTTATTTGTTGGATTCACTTAGTCATCGCAATCGTTACGAGGATTGGAAATATGTAGTGAATATGTGAGTACATATTCTTTTTTTATCAAGCATTTAATCTAGTCAATAAAACAATGATATGTCGACACTTCTTGATGTATGAAGGAGTTTGAGATTGTTTAATTCAAACAAGGAAATGAAAGGGAGAAAACAGGCTATATGGAAAGTAGTAAAGGTATATATGCATGCCTAGTCGTGATTCATCTACAAATATTAACTGTGTATTAGTCGTTGACAATTTGTTTCTTACATAGGGTCCTCGGCAACCAGATGCGAAACAATGTGGTTTTTATGTGATGAGATTTATGAGAGAAATTATTGAAGGAAATGCTACCAGCGAAAAGGATTCACTATCCTCAATAGTAATATTTGACATATTCTCAATCTTCTCAAATAATTGTCTTTTTATCATTTTGCAGAGTCATTAAATTTTTTTTTTTATGAATATAATTTATGTGTTGGCTTGAAGTTCATGAAAACAGATTACTCTATGGAAGAAATTGATGAAGTGCGTTCTGAATGGGCGGAATGCATACAAGTTTATATTTATGACTAGGTACGCAGAGTATTATTGTTTGAAAGTTGGGTTTTGGAGCTTGACTAGGTACCCTTAGTTTAAATAGAGTACTTTGAAGTTGCGACAACATGGGTGAACACCATAGATTAGCGAACCCATGGTCATTCATATCCAAGGCGAGAAGCCGCCAACAGTCTCATATTTCCAATCATTTAAACTTTTTTAACCCTTCTTGAGCTGTTCTATGGAACGAGGGTAAATTTTTGCTTGTGAATGGGGCAGCACTAGTTTGAAGTTCTTGAAGGATGTTTGAATCCGTGACCATGTCAGGCTGGGTTTGAGTGGTCATTTCGACAGTCATTACATCATTCTTGAGTTCAGAGCCCAATATCTTGACAGGAAATTCAGTGCAATTTGTTAAAGATCTATTCCCTTCAACGTTGTCTCGAGATTTCTCATTTTTTCGCAATGATTCTTTTGGAAGGTTTAATTTACACGGTTGGCTCCCATTTCATGGTATCCTGTTCGGAAAAATTCCATATACCTTGTTAATTTTCAGAACTTCTCTCTCCTTATCACTGATAGACGACTTAAAGTAGTAAAATAGAACTATTTTCAGGCTTACTTGCTTCGACTCGATGTTTCGGATAAGTTTGCTGGCAGTGATTTTCAAGAACTTGGCTTGAGAGGATATGTACAGCATGAATAATTAATGAGTCAAAGTATTTGTTCCAAAAGTTCAAAACAATTTTTAATAAAATAAATATCACCATTATTGATCTCCAAACCATAGCATATATCCTTGCATAACGGTGGCATTTTTTAATTGTTCGATCATTGCTAAAAAATTGATCTCCAAACCATAGCATATATCCTAGCATAACGGTGGCATTTTTTAATTGTTCGATCATTGCTAAAAAATTGATAATTTGTGCTAGTTGGTTATTAATGTAGTCTCTAGCAAATATGCACTTTATGTGAATTATTTAACATGCCAATTTATGTTTTAGGTGTCTGGACATTGTAATATTTGCTGATATGCCCTTTTTTGGACGTTAGACAGAGATGCAAGAAGGATTGGGCTTTGTTTCAAAATCGTCTTGCTAATGCGGAGAAGCCATATTGTGAACATCATGATCGAAAATATGTGATTTTATGGTTTGATACTACCAAGTTTGATCTGATGAGTGCAACTACTAATTTTTATTTTTTTTTTTTTGAAAATGAGTACAACTACTTTTGTATATCTTAGTTGGCATATTTTGGGTTTCATTTACATAGCTATATTATCTTCCAATTTAGACGCATGCAGTTAAATTTTAGAACTTGAAGATAACATTTCCAAGGATTGAATGTAGTAAATATTTTATTTTCGATTGGTTTGTTGATATTTAATTATTATCATAGATGTTATAAACAGACAACTCTTTTTTTTTTTTACAAAAAAATGATTTTTAACTATTGGAAAGATAAATTAAAGTCAAAGGTTTCGAAATATAGTGAAAAAAATTAATGACAATGGATTTTAACCGTTGTTTCCGTTGACAAATTTTTTTCTAACAATTGTTTTGAAACCATTGTGAAAGATAATTAACGACGATGGTTTTAAATTGTTCTTGAATCGACATCCAATGTTGAGGTCTTATGTAAGACAACGGTTTATAATTGTTGTAAAAATTAATTAAAAAAACAACAGTTTTAACATGTGGTCAAACAATGTATAAATTTTTGTGTTATGGTAAACCACAATGGATTTAAACTGTAGCAAAACTGTTGTCATATGCATAAAAAAACAATGGATTTAAAAGTGTTGTGTGCTTTAATTTTAGCATCGTCATCAGTTACAACAACGTTTGCTTCTTTTTTTTTTTTTTTTTTTTAATAGTGGAACAAAACAGTAATTGAAATTTATCAAGATTTAGACAAAGCATAGACAGAAGCCGAGAAAAGAAATGAAGATAAAAATTGTTTTCTGAAACGAGGACGACTTTATATATAGGAAAAAGAATTACCCTTTGAAACGTCAAGAATCGATCGACTTTCGAAATATTAAAAGGTTATTGGCCCTTTAAAAAACCGAAGGTCCGTGACTTTTCGAAATACCAAAGGTTATTGACCTTTCAGTACTAAGAAGTAACCGACATTTAAGAGAGCCAAAGGTTTAGTGATCTTTCATAAAGTCAGGGTTTTTTTTTCCTGTAAATAAAAAAATAAATTTCAAAAATACCGTAAAATTTAAAAAATGTCAGAAATAATGTATAATTTCAAATCTGACAGCGGGCGCTCAACCCACGTAGGCATAGGAACGGACGCTTCCCATTAGGTAGCGTCCTCCGCCACGAGGAGCGGACGCGGCCCAGTAGGCAGCGTCCTCCGCCACGAGACGCGGACGCTGCCTATTGAGCAGAGGACTCTGCCTACGTGGCCACGCGTTACTCATTTAATATTATTTTAAATTATTATAATATATATTTGGTGAGTATTAAATTATTTAAGCCATAAATGACTAAATAAAAACGTGTTGAGACGTAGTATTTACGCGTAAAATAAAATAATTTAACTCGTAAACAATTAAATAGAAATCTTATTCGGATATCACTTATAAAAATATATACTCTTTAAAATTTTCTCGTTCCTTTTATCTGTTTTTCATTTTTATTTAAAAAAATCATGTCGAGAATGGAAAACATCGATATATTTTTTCATTTTGGTGGTCATATTATTGTGGATAATGTATCGATTGTGTATAATATTCCTTATACTAGACCGATGCGAGTTCTACGTTCCATTACTTTGTCCGAGTTGGTTGAAGTTGTGCATCAAATATTGATGATTGATCCAACTATTTTTACTCTCAAATTGTCAACGAAATTGTGACGCCCGGGGCTGAGGAGGCAGGGAGTGATCGCCGGTGCCAAGAGGTTGCACGGACAATGAGCGGCTCCTGGTAGGCTTCTAGGCGGAGGGAGACATGAATGAACCGATTCCGTGCCGGAATGAGAGGGGATTCTGAGACTGTATAGGTATGGGACTACATAGTTGAAACGACCCTAACTTTATAATAAATAATTATGCGGAAAATTTTTTGTTTTTTTTTTATACTACTAAATAAAATATGTACATATATGCCCATACATATATGCACAGAATAAAATATTTAAAATAAATACATCTTTGAAATAAATAATTATCTGAGTCAACCCCTATAATTCAAAATATACTGCATAAATAAAATAAATAAAAATGTGCATGCACTAAAAATATTAAATAAAATATTCCAACACCTCAACCCTTAAAAATAATAAAAATGTTTCATAAGACATTAGCACGGTGACTCAGAAGCTGTCACGGTCACGGGGCTACTGCAGCGCTGCTCATACATCCTCACCACCGGTAGGAGTAACCTGTTCCTCTACGTACTCACCTGCACCATATCAGTGTAGTGAGCCTAGAGGCCCAACATGCATACTAACAAGGGTTTAAAATAATTTAAATCAATTTAATACTAATACATACATATACATGAATGAGCATGCTTAAAAATTACATAACTTAACTTGCATAAATAAACATACATAACATACATAATATCATACATACTAGAATTGTTGAGCATTTATTTTCTTAACATCGAATGGTCCTATCCGTAAGTGTGACCCATAGTGCGACTGATCAGTCTAAGAAACCATCGTACGAGGCTGGTGGCGAACCACCCATACATAAATGGCAGAAACTGCCCATACATAAATGGCCACACTACTTCAATTTCCACCTAAAATATTTTATTTGCTCAACCATAGAAAATTAAATCATAGCATAAAAATTGATTTCATGAATGCATGTACTCGAATAAATTGTGTGTCCTTCATTTATATTTAATTTAATTTCTAATATCATATAAATATTCAAATAACTTTTCATGCATAAAAATAATTAAATATAAACTTAGAACACATGCAATTTCTCATGGATGGTTCTGGACTGCTGGCCCTACACTCAAGCCCATTAACTTAAAACTGGCCCATTAACATATCAAAGCCCATTAAGACTAGCTTAGGCCCAATAACACTGTCCTTGGCCCAATGGGCCCAAAAGCCCATTAACAAGCCCAAAAATAAATAAAATAACCCAAAATAAATTAATGAAACCCAAATAAATTAAATGGTACTAATTAAATTTTTTGGAATTTAATTAGTTCATTTAAATTCCTAATTAACTTAAAAACTTAAAAATAAAAATACCCGAGCCCAAATAAAATAACCCGGACCCGGACCCACTTAACTTAACCCATATTATTTTAGACCCGACCCGGACCACTTGACCCGACCCGGATCCACCAACACCCAATCACCCGAAACCCTAGCCTTCCTTTTCCCTTGCCACGGCCGCCGCGTGCAGCAGTCCTTTAGGGACTGCTGCCGCCTCGCTCCGGCCGCCCCTGGCCGGAGCGCCGCCGCCCGGACGTAGCCCACGTCCGGGCGGACCGAACCTAGCCTAGCCCCTGTCCCCATGCAGCCTAGCCAAAGAAGCCGACGCCGCCTTCCACCAAGCCCTAAGCTGCGCAGAAAATCGGGCAGACATGGCATGGTTCGAACCAGACCAAACCTAGCCCGTTCCAGCCCGCGTCTGGCCCTACCCTTCGACCCTAGGGACCCCAAGGAACCCCTCTAACCATGGACCAGCAGCCCACCTAGCCATGGACATGAAAACGTGAGCATGCAATCACAAATATCAAAACCGAGAGCATTAGAGGAGGAAAAATCGAAAACTTGCTGTCAAATATGATCGATTCTAATGTTACACACCCACACGCATACATACACTGATATAGGTTTAAAAAGTGAATAGAAACATGCCTTAATACCGATTTGTAGAGTTAGAAGCGTGTACGACGGGTTTCGGGACGACGGGACGACGACGGAATGCCTTGGCTTGCTTGGAACCTTCGAAATAATGGCTATGGTGTTCTTGGAGATTGGTTTGGTGAAGAAGAAGATGGTGGTGACGGCTGATGGGGGAGGAGAGGATCGGCTAGTAGGGTTTGGTAGATTAGGTTTTATTTTTAGGTTAATTATAATATAGGTTAAATAATTAAATAAAAAGGTTTTAAATAATTAATATACAACTTAAACCCTTAATTAAACTTTAAAAATAAGATAACATAAAATAAATCTCGAATTATTAATTTAGGGGAATTTTAAAAATACTAAAAAGTCAATATTTTGACTAATTTTGGATAAAAATGACCCCTAAAATTAAATAAAATTAAATACTTAAAATTTTGGGATAATAAAACTCAAAATAATATTTTAAGGCTCCAAAAAGGCTCATAAAATAATTTGGCTAGAAAGTTGTCTTCTCGTCCGTCCACGGTCCCGTCTACGCGATTAAATAATAAAATACTAAAAATCATAAAAATCACTAATTATGGGTTAAATGCTTAAAAATAAATTAAATCATGCATAAATAATTCACATAATTATTTAACCCATAAATCATAAATTTAAATAATTAAATATCCTAATTATGCAGGCGGATTTAGGTAATTAAAAATACCGGGTGTTACAATTCTCCCCCCTTAAATTGAATTTCGTCCTCGAAATTAAAGTACTTACCCGAACAACTCCGGGTAGCGAGTCCTCATATCCTCCTCGGTCTCCCAAGTAGCTTCTTTCTCCGAGTGATTCAGCCACTGGACTCTGACCATCGGTATGACCCGCGTCCTAAGCCTCCGCTCCTCTCTAGCCAAGATCCGCACTGGTCTCTCCTCGTAAACAAGATCTGGCGGCAACTGTAAGGGCTCAAAATCCAACACATGCGACGGGTTGGAGACATATCTCCGAAGCATGGATACATGGAATACGTTGTGCACTGCCGCTAGCCCTGGAGGTAGAGCTAAACGATAGGCCAACGTGCCAACTCGCTCTAAGATCTCGAATGGCCCTATGTATCTCGGATTAAGCTTGCCTCTCCGCCCAAAACGCGCTACTCCCTTCATAGGTGACACCTTCAAAAATACGTGATCACCTACTGCAAACTCCAAATCGCGTCGTCTGGCATCCGCATAACTCTTCTGCCGACTCTGCGCTGTCCTCATCCTGTCTCGAATCTGCGTCACAATGTCAGCTGTCTGCTGCACAATATCCGGACCCAACAAAATCCGCTCACCAACCTCATCCCAATGCACCGGAGATCTGCATCTCCTCCCATACAGTGCTGCATATGGAGCCATACCTATAGACGACTGAAAGCTGTTGTTATAGGTAAACTCCACTAATGGCAGTCTAGTCTCCCAAGATCCTCGAAAATCGATGACACAAGCTCTCAGAAGATCCTTGAGAACCTGGATCACTCTCTCGGACTGACCATCTGTCTGGGGATGAAACGCTGTACTGAACAAAAGTCTAGTCCCCAAAGCTGTGTGCAGACTCTTCCAAAACGCTGAGGTGAACCTCGGATCTCTGTCTGACACGATAGACACTGGTATGCCATGCAGTCTAACAATCTCTCTGATGTAAAGCTCTGCATACTGTGTCAAAGTGTAAGTAGTCCTTACCGGCAAGAAATGAGCTGACTTGGTGAGTCTATCCACAATCACCCAAATCGCTGTACACCCTCTGGTACTCCTCGGTAAGCCAACTACAAAGTCCATCGTAATATTCTCCCACTTCCATTCCGGAATAGGGAGAGGTCTAAGAAGTCCCGCTGGACGCTGATGCTCTGCTTTGACTTGCTGACAAGTCAAGCACTCTGACACCACTCTCCCGATGTCACTCTTCATCCCGGGCCACCAATACAATAACTGTAAGTCTCGGTACATCTTTGTACTTCCGGGGTGAATGGAGTACGGAGATGCATGAGCCTCTGCTAAAATCTCGGATCTCAACTGATCAACGTTCGGTACCCACATCCTCCCATGGTACTGAACGATGCCATCCTCCACTGTATACAAGAGACTACCTCTGGCCTCATCTCTCTGTCTCCATCACTGTAGCTCCTCATCAGTGGACTGTCCCTCTCTAATCCGATCTCTCAAAACTGGCTGCACCGTCAACACTGAAAAACTCGGTGCATGGCCGCTCGGATAGCACTCCAAACCAAATCTCTGAATCTTGGTCTGTAGTGGTAACTGTACAGTCAAACATGATACCACTGACGACTTCCGACTCAAAGCATCTGCCACTACATTAGCCTTACCCGGATGGTAGCTAATGTCACAGTCATAGTCCTTAACAAGCTCAAGTCATCTGCGCTGCCTCATGTTCAACTCCTTCTGGGTGAAGAAGTACTTGAGGCTCTTGTGATCGGTGAAAATCTTGCACTTCTCGCCGTAAAGATAGTGCCTCCAGATTTTCAACGCAAAAACTACTGCTGCAAGCTCCAAATCATGCGTCGGATAGTTCTGCTCATGAATCTTCAACTGTCGCGACGCATAAGTGATAACTCTGCCACACTGCATAAGTACTGCGCCCAACCCAAGCTTGGACGCGTCGGTGTACACCACTAACTCCGCATGTGGCACTGTCATAGCTAACACCGGTGCTGAAGTAAGTGCATCCTTCAGCTGATCAAAGATCCTCTGACAATCTGGACTCCAACTATACTTCGCGTTCTTCTTGGTTAAGGAAGTCAAGGGTACTGCAATAGAGGAAAAACCCTTGATGAACTTCCTATAGTATCCTGCTAAACCCAAGAAGCTACGAATCTCCGAAAAGCATTCTTTGGAATCCCCCAATCCCTCACTGCCTGCACCTTGGACTGATCTACTGCAATCTCATCCCTAGAAATAATTTGGCCACCTGCTCCAACCAAAACTCACACTTACTGAACTTTGCAAACAGTCGATGCTCCCTCAAAGTCTGCAAGGCTGTATGCAATTGCTGTTTATGCTCCTCAATGCTCCTCGAGTAGATCAATATGTCATCAATGAATACAATGACAAACTGATCTAGATACGGCTGGAAGACACGATGCATGAGATCCATAAAAACTGCTGGAGCATTGGTCAACCCAAAGGGCATCACCAAGAACTCATAGTGTCCATATCGTGTCCTAAAGGCAGTCTTAGACACGTCTGAATCTCTGACCCTCAGCTGATGGTAACCAGATCGCAGATCGATCTTGGAGAATACCGAAGCTCCCTGCAACTGATCGAATAAATCCTCTATCCTCGGTAGCGGATACTTATTCTTCACTGTGACTCTGTTGAGCTCTCGGTAGTCAATGCACAATCTCATGCTGCCGTCCTTCTTCTTCACAAACAACACTGGAGCTCCCCATGGAGAAAAGCTAGGACGAACAAAACCCTTCTCCAACAGCTCCTGAATCTGCTCCTTCAACTCTCTCATCTCTGTAGGAGCAAGTCGATACGGTGCCTTAGAGATAGGCACAGTATCCGGCAACAACTCAATACTGAACTCCACCTCTCTCACTGGTGGAACTCCTGCAACATCGTCTGGAAAAACATCTGGGTAGTCACGTACCACCTCTATATCTGATAAAGATCTGCTAGAAACATCTGAGGTAATGACCACACTAGCAAGAAAACCCTGACATCCATTGCGCAACAGTTTCCTCGCACGAACAAGTGATATCATCTGAGGAATACTGCTAGACTGAGATGCAAAGAAAGTAAACATCTCACCTCCTGCTGGCTTCACTTTCACTGTCCTACGCCGGAAATCAATCGATGCTCCATTAACTGATAGCCAGTCCATACCCAAAATCAAGTCAAACCCAGTCAATGGCAGAACCACTAGATCTGCTCGAATGGAGTGTCCCTGCAACTCCAATTCCAGATCCCTGATAACACTAGTGGTAGTGATAACCTGTCCGGATGGCATGGTAACATCGTAACCACTGTCTACAACCTCCGGTGAAATGCCTATCCGTCTGATAAAGTCTCGGGAGATAAACGAGTGCGTGGCTCCTGAATCTAGCAACGCAAACGTGGAGTTGCCTCCAACTAGAATTCTCCCTGCACGCAGAAGATTCCCAACAATTCATACCACTATGCTCCCAAGGTTAAAACACTAAAATCCTTAATTCTAGTCACAAAGAAACAACATTCCTATTCTAGCATGCTGATAATTAAACTCATGTAACAGGCATTCAGATATGATCGCAATTAAACAAAAGCAAAGAATTGAAAAAGTTCTAGGGGTTAGATATACCGGTGATCAAGGAGGTATCTGGGTCTGCCTCCTCAGCCTGCATCACGCAAACTCGCCCACTGATATTCTGCCTCTGCGGGCAGTTGGCAATCTGATGCCCTGGCTCCTTGCAGCGATAACAGACTCCTGCTCCCAAAAGACACTGCCCGGAATGCATCTTCTGGCACTTCGGACACACTGGATATCTCCCTAGAGTAGGGGCCCCGCCCCTAGTCTGCTGCTGTGGCTTCCCCTGAGGCCTCTGCTGATTCGGGCCCTTAGATGGCCCTGTAGACTGCTTCTTCGCATGTGGCTGCGAAGATGGTCGCTGATACCCTGTCTGCGTAAACTGCCTCTTACCCTGCTGCTCTCTCTGTATCGCTCTCCGTCCCTCCTCGGAACGCAAAGCCCTGCTGACTGCAGACTCATATGTAAAGACGTCTGCCATACGCACGTCATGCCTGATCTCAGCCTTCAGGCCCTCAACAAACTGCCGCAGCTTCTCCTGCGGACTGTCAGCAATCATGGACACAAAACAACAGCCCCTCTCAAACTGGCTCACGTACTCCACAACAGACCTGTCCCCCTGACGGAGACTCATGAACTCTCGGATCATGCGACTGCGCACGTCCTCAGTGAAGTACTTGGCGTAGAAGATACGCCTGAACTCGGCCCACGTCAATGTAGGTAGATGGACTCCTCGAACTGCACCCTCCCACCAAAGGGCTGCATCGCCTCGCATCATATACGTAGCACAGCTCACCCTGTCGGCGTCTGTGATCCCCATATAGTCGAAAATGGACTCAAGAGAGCGAATCCATCCCTCAGCCACCAACGGATCGGTGGTCCCCAAAAACTCCTTAGGCCCCTTCTTCTGGAACCTCTCTGCGACGTCCTCCTCGTGGGACAGTCTGGGACGGGCCGCCTGCTGCTCCAGCAAGGCAGTAATACCCGCCATCATCGTGGTACTGGCCTGCTCCAGTGCTGTCATGGGGTGCTGCTGAGGTGGCGGTGGAGGTGGAGGTGGATGTGGAGGTCTCCCACGTCGATTCACTTGCCTGGGAGGCATTCTGCACCACCACATATTTATTTACGTAAATCGCCATGCATAAATAAGTGTTTTAAAATTAAGGCTAACTTAAATTCTAGAAATTAAATCATACTATAAACATTTAAAACTTACAGACCGGTAGCGTGGATTTCTGAGCTCGCATAGCAGTAGTGACCCCTCCAAGGACCGTGCTCTGATACCAACTGAAACGACCCTAACTCTATAATAAATAATTATGCGAAATTTTTTTTTTTATACTACTAAATAAAATAGGTACATATATGCCCATACATATATGCACAGAATAAAATATTTAAAATAAATACATCTTTGAAATAAATAATTATCTGAGTCAACCCCTATAATTCAAAATATACTGCATAAATAAAATAAATAAAAATGTGCATGCACTAAAAATATTAAATAAAATATTCCAACACCTCAACCCTTAAAAATAATAAAAATGTTTCATAAGACATTAGCACGGTGACTCAGAAGCTGTCACGGTCACGGGGCTACTGCAGCGCTGCTCATACATCCTCACCACCGGTAGGAGTAACCTGTTCCTCTACGTACTCACCTGCACCATATCAGTGTAGTGAGCCTAGAGGCCCAACATGCATACTAACAAGGGTTTAAAATAATTTAAATCAATTTAATACTAATACATACATATACATGAATGAGCATGCTTAAAAATTACATAACTTAACTTGCATAAATAAACATACATAACATACATAATATCATACATACTAGAATTGTTGAGCATTTATTTTCTTAACATCGAATGGTCCTATCCGTAAGTGTGACCCATAGTGCGACTGATCAGTCTAAGAAACCATCGTACGAAGCTGGTGGCGAACCACCCATACATAAATGGCAGAAACTGCCCATACATAAATGGCAGAAACTGCCCATACATAAATGGCCACACTACTTCAATTTCCACCTAAAATATTTTATTTGCTCAACCATAGAAAATTAAATCATAGCATAAAAATTGATTTCATGAATGCATGTACTTGAATAAATTGTGTGTCCTTCATTTATATTTAATTTAATTTCTAATATCATATAAATATTCAAATAACTTTTCATGCATAAAATAATTAAATATAAACTTAGGACACATGCAATTTCTCATGGATGGTTCTGGACTGCTGGCCCTACACTCAAGCCCATTAACTTAAAACTGGCCCATTAACATATCAAAGCCCATTAAGACTAGCTTAGGCCCAATAACACTGTCCCTGGCCCAATGGGCCCAAAAGCCCATTAACAAGCCCAAAAATAAATAAAATAACCCAAAATAAATTAATGGAACCCAAATAAATTAAATGGTACTAATTAAATTTTTGGGAATTTAATTAGTCCATTTAAATTCCTAATTAACTTAAAAACTTAAAAATAAAAATACCCGAGCCCAAATAAAATAACCCGGACCCGGACCCACTTAACTTAACCCATATTATTTTAGACCCGACCCGGACCACTTGACCCGACCCGGATCCACCAACACCCAATCACCCGAAACCCTAGCCTTCCTTTTCCCTTGCCACGGTCGCCGCGTGCAGCAGTCCTTTAGGGACTGCTGCCGCCTCGCTCCGGCCGCCCCTGGCCGGAGCGCCGCCGCCCGGACGTAGCCCACGTCCGGGCGGACCGAACCTAGCCTAGCCCCTGTCCCCATGCAGCCTAGCCAAAGAAGCCGACGCCGCCTTCCACCAAGCCCTAAGCTGCGCAGAAAATCGGGCAGACATGGCATGGTTCGAACCAGACCAAACCTAGCCCGTTCCAGCCCGCGTCTGGCCCTACCCTTCGACCCTAGGGACCCCAAAGAACCCCTCTAACCGTGGACCAGCAGCCCACCTAGCCATGGACATGAAAACGTGAGCATGCAATCACAAATGTCAATACCGAGAGCATTAGAGGAGGAAAAATCGAAAACTTGCTGTCAAATATGATCGATTCTAATGTTACACACCCACACGCATACATACACTGATATAGGTTTAAAAAGTGAATAGAAACATGCCTTAATACCGATTTGTAGAGTTAGAAGCGTGTACGACGGGTTTCGGGACGACGGGACGACGACGGAATGCCTTGGCTTGCTTGGAACCTTCGAAATAATGGCTATGGTGTTCTTGGAGATTGGTTTGGTGAAGAAGAAGATGGTGGTGACGGCTGATGGGGGAGGAGAGGATCGGCTAGTAGGGTTTGGTAGATTAGGTTTTATTTTTAGGTTAATTACAATATAGGTTAAATAATTAAATAAAAAGGTTTTAAATAATTAATATACAACTTAAACCCTTAATTAAACTTTAAAAATAAGATAACATAAAATAAATCTCGAATTATTAATTTAGGGGAATTTTAAAAATACTAAAAAGTCAATATTTTGACTAATTTTGGATAAAAATGACCCCTAAAATTAACTTAAAATTTTGGGATAATAAAACTCAAAATAATATTTTAAGGCTCCAAAAAGGCTCATAAAATAATTTGGCTAGAAAGTTGTCATCTCGTCCGTCCACGGTCCCGTCTACGCGATTAAATAATAAAATACTAAAAATCATAAAAATCACTAATTATGGGTTAAATGCTTAAAAATAAATTAAATCATGCATAAATAATTCACATAATTATTTAACCCATAAATCATAAATTTAAATAATTAAATATCCTAATTATGTAGGCGGATTTAGGTAATTAAAAATACCGGGTGTTACAATAGTTGAGGAGGGTTTAAAAGATTTCATATGTACTGCTCATATCAAAAAGGTGCATCTTCTTTTCGGGAGCTCATCACATAAGAACTCCAAAGTTAAGCGTGCTTGATTTGGGGCAATTATAGGATGGGTGACCCCCTGGGAAGTTTTCCAGGGTGCGTGTGAGTGAGGACATAAGCACGCTGAAAAGACACGTCTTGATACAGTGGGGCGTTACAAATGGTATCAGAGCCGACCTCTCTTAGTACGGTATGGTTCGGGGACGAACCAAGCGGAAGCTGGTGGGCATGTGACGCCCGGGGCTGAGGAGGCAGGGAGTGATCGCCGGTGCCAAGAGGTTGCACGGACAATGAGCGGCTCCTGGTAGGCTTCTAGGCGGAGGGAGACATGAATGAACCGATTCCGTGCCGGAATGAGAGGGGATTCTGAGACTGTGTAGGTATGGGACTACATAGTTGAGGAGGGTTTAAAACATTTCATATGTACTGCTCATATCAAGAAGATACATCTTCTTTTCGGGAGCTCATCAAATAAGAACTCCAAAGTTAAGCGTGCTTGACTTGGGGCAATTATAGGATGGGTGACCCCCTGGGAAGTTTTCCAGGGTGCGTGTGAGTGAGGACATAAGCACGTTGAAAAGACACGTCTTGATACAGTGGGGCGTTACAGAAATATTCTTTCATGGAAAATTCATCTTGACATGAAATTCAAGTCAATCTTGTCGATGACAACGCTTTAGAGTTTATAATGCAATCTCCCAATATACGTATATTGTATTTGTACGTGGAAGCAAACCAAATTGACCATCACGTTGGTCATGTCGACCAAGAATCGGATATTTTATACGTCACCGAAGGAATGGACAACATGTATCTTTATCCTGAAAGTGGATCGTGGGATCAATATATCGCCGACACATGCGAACCTGATCCTGAAAGTTGGCCGCAAAGTACGCGTGTTTGGGAACAAAATTGTGGTGAAGCAAATTGGAATCAGAAATTCAAAATTTTGTGCCATGTGTTGATGATCCTAGGAGTGAAAACAAAGATGTCCAAAGAAGCGATACAGAGTCAGAGATATCATACGAGGAGTCTGAGGAAGAAGATGATGCCGATGTTGAAGATGTGAATGATGATGTACATGTGAATATCCATGCAAATATTGATGAGGGAACATCATCTCGTCCACCACCTCGTCAGAAATTACAGATACAAGATGTTACATTCTTTTCTACCACTTCTGATACCATCTTTCTTCAATACATATTTTGGAGAAGATATTCCTGATTCTATTGGCGTACCTCATGACATGCGGACAAGATACTATAATGAGGAGAGAGGAAAACTATGTGTAAACATGGTTTTCAAGAATAAAAATGATCTGATTGCATCTGTGAAGGATTTTCGGTCAGAGTTTCTAGGCGTGAATATCTTGTTGTTGAGATCACATGCATTTTGTGGAAAATTCAATGCAAAAATGATTCTTCCACCGTCAGATGTCGTTGGTGTCTTCGCGCATCTTTCAAGGAGAAAACAGGTTATTGGAAAATAACCAGATATGGTGGGCCTCATACATGTATATCAACCAACGTCGGCGTAGATCATCACAACTTGAATAGCAATATGGTTGCACATACATTATTGGGCATTGTACGATGTGATCCTTCGTTTGAGATTAAATATATAACAGAGAGTGTGAAAGATAAATATGGATATCAAATCTCGTATACGAAGGCGTGGCGGAGTTTGAAACGTGCAGTGGAAATTGTTTATGAAAATTGGGAGAGCTCTGTTCAATTACTACCGAAATATATGCGTGCTCTTTGCAAATACAATCTTGGAACAATTGTCGACTGGAAGCATCTCAGAAACAATGAAGAAATAAAAACATTGAACTATTGTTTTTGGGCGTTCAAGCCGTGTACTAATGGTTTTCGACACTGTCGAAAAATCATTAGTGTCGATGGTACACATTTGTACACAAAGTTCAAACACAAAATGTTGATCGTTGTCACTTTGGATGCTAACAATCAAGTGCTACCACTGGCTTTTGCAATTGTGGATGAAGAAACGTCTGATTCCGGAAAATGGTTTTTGAAAAATGTTGGTCGGCATGTTATATGTGGTGAAAATGGTGTGTGTCTAATATATGATAGGCACAAGGGAATCGTGCGAGCCGTTGAAGATCTACCCTATTTCAAACCTCCACAAGGTATGCATCGTTTTTGTTTGAGGCGCGTGTGCTCAAATTTTAATTCCATGTTCAAAGATGTGCATTTGAAAGATTTATGCTGGGAAGCAGGGAGTCAACATCAAATTTGTAAATTTGATGCAACAAGAGACAATTAAAAACAAAAATATTTTGGCACACAGATATTTGGATGTAATATCAAAGGAATAATGGAGTATGGCCCATGGCAGAGGTTGGCGTCGTGGAGTGATGACGACCAACATGTCCGAGTGCTTAAACAGTGTGTTGAAGGGAGCTCGTAGACTGCCTATATCTGCAATAGTACACTTGACCCTTCTGAGATGTGTCCAATACTTCATTGAACGTGTGACGAAAGACCAACGTATGGTTCAGGAAAATCAACTGCGGTCGGATTATGCACGACGAAAGTATGAGGAATTGGCGAAGAAATCTAGTGAACACCGTGTTGTCAAATATGATGTACGATCACAAACTGCTCAGGTTGCGACCGGAGGAAGGCCAAGTCGCGGCCAACACATGCAAGTGGTGAGAATATCAACAATAGATTGTTCATGTGGTAAATGGACAATTTTCGGCATCCCGTGTTCTCATGTTATTTTCACCGCTAAATGACACTCGTTAGATCCCACGACACTTGTGCAGCCATGGTACAATATATATATCGGAGTACCTCACAACGTATGAAGGAAGATTTGAACCTCTTGCAGATGAAAGATATTGAAATTGTCCTACCTTTGAGTTGCAACACAACCCAGTTAGACGCAAAAGAAGAAAAGCAAGTAGGGATACAACGACTCGACTAAAAAACGAGATGGACAGGCCGATAGCGAGAGAGAGACAACAAGAAAAACGAACAGGTATAAACTTTGGAAATCTAATTTGTTGCTAAAAATATATTGTGTAATATATCTTAAATTGTATATGTCTATTTTTTGTATTTCAGGAGCATCAAATGAACGTGGACTATAGATTGCGTGACGAAAAATGTATAACAGATAAATGTTTGTAGGAAGCATATGCGTTTTATAATTTTGTCATATAACGTATGCATTTGAATAAGATATGTATTTGATATTGGTTTAAATGCATTTATCTATTACAATACTAGCATTCTTCTTCATATTGGTTTGAATCAACTTAATAAAGTATTTAAAATAATTGTGGTGTAATTAAACAAAACTCATATGGAAAGAAAAAAAACAAAAATCACATGCATAACTAATTATCAATTATTACAACACAAAAAAATATATCATGATTGTTCATGACAATTGCAGTTATACAAATGACCATCGGTACCATAAGCAGGTGGTCTACGTGACTACGTCTACGTTGTCCTCTACGCACAACAGGAGCATCAACAATTTCTTCACTCCTCTCTTGTTGCTCAATTGAATAACCAGGGAATATTACAGGTGACAGAACGTTTCTTTCAGGAGCCAGAGTATGCGTTGACCAGTATTAAAAAGATCTGTAAAACTTTGGATATTTTCACAAAGATTATTAAAATTATTACAAAATGAATTTGTAATTTATACAATGCTAATATTTTTCAAATATTACCGTGCACCATAAGGAGCATATGAAATATTTTTCTCGAATTCATTTTGAGGCACGATCAGAGATAATCCATTCATATCAAGATTAACAAATGTAATCCTGCTCCATACCCATACCTATCATCAGTAATAAAGTAAATTAGAAATTAATATAATGTGATTAGATGAACTTAAATTTATACCTGTAGGATAAATAGAGGCCCAGATATTATAGCTTTTTCTATCCGTGTTGCATTGCATAACTCACGATATAGGAATGCCAGAACTGCACTTCCCCAACTATAAGATCTGATGCGTTCAATATCCCGAAGTAGTTGCAAAAAAATTAATCTAACAGATTCTCCTTGATAATCTGGAACCATGATTCCTCCAATAATCATTAATGCTACACAATGGGTATATTTTACGACATCTATGTCTGGACTATTATCATCGATACGTGCAGCCATGCAATACTCATATAAAGCGGTTATCGATAAGTGACCACCTTTGAAATGCGACGTCAGTGGCGTAAATCCCAATAAATTCAAACATATATGCTGCCACTCTTCAACTCTGTGTGAAACATCTATACCAATTATAGGCTCACCATCAATAGGCAGACCCCAAATAATGGAAATATCCTGTAAAGTGATGGTTGCTTCACCACATCTAAAATGAAAGGTATGTGTTTCATGTCGCCATCGTTCAACCAAAGCAGTAATTAAATGATTATCATATCGTCGAGATCCACACATCAAAACACCATAAAACCCCATGTTATTTAAATATGCAATCACACGACTGTGCAGACCATGATCATTAAATAACTGCCAAATCAAATTATCTGATTGTTTGACTCGAACTATGTCATCAATTGTTTTTGTAGAAACTGCTGACGACATATGTGTTGCTTGTAAATATAGCACACTGAAATCTATTGACCCTCGATTTGTTGTCATCCTGACAAATATACTAACAATTATATAATGCAAACCAATAAACACATATTATAAAATTACAAAATAACAAAACATAAAAATAAAATAAAATATAATAAATTTTAATCTATGCATATAACAATATATGTCTATATGCATATATATCTAATATAATAACGATAACAATAAAGTATATATATATATATATATATATATATATTTCAATCTAATAATATATATTCTATATTTATATAGTATATCAATAATAAGGTAATATATATGCATATATATCTAATATAATAACAATAACAATAATAAAGTTTATATATATATATATAAAGTTTATATATATATATATATATATATATATATATATATATACTAGTGCACACCTATCATGCCACTACCATGCCCACCAATGATGTGGAACTATTCTATTGGATATGATAAAGATGTGGTCAAATAGAATAGTGCCACATCATTGGTGGGCATGGTAGTGGGCATGATAGGTGGGCACTTGAAAGAAACTCTATATATATATATATTAGTCTTTTAATATATATATATATAATTCTATATTTATATATATTATAAGATTAAAATAATAACAATACGTAACATAACTATCCTTTACAATACATAATACATTTAATTTTTATTATATTAATATAGTATATTTAATTATAAAAAAGAAGAAATTTGAAACATATACTAAAACATATTATTAAAATAAACCTAAAATTCAAAATAATGCTTAAAAAATAATTCTGAAAAATAATCCATACCTCCAAATGACTTTTTTTAGTATCTACAATCAATAATTAAACATATTTCAATTATAGGAACTCAATTGAACCAAAACACCCAAATTTCAAAACCTTAATCTCGAATTTACCTCCAAGTTTTGAAATAGAGCTTCAACCAACCTAAATATCTTCCTCCTAGCTTAAACAACGATCGGCTGCGGTGAACGACGGTGAAAAAACACGGTTGGTCGGACGATCTTTCCGAGAGGGCGAAAAAAACTCGAAAAATTTGTGTAAAAAAAACTCTCGTTGCAAGAATTCCGAAACTACTCTCGGATTTGCAATCTGACGAACGATGACGGAGAAATCTACGGTCAAAGAAACTAAAATGGAGAAGAAGAACGAATGCCGTGAAAGATAAATGGAGAAAGAAAAAGAAAGTTGTTTGTACATACACACATAAATTGAAGTAAACAAATAATAGAGCTGGGTGGGGCGGAACAAATAATACAGCCTCGCTCCTAATGGCAGCGGACGCTGCCGCAGAATCCGCTTCAAGTATAAGCAGACGTTGCCTACGTTTATATGAGCATTCGCCGTCAAATTTGAAGTTTTACGGTATTCCTGAAATTTTTTAAATTTTACTGTGTTTTTGAAATTTATTTTTTTATTTAGAGTAAAAATAAAAAAAAACCCATAAAGTCATGAAAGGTCAATGGTCACTTTATATATACACATATCTTGTTCATTTAAAAAATGATTTAGTCCAAAGCCACTACATGAGCTATTGCTTTTTCATTCACCTTAATTAGCCCACATTGAAATAATCAAAATTCAGAAAATATGTGGTGATTTTTTAAAACATTATGTGACATACGAAAAATGTCAGCATACGTGCCCGTCACATAAGATATTTCCGACCGACGGCTTGACTCTGATCCAGATATGCACAAATTAATGAAAAAAAATATAAGTTACAAGACTAAAAAATTCAAATTTATTTTTTTATTAGACAAATGATAAAAGTGCATATTATACGATCAAAAATGTAATTTTTCCAACAACAGATAGTTTGCAAAATGACTTTAGTCAAATATTTTTTTAAAATCTAAAGTGTATTTGAAACACTCTAAATACACTTGGTGAGGATTAGTTTTTAAAAACTAGTTTGACCAAGGTCATTTATTAAAAAATTTTTCCTACCTTACATACCTATTATTATATATATATATAGATTTTTTTATGACGTCAGAACGTGCAGTCGTTATTTTTTATGCGCACTGGTAAACCCTGAACCAATGCAATAGCCTACAAAAACTGCTAGTTAGGTAAATTGCACTAAAAAAACCCTATATGACAGACTAGTCCAAGAAAGTGTTAACAATAAGAATCAAACTCTTGACCTCTGATCAAGCGTTCATTTACTACTAGCAGCTTCAACACCCTCTAACTATATAGACTTTATGCATGTACGAGTGAACATTGAATTTTTCAAATAAATACAACGATCGAGACACATATATGTGATTTTTCAAACATTCCTATATAGGAATGGACACCAAATAGCCGAGGTTGAGACAAATGGTAGTTGGTCGCGCTACGTGATGGAAGCAGAGCTAGTATATATGAAAAACATGTGAGCTATGTAGAGCTGTCACCATAAATTTTTCGAAGAACTTTAATTTTGGTTTTTTATATTCGTGATTTAATTTGATTATATATTTATGTTATCAGATTTAATTTAATTTTGTTTGTTATCTTTGAATTTTTTGCATTTTTATGCTTTTTTGAATGTTACGTGGAGCAGATGACATATCGACGACATGTTGTTCAAGTATATTTATGTCGCATCAATAACAGGAGCGGCCCTAAGGTAAGGCGGGTCTGAAGACCAAGGCCGGCTCCAAGGGGAGGCGGCCTAGGCGGTTGCCTAGGGCCTCCCCTTAGCAGGGGCCTTTAAATTTTTTTTAGAAAATTTTTTAAATATTTTTTTATATTTAAAATATTATGTGAATCTATTTATTTTATTTAAAATTCGAAATCGTGGTCAATTTTTTTTTATATTTTTTCATCATTTTTTTAGTAAAAAAAAGTATCTTTCTATTTAAACAAAAATCTATTTTTTTCGTTAAATTAATCATCTCAGATGAGTTAGGGTATTCAAATTAGGTCAATCATCTTTTGTTTATTTATTAGATGAGATTTATTTTTGTCTATTTTTGTACAGTAGTTGATTTTTTTATTGATTTAATTTTTTTATCTCGATAAACTAAATTCTTGTAATTTTCTTATTCGACAGTGAGAATGATTTTTACTTAATTAGATTATAAATATTCCTTGTTTATGTTACTAATTAAATTATAATATTTTTTTGTCAGATTTATTGTAACAAAAATATATTATTTATACTTTTAATTTGGAGATTTTTATTCAACTTGTAGTATGTATTAATTCATATCTGACTCATTAAATTTGAGTATTCATTGAGTTTTTTTTTAGTTTTAGTTTTATTTTTTTTATATTTTGATTCAATTGTTGTTTATGTCATTATATTTAGTTACAAAAATTTGAAATTTTGATTTTTAGATGATGAAGTGATTGTATCGATATTTAATTAAAAATCCGAAAATCCTCAAATTAAATATTTCTGACCCGAAATTGAAATCTCTAATTTCCATAAATTCTTAAATTCATCTTTTTTTTATTCGGAATTTAAATCTTAAATTCCGTCATTAAGAACTTAATATTTTCAGGTCTTACATCAAGTATATCAATTGCAATCAATTTCAATCAAAATAGAGTGGTATATGACAAATGATAATCTTATTACTAATAAATATAATATTTGTAAGGAAAAAGTTTTAATCTTAGAGTAAATTATAATAATAATTTTTGTTTATAATATTTTACAAATATTATTAAAAAAAACATAACGACCAATTTTCTAAAATATGCAAAAATGAAAGGCAATTTCATAATTAAAAAACCACGCACGATATATTATTAATGATTTTATATAATTACTAATTATTGATTAATAAATCCACGATAATATATATATAATCAACTAATTTAATAAAAAATCATATATTTTCTTTTAAATAACTTAAAAATAATTTTAAAACAAAAGTACAAGCAAAGAAGCCAAGAAAAATTCTTCATCCCTACCAAGAATTATTATATATCACAAGCTATAACCTAGTCCTACATGACCATACATACATACATACATACAAACCTTGTATATTGGAGTCTTCCCTGTAAAAATAAAAATAAAAATAAAAAATTGAATGGAAGATAAAAAAAAAAGAAGAAAAAGGATGAGTCGTGAGAAGGAAAACAAAAGAAAAAGAAACAAATTTAAACCTAAAATGTTTTATTAAATTAAAAAAAAACCATAAAAATACCTTACACGACAAACGATAAGATTTGCAATTGATTATTTTCCATAATTAAGGCACAACACCCATTGCTGAGGCTACCGTGGGATCCTCCACAGTAGGGGATCCTTTCCCATAAAAATGAGACCCGAAGAAAAGTTAAAAATATATCTTTCATTAATTATGTGTGCATATATATATATACATATAATTTAAAAAACCTACACATTAAAATTTCATTTTTATCGCATTTTTTTGACATTTTATGATGAATAATTGTGCAAGAATGAAACTATTTAACTAAATTCATAAACAATATAAAATAGTATTAAATAATAAACTCAAAAACTAAAAAAAAATATACATATATAGGGGAGATAGTAAATTAGTGCAATATAAATATAGTAAAATAATGACGCACCAACCATTAGTAAATGAAAAAAAAAATTGAAAAGAAAAATGCTACCTTTTGTAAAATTACTCAATTTTATAATCCGTAGTCTGGGTAGTAAATATGATTTAATTGCATAATAAGTAAGAAAAACTTGACGTTATGTCTACCTATATATGATGCAATAAAGATTTGCGAAAAACTTTCATGCTCAGATTAAATCGGTTGCAGGGCCGCATGAGGAAATTATATATAATTTTAATAGAGTTAGTGAACCATTAGAGTCTGTGGTGATTTTAACTCATTTGGAGCAATAGTTTTTTCAATTTCTTTGTTTTGTTATATCATTTTTCATTAATTAAAATTATTTGGATAGTAATTTAAATACTAATTATTTTAAAATTATTTGGGTTCGTCTCAAGGTGGGGCCCTGGGAGTATGCAATAGTTTAGTTAAGACTTTTAGAGCAAGAATGTAATGCATGATTATTTTTCTTTGATGTACTCTGGCCAGAGATTCGTCACACTAATATCTCCTCAGATCGCATATGATATCCACACTCGCAAGTATGTGGTGAATCCTTGACAACAAAGCATCGACTCCTATATGTGTTGTAACTGTACCCAATCTCGACACCTGATGACCCCAATAGAGTCGGTAAACGAGTCAAAGCACAGTACTAGCATATAGAGTCTCAATGATGTTTCAAGTAGTAAGGACTAATGGTGTACAACCAAAACCGTGGACTTTATTCATTCGATAAGTGATAACCACTTGGAAAGTCCGAATAGGGTAGTTCGATCATTCATCATATGAATATCCATTTGCATGCTTTGAACATCTCTATGTTCCTTACCAATGAAACGTGGTACTCTGCATCGCAAATGCTAGTCTCAAACTCGAGCGATCCTTATCCTTATTATCGGACGACTCAATCAACTAGGAACAGTTTAGAATATACAGTGACTATAAAATGTGTTTCATGATAGACATCCCCATGTTCTACCACATCTTACATACACTATAGTATATTCAAGGTCTTTATCAAAACAACAATAGTATATCACAATATAACAATATGAAGAAAGTTAAAGTCATTGCCATTAATAAAAGTGTAAATTATATTAAACAAAAGATTGTTTATACAAAAGAGTCATCAAAGCCCTTAGCCACAAGTTGGCTCACCGGGCACCTACTCTTTCAATCTCCCACTTGCCCTACAATTATAAATTTTTACCTCCAATCTCGAAGCGAGATTATGGACACCAAAAGATTGCTCTGCTCTTGTTGTATATCCCTGGAACTGATGGACGAACTATTCTTCAATCAGGTCCACGAACGGATAATTAATCCCTCTGATAGATTGCACTAGAAAATCTATCAGAAATTTCTACGAAGAGATTAACGAATTTGATCCGTTAAACCAGACTGTAATTCAAAATTCACAGACTGGATTTTACCGGCAGAGGGGAAAAGGGGGCGGCCACTTCAGAGGAAAAAACTAGGGTTTTTCGAAAATTTTGTGACCTGTTGTCTCTAATTTCTGTACTGCAATAACTTATTTATAATGTAGGCCACTAACAGCTTAGGGCCCATTAGTCATAAGTTCAAGCCCGACAAGCAAAGCCCGCATGTTCAGAAATTAATATAAATTCATCATGACTCCGATTGATAAACCGATTTCACCAATGTGCACAGAAACCATTTCTGCACCTTTTAAAGTCAAGATAAATTTTTCTGAATCCGAATTCAGTAGTTTTCAAAAATGCCCATCCCTATGTCATTTTAGGATATCTCACTCCTCTACTCATAATTAAGAAGTCCAACTTCTTTGTTCATTAAATTTAACTCTTTAAATTTAACTATCTCAACGGGGATTAAAAATCCATTACTCTGTGTGACCCTCAATGGTTCAGGGATACAGCTAGCCGTGGGCTCACAACTCCTTGTGACTCGGAACAACAATTTCCGACTTTCCCATCGAATCATGGTAAGAGCGCCTAGCAACATCGCCCCATGATTCCCTAGAGCTAGAGCTATACATTCGTCCGTCGTCAGCCCGCTGATGTCGAATGCCCAGAGCTTGGGCACAGCTTCGCTACGACTTCTTGACACCTCTCCAAGGCCTCATTGCTTGACTAATATTACGGACACTGTCCGATATCAAAATAAAACTACCTACTCTAACTCTTTATAAAAGAGTCCCAAAAGCCCTTAAAATCAAGCCATTATGGGAGAGGAGATGTAGTGACCCTTACCGAGATCACCTACTAAACAGAACTTAGGCATGCAATTAACTTAATAAAACAGTAAAAAGAAATAAATTGCGGAAACCATAAACAATATACAATCCCAAGGAAAAGAATCTGTAAATACCCAAATAGTTATACAACCAAATCGAATGTTGTATCAACCCAACAACAAAAAAAATAAAAACCTAGGCAAAGCTCCTGCTGGCCAACCACTGCCTAGCCCCTCTTGGATCCACCCGCCTCATCCAATCGCAAACCTGCCCCCATTGAATAGGGTGTCCAGAAAAACAGAGTACGAGACGTGAGCATAAAATGCTCAGCACGAGAGTATGAGTATACATGAATGCAAGTGAACCACCTACTGACTGGAGAGCAGTTGTACGCCAAGTTGAGTAAGTGCGAATTTTGGATGGATCGCGTGGTCTTTCTTGGCCATATCATATCCAGGGAGGGAATTTCTGTTGATCCAAGCAAGATTGAGGTTGTTCTTAATTGGTCGCGTCCGACAACAATTGCTAAGATCCGTAGTTTTCTGGGTCTAGCAGGATATTATCGTCGTTTCATTCTCAACTTCTCTCAGTTAGCTCGACCTTTGATGCAGCTTACCCGCAAGGGTGTGGATTTCGAGTGGTCTTCTGAGTGCGAGGAGAATTTTTGTGAGCTTCGACGACGGTTGACTTTTGTGCCGGTGTTGGCATTACCGTCAGGATCTGGAGGGTATGTGGTGTACACTGATGCTTCTCTTCAGGGGTTAAGTTGTGTTCTGACTCAGAATGGGCATGTGATCGCATACGCTTCTAGACAGCTGAAGCTTCACGAGGACAACTATCCAGTCCATGATTTGGAGTTTGCATCCATTGTTTTTGCTTTGAAGATCTGGCGTCATTATCTGTATGGCGAGAAATTTGAGATCTTCACCGACCACAAGAGTCTTAAGTATTTGTTCACTCAGGCAGAGTTGAACATGAGACATAGACGTTGGATGGATTTGCTTAAGGACTATGATTGCGAGATTAAGTACCATCCGAGAGATGCTAATCTCACTGCTGATGCCTTGAGTCGCAAGGTGCGACTATCTGCACTTCAGACTTGTTTGATGTCTAGTGCTATCGAGGAGTGTTGTTCTTCAGGGTATACCTTCAAGCACAAGAAAGGTATGCAGAGTATCCAGATGTTTGCAATCTTATCTGAGCCAGCTTTGTATTCGCGGATTCGAGAGGCTCATATGTTAGACTCAAAGACCCAGCATTTAGCTCGCCTAGCTAACGAGGGTAGCTCTTCTGGATTTCACTATCAGTCAGATGGTTTTTTGTGTTTGTCTGGTAGGCTTGTGATTCCACAGGATGAAGAGTTGCGAGAGGAGATCTTGTCTCAGGCGCATCACACTAAGTTGAGTATTTATCCAGGGAGTAACAAGATGTACAAGGATCTACGTACTCGTTTTTGGTGGAAAGGAATGAAACACAGCGTGCATCAGTATGTTTCGAGATGCTTGGTTTGTCAGCAGGTCAAGGCAGAACACCGACGACCTGGAGGTTTGCTTCACAGTCTACCTATTCCTGAGTGGAAATGGGAGTTGATCACGATGGATTTTGTGACCCATTTGCCGATGACCTCGAGGAACTGTGATGATATCTGGGTGGTGATAGACCGACTCATGAAGTCAGCGCATTTCATTGCCTATAGCCGAGAGTATTCTGTAGATCGCATGGCGCGGTTGTACATTCAGGAGATCGTTCGACTTCATGGAGTGCCTGTGAGCATTGTCAGCGATCAAGACCCCAGGTTTACTTCCAGGTTCTGGGGGAGTGTTCAGCGTGCGATGGGCACTACTCTCAGTTTGAGTACTGCCTATCATCCGGAGACAGATAGTCAGTCAGAGCGCACTATCCGTACTTTGGAGGATATTCTTCGAGCATGCACTATGGACTTTGGTTCAGCCTGGCAGGATCATTTGTCGTTGATTGAGTTCGCGTACAACAACAACTATTATAATAGCATTGGTATGTCACCTTTTGAGGCGTTTTATGGACGACGTTGTCGTACTCCACTCTTTTGGGAAGAAGTGGGGGAGAGACAGGCTGAGAGACCGGAGTTAATCCAACATGCAGTAGATATTGTTGATTAGATCAAGAAACGGATTAAGGCTGCACAGGATCGTCAGACCATATATGCTAACACTAAGCGTAGGCCTCTGCAGTTTGATGTTGGGGAGAAAATGTTTCTTAGAGTTTCATCTTTCCGCAGGATTCTCAGATTTGGCCTTAAGGGCAAGTTATCTCCCAGATTTATCGGTCCGTTTGAGATTTTGGAGAGCGTTGGCGATTTGGCTTATCGTCTGGCCTTGCCACCGTATCTGTCCAGTATTCACAACGTGTTCCACGTATATCTGTTGCGACGGTATGTGGCAGATCCGTCTCATATTCTTCAGCGATCTGAGGTTCAGATGGATAAGGATTTGACCTATGTTGAGAGACCTATTCGTATCCTGGATCATAAGGATAAGGTCTTGCGAAATAAAGTCATTCCTCTAGTTTTAGTTCAGTGGCAGTGTCGAGGCACTGAGGAAGCTACTTGGGAGCTCGAAGACAGGATGCGTGCAAAACATCCTGAGTTATTTTGATTTCATTTTCGAGTTGTATTCAGTTGTAAACTCTGTAAACGTTTGATTTGAATAAAGAATGTTTCTGCATCTTGTTTTACATTCAGTACTTAAGATCTGATTTTGAGGACGAAATATCTTAAGTGGAGGAGAATGTAGTAGCGCCAACCTAGTTCTAGCGATTAACTGTTAATTAATCCAATAAACATGATTAAGGGGACTTCTAATGGATTAGCAAAGCCCGGTTTTAGACCCAGAATGATCATAAATAGTCCGGAGGGTCAGGCAGAACAGATTCAACGTTCAAGGGAACGGAAGCAACGTTCATGCCATCGGAAAAACGTCACTGCTTACGCACTTGATGGGACATCAGGCACAACAGAAGCAATGTTCGGGAATGGACGCAACGTTCGTGCCAGGAACGGACGCAACGATCGGGATCGGATGCAACGTTCGTTGTCTATAAATTGGGTGCCAAGGCTCACAAATTTTCAATATTATAAATCACTCAATATTCAAAATTTTTGAAAATTAAATCTAATATACAATATTTCAATTTCAATATTATTATAAATCATTCAAATATAACAAAAATCATTCAAATTTAACAAATAATCGAATTCTCCATGTTCATCTCGGTCATGTGCGCTATGCTTTCTGCCTCAAACCGGAGTCGACGATCAGACCAACTCTCAGAATGTTAAATCCATTTGGAGGACTAGGAATGCGCTGAACAAAAGCAACAAACATAAATAAAATTTCAAAGCCATGGTTATAAGTTGATGCATATGATCAGCAACAAAGAGATTAGCAAAAAAAACTTGATATCAAATTATCAACCAACCTCCCATGATCTCATTGATCTCTCGCTCTTCGCTGCCCATTAGGTACCCTTTGTACAGCTCATGGTTGATATCTGAATAGTTCATCCGCCACAAAGACCAAGCTTTAGCACATTTTATACCTAGAATCAAGACAAAAGTAGCACATTTTATACCATCAAGAAGGGCTATGCATTAATATCATTATCCACACGGCAGGCAGACACCATCAAATTCCTCACCGAAAGAATGCAACCTAAAGTATTAAGAATCATACTCGAACTATAACCTATATTTGGGGTTTAAAAGGTAAACCATTTCAATTCTTACTACAGTGTATGTTTTATTGTTCACTTTCAAATATTGTTCAAAGTATGAGAATTCTCCAACCTGATTCATTTTCTGTGGAAACAGGGAGCATAGATTTTTCCTTCCATGATCATCAAATATCTTTTCCAACGGTATGTCTTGAAGAGCAACCAACGTCGTCTCAAGCATGTCAAGATCGGCTTGGTTCGAAAAAGTAAAAACCGGCAATGCCTGCAAAAGTTTAGAAGTTCCAAGCTTAAATGAGACCAATCAAAACATATGCTATGCTCTTAACATGTATTATGAGACCGGATGCGCTTAAGAGCAAGTAGAGAAAGTTACCTTCACTGAGCAGCACATAATGGCATTCGAGTAATGCCAAAGATCTTTGAGAAGCAAGCTGTTACCTTCACCGCTAAATTTGAGCAGCTCAGTACCCATATAGTTTCTACCAAGATAAAGAAAATGGGAAAGTTAAACAGTTTCAATAAAAATACAACATGATTGTAAACAGATATTTGCTCCATTAATATGTTAGTTATAATAGCATAGACGGATACAGAAGCCACGACTTGAAAACAAACAATTTAAGTAGGCTGGGTACTTTTTCCATAAAAGAAAAAGTAGTTTCAATTTTTGGCTACAAATGTAACAGTAAGAATGTTTTTTTTTTGTTTTTTTTTCCAAATAATTTTTAGGGAAAATCTAAAACAGATATTTGCTCCATTAATATGTTAGTTATAATATGTATTTTTCTTTTTCAGAATATGTATTTTTCAAAATAAATTCAGCACATACATCTTATAAAAAAACTGAATTTGCTGACTCGTAATTACATTGGAAAGAAAATCTCTTACATCGTCATCGATTAAGGACTGAAGTACAGCTATTACACCACCATCCAGACATTAATGTTCATCCATCTCAGGAAAATCATTTTCAAGTCAGTCTAAGACATTCTGAACACCTTTCGAAACCATGTTCATCCCCATGGCATCACCTGTGTTGCAGCTAAATCTAATGCACATATAAAAAGGGGAAGGGGGGGGGGGGTGAAAGAACCCACATCATGTGGCAGTAGACAAAACAAAGCACAAATCAGGTTTTACAGAAACCCAAACACATCCTAAGTTGAAACAACAACGAACAACGATAGATCTGTAACAGTAGGCAACAAAAAATTTGTAAATTTCACATTTAATAGCAGTGTAATGCAACAAAAACATTTCGAAAGAAAAAGAAAAATACCTACACAATGAGAAGAGAAAAAAGGAAAACCCAATGAAATCACAAAAACCAAGCAGAAGTTCGTAAGCATGAGAATATATACAAAACAAGATTTTAAGTGATTGAAAATCTGGTCAACTTTATTATTTGTACCTTCTTATGCTTAATATGAGTGAAGGTATCTTTGTGCCCCTCCAATATCCTGCACATGAAGCCATGAGATGCTAAGTGAACATGAAACAGTAACTAATAATCATATTAAATGCTGAAATGAGAGACAGGGTGGTAATTAACTAACTAGGAGATCGAATACATTCTTAAAGAATTAATATGGATCATTATTTATGTTGTGATGCTAAATAATTAAAATGCAAAATAAGGTTTTGCCGTTTTGGTCTCTCCCAGAAGCCAATTTCCACTACTGTAACATATATATATATATATTTCATGAAAATTAAATAGCTTGTGTATAAAATTAAAATGGGAGTGTTTGCATGTGCTTGGTTGATCATCAAAACTCAAGCTTTGGCTCTTCAATTTTCATCAACGAACTCGCTCTAGCTAGCTTAAATAATAATGTTTTGGTGATGGAAAACTAGAAAGGGATAAATTAAATGAAGATGATACCTCATTCCAGAGCAGTACTAGTCTGAAAAAATGATCATCTCTTGATTTATTTCTGGTTTCAATAGTTGCAGTAGCAAGAATATCATGGAGTTGGATTTCTGAAGATTCATTCATTTTGCACATGGTTGTCTACCTAGCTGTCGCATTGCTTACACAGATCAACCAACAAAATTAAATCTGCAATTGAACTACAATACAAACTCACTAAGATAAAATTTGCAAGTTGTGATGGAATGCCCCCGGTAAGGTAATTGTTATTAAGTTAACTATAACATTAAAACATATTGGTCTCATTAAAGACAGCCTAGATAATTGAAATTAGCAAAATCAACGCAATAGTCAAACAAATTAGTGTTAAATTAGCAAAGCATACAGATTACGAAGTGCTGGGAAGCATCCTTCAATACGAATAAGTTCTCTTATAGTCCCAATCAACTGGTTGTTACCAACATCCCTATAAATAATCAAAAAAAGAATAGGTAAATGGAGAAAACAGCAACAAATAGCACATCTTAAGTCATTAGCACGTAATATTACAGTTGGCGTAGCTTCGGCAAAGTTCCCAATTCAGGTGGGATCCTCCCAATTATCAAACGATTCTCATGTAGTAGAAGATAACAAAGCTCAGGAAGATTTGCAAGTTCCTTCGGGATTTCACCTTTGAAATTATTAAAACTCAAATAGCTGCACACGACTCATATATTAGTCTTTCAAACGCGCAAAAATAAGCTTTATGCGAAAGTAGTACCCACATATTTGAAATGTCTAAAAAAATATATCACTTACAGATGTGTTAGCTGCTTTAGTTCACCAATTTCAGGAGGAATAGCATCTTGAAATTTATTCCACCTCAAATTCCTAGTGAAAATAGGAAAAAACCACAAAATAAAAAAGTAATTCAGGAAAGAGAGAACATTTTACTCATGAAAAAAAGAAAAAGAAGAGAAGAAACCCAACTGGACTCTCTTAGTGCTTCTTAACTGGGTCATCTTTCATGGAACTAATTTAGACTTGCAATTTTTTGAACACTTAACGAAAGGAAAAAAATCAACGATGTAAAAGAACAAGTGATCAATGCCACAATCCATATCATTACGCAAATAAAATCAAAAAGCGTTATATATATCACTTAAATAGAGTTGCCATACTTTGATATGAACATCTCAACTTGAGAATCTCTTGCGCATATTTTAAATTTCACACGCCTACACATTTGCATCATTTAATCTATGTACCAGACAAAATGTACTATTCTTATGTCACACGGCCAAACACTAAAAACATAAAGCTTACTGAATTAGAAAGTAAAAGAATTTACAGGATCTTGAGATGCTTCAACCGCCCGATTTGTGATGGAATTGGCCCAGTCAATTTGTTGTTATGTAGATCCCTGCCACAAGCAATGCGGATTCAGAATGCAAAGAGGTGAAAATTGGAAAATCCAAAGTAAATGTAACTCTAAATTTCTTGTAATGTCGTGATGTCTTCAGAAGTTCATTATTTAGTTCAGTTTATTGTAAGTTAGATCATTTTACATGAGGTCGTTGAAAATGGTTTTCGTTTTTTGAATACAATTCATTCAAAGCCAAGAAGAAGTAAACTCAAAATATCAGTTTCAGGGGGAGAAAAAGGAGTATCATACAGCCTCGTAAGATCCACAAGATTTGTAACTGCAATTGGAAAAGGACCAACCAAGGAAACAACATAAACTTCCCTGCCAGTTAGCAGAAAACACCACATGAGACGGTAAAATTAAACAATAAATGAAATAATTTTACTATTTGAAGCTACTGTGAAATAACATGTTCTTGAGAAAACAGTATAGGGACCATAAACTCACAATTCAGTAACAACTCTATAGTCACTCCCACTAACAACGAAACATGTGACACCAGACCATGGAGGCAAATTGTCATCTCCACAAGGGTCATCACCAACCCAAGCGTAAACTGCCCTCCATCCAAGTGATGCTTTTATTTCATTCAATGCCTTCACTGCAATCAATAAACATTAGATTAGAAAACATACACGCACATTGACCAGCATTCGCATTCAGTCACACTGTAATTGAACTACAATACAAAGTAGTGTTAGTACCCAAACAGACCCAAATTATAAAATTTTACTTTGTAAATATTCATAAAAAACATGATGTTTGTATCGATTTGGGCCGCGTGCAATCTTCGCCCACTGTTCGATGAAGTGGAGAGCACTCGGCCCATCCACCATGACATGGAGACTCCTAGGATCACTCACGGATCGGTTACACTGCAAGATATCATACATAAAAGAACTAAATTTCACACTACAGGTTAAATCAAACTCTTAAACATCCTAACTCAAAATACAACAATATGGAATAGAGCAGATGGCTATACACAACGGAAAAATTCAAATCGTTGTCGGAAATCGCTAAAAAAAGGTTGGGTAGGTTCAAAACTCTCCTAATCTCGAACACCACATCTCACGACTGAGTATCCCTAATTATCCACCTGAAATCAGTCATAAATTTGAAGATTTCCTCACTGAATTTACGAAAAAACTGGTCACGAAAATGGCTTTGAAACGAGATTCAAAAACATAGATTCATGGTGCAATGCGAAGCTAAAAGTATCAGGAACAAAACACCTCAAAACACTACGAGCCCACCTGTTTTGGACTGCGGACTCGAAACACTAGACTACACAATCTTCAAATTAGACGTGGTGTGGCGCTCGTCTGGCGGTGAGCCCTGTCGTACACGCCGGAGCACGACAACGTAGCCGACGGAACAAGTGACCGACCTTACAGCCACTGCGAAGAAGATGTCCCTCGTCAAGGTCTTCGTCAAGCTCAGTAACCACAAGAGCATCAGAAATCGAAAAAGAGCATTGCGACAAGGGTTTGGGGATTTTGGGTTTATTTTTTAACGTGAAGGGTTATTTTAAGTTTTATTTATTTAATTTAATTTTTTTTAAAAAAATAGGTTTATCTACAACGCTTTTTAAAAAGTGTTGTTGTACATCGAAAAAAGACGCTCACACACAACACTTTTTTAAAAGCGTTGTCTTTGACCTAAAAAAAATGTTTATAGACAACGCTTTTTATAAAAAGCGTTGTATTTGATAAAAATAAAATATATATAGACAACGCTTTTCATTAAAAGCGTTGTCTTTTTAAAAAAGACAACACTTTTAGTAAAAAACGTTGTCTTTTAAGTGTTGTGGTTGAGCATTTTTGTTGTAGTGTCTTCTCTCTCGATTCCTTAGCCTTCTAACTCAGATCTAGGGAATTCTAGGCGTCCCATCGGGAATTCAAAAGCGGCATAGCGATCCAGGCGTCGTAGCGGAGCTGTGGCCTAGTTTTGAGGCAATCGACAGCAAAGGGCTAACGACGGACGGAGGTATAGCTTTTGTTTCCTAAAAATATTTAGGAGTATGCAATAGCCTAGTTACGGCTTTTAGAGCACTTTAATGATAGTAGTATCATTTGGCAGTGTAGTGCGGACTGTAGGCGTGGACTAGAGCCGGTTAGAGCTTGCCTAGTATTTGAGGTACGAAAGTACTGTTCGAGATATCCTGACTGAGTATGCATGTATTATGTGACTGCATGATTTATATGTCATTGATTTATGCTGCATTCATTTGAATATTGAGCTATCTCCTTCAAGATTTCTATTAGTAGGGTTGTACCCTATCCTGTTAGTGGATGAACTTCCATCGATTTGGGTCCGGCGTATCCACTGGTATTTTGGTATGGGAGCCACCTGATAGGTGTGTTTTAGTTGCATATTTTAATGAAGTTTTAATGTCGTTTAGCATGCATTTATTTAGTTGATTTAAGTATTTTGTTTATATTTCATGCATCATGTCTACATAACATTCTCCCGGATTTATTGTGTAGGAAACAACATTTTATGAAGAAAGTTTGGAGTGCAAAAGAATTGAAGAAAAGAAGCAAATAAAGAAGATGAAAAAGTAGAGCGGTTCGTTACCCAATAGCTCTAACGAAGCGCCCTTGAAGGAGTGCTATCGCTCTAACGAAGGGCTCTAACTGTACACAAGAGAGAAGATTTGAAGCGCTATCGCGCTTGTGGAGAGAGCTACTGCGCTTTGATGAAGAAGAAGGATGATGCGCTGTTAAAGAGGTGAGCTGCGCGATAGCGCTGAAGAGCAAGGGAACCGCACTACTTTAGCACCGAAGAGCAACGCAATCGCGCAAGGAAGAGATGAAGGGCGCTGCTTTGGTGTGAGTACAGATTTGTGAGAGAAATTATCGCGCTCGATCCTACAAACTAACGCAATCAAGCGGGCCACTTGAGATTTGCGGGACAGAAAGTTGGTGAAATTTGCTCGCTCGATCGGGCCAATTCATCCGATCGAGCGAACTATTGTGCAGAATAAAAAATAGAATTTTGAGATTTTAAAATTTTATTTTGCGGGCTTTATTTTGTGGGCTTTTCAAGAAATATAAAAAGAAATCTTTAGACTCATAAAAAGGAGAGTAGAACGCAGAGAGAGAGGGAGACGGCTGAAGCAGAGGAAACTCTTCAAGGCGGCTAGGTTTTATCTTTCTTGTTCTTATATTTTAATTCTTCTTGTTTTTATTCTTGGTTGAGGAAGACGAACCCTTGAATTTATTTATCTTGTGAGATTCATATTTTTATTGTTTGATTTTAATTGAGTATCAAAAGTTGTTCTGGATTATTTTATGCTTGTATGTGAGATTATAGGCCTGTGATTTCTCTATACAATTTACTGCTAAATTAGAATTCAAATCCGTAATTGTTTGAACCATCTAATTTGTGAAGCAACTACGTTTTATATTTTCTGCTGTTGAATTTATTAATTCGTACGAACAACAATTGACTAGGCTAAATACATCCGCTGGTGCATGTGTTGTCTAGATTCATGAGTTTCACTCATATGAATGCTACCGTGGATTTAAATCTAGATTGATGTTATCGGGTTAATATATGGGGTAAGGGTTAATCTAGAACGCTAGTTTCTAATTAACTAAAATTAAGGTGAAACTAGAATTAAATTTCCAATGATGAATATTCAATGTGAATTAATTATTTTAGGAAATCGATGATCAAATGAATATTTTCAAGGGTGTAGTCGATCGATACCAAGTCTCGTTATTTTATTGATTTTCTTATTTTAATTCTTGCATAGTAGTTATTTCTAAAATTCCCAAATCCTCTTTTATTTATTTCCAGTATTTTAAGAACACAAATAAATTTCACTTTCCTCATGGAAACGATCCCTACTCTCGCTACTACATGTTTAATTGTTTAATCTGAGTTGGGTTAATTTGGGCGTGACACGACTAAGCGCTACCAAATTTTGGCGCCGTTGCCGGGGAAAGGCGTTTCATTTATTTGTGTTTTTGTTTTTTTTATTGTTATTATTCCACCTAGTTCTACTCTGGTTTGTTCGTGCGTGAAGGTGAATCTTCGGAAGAAGAAGAATTTCCATACGACCCAGAGATAGAAAGAACTTTGCATAGGCGAAGGAGGATTCTTATGGTGTAATACTTTGAGATGTCAAGTCAACAAATATTAGCAAGTTTTATCCAGCAACACGAAGAGCCATTCTACGCAGCATGGAAGAGATTCAAAGATTTGGAAACCATCTTCCGGTATCATGATTTTTCTAACTATTCTCTCCTTACATATTTTCTTGATGGTTTGGATGCAGTGACAAGAAGATGGGTAATTGATGGAGCATTCACAACCGGTATTTCAATATTTTGCCAAGATGAGGATACCATGAGACACCTGTTAGATGATATGACAGAGTTTGACTATTACCGGTATTCACAATCTCAATACCCAGATTTTACAGACCAACCATTTGAGCTTCAAAAGGAGGAGGGAAGTTGTTCGCAATTGATCTTACATTTGCTGGAGGATATCATGAGCAAGTTTGTGGCATCGACTGTGAAAACCGTAGAAGATCTAAAAAATTCTAGATATCACCTTGTGGAGCACATAGAGGATATCAAGAGATCAATCTGCCATGAACACAGAGAACAAGAAGTGAAGCAAGATACTCAAGCAGTGACTAACCCAATTTGGTTTGATGATGATGACTCAGAGAACCAGGATGGGGAGTGCAAATTAAATCTTGCTGAATATTTTGAGGTGCTTGAGTCTTCTCTTCTTATTGAATCTCAGTCGGAAGATGTTCTAGAAGAAATAGGGTATGACAGAATTTTATTGCCACTCGAGTTTGAGGATGATGGTGTTCAAGAGTCTATCGATATGAGCTCATCGATAGTATTATCATACACACATCCCCAAGATCCTTTTCTTCCATCAGTACCAGTTTCAAAAGATGTTGGCGTCCGAGAGCCAACGGAGGTGTTCTCTTCCCATGTTTACCAGCCGCTATGGAGTGTTGCTGAGGTGACGAGCTTTAACTGTTTACATATAGCCAAGCTTGAGGGCTTATGGAACCAAGACCCATTTGTGGTGTCATATGACACTTATTTTGGGCGTCAGCCGCTCTTTGAGCAGTGCTTCTGAGAGTCAAGCCGATGACTGAAAATCAAGCGCTGGATGGGAGGCAACCCAGTGTCTTTTTCCTTTCTTTCATTTTTTTTTTGTTTTTGTTTTTGTTTTGTTTTGTTTGTTTTTTGTTTTATTTTCTTTTTTTTTAGGAGCCTAGCCGTCCCATCTGCCGTCCAATTTTAAATAGGAGTCTTCCATTATTCAGCTTGAGGCCAAAGAGGACGAAAACGCCAACACTTGAACCAGGGGAGTTCTGTTTTAATTTTGCATCTCGTTATCATTTTGTTATTTGTGTTGTGTGTTGTGTTTTTAGTGCTAGAACATTGAGGGCAATGCTTTAGATAACTGTGGGGGGGGGGGGAGGGGTGCATTCAATATTTGGTATTTTGTCTTGCATTTGTTTTTGTTTCGTATCTGCATATAGTTCGTAAATTATTTCATGTGTGTTTTGTGTGCATAAGTAAAGGATGATTTCTAGCCATTCTAGCCTATGAAGATGAAGTTGAAAATATTTTGAAATTTTTTAAAAAAATTGTACTCTTGATTGGACATGAGAAACCATAGGTTGATTGTTGAATATTCTTAAGCACGCATGTTTAACCAGTGAAGTGTAGCGATGTATTAGATATCGTGGATGTATGTTGGACCATTGCACGACAATAGGTGTTTGTGGAACTTGATAGTGCTTGAATCTTGATGATTTCTTTGATATGACATACACTCTCTTGGGCACACCTAGAAAAAAAAATTTATACAACTCCATCCGGGCCTAGAAAGGATTGAAATCCTAATCCTAAAAGATCAAATTCAAGGCTAAGCATGCGGATTTAATGGGGTTGATGCTCCATCCGGGCTATATACGAGGGGATTAAAATTCTAAAATCATGTTTTAGTTATAGCTAAGTATGCGGGTAATTATTGGGGCTAAAGCAATGTCGGGTGCAAAATCCGATGGTGCGTAATTAATCTCAAGAAAATTGTGTTGTGTTGAAGGATTGTTGGGGGACGGGTTCTTGATGGTGAGGCTTGCACTGAATTGTTAGGTCGGCGAACAGTCTTGAAGCTTTCTCTTTTGAAGTTTCATGTAGCTGGGGTAACATTTCACACACGCGCGTTCGCATTCGACTGAATGTGTATCATTGATAATCGAGAGTCATTGTTAGTTTATTTTTTGGGGGAAAACTTCTCTGAGGCTATGTTGTGTATGATTCATCCTTACTTATGTTTTTGTTGTGTTTTTATTTTGTTTTTGCATACTTGCTCGAGGGCGAGCAAGGTTTAAGTATGGGGGTATTTGATAGGTGTGTTTTAGTTGCATATTTTAATGAAGTTTTACTGTCGTTTAGCATGCATTTATTTAGTTGATTTAGTATTTTGTTTATATTTCATGCTTCATGTCTACATAAATTCTCCCGGATTTATTGTGTAGGAAACAACATTTTATGAAGAAGTTTGGAGTGCAAAAGAATTGAAGAATAGAAGCAAATAAAGAATATGAAAAAGTAGAGCGGTTCGTTAGAGCGGTTTACCCAACAGCTCTAATGAAGCGCCCTTGAAGGAGTGGTATCGCTCTAACGAAGGGCTCTAACTGTACACAAGAGAGAAGATTTGAAGCGCTATCGCGCTTGTGGAGAGAGCTACTGCGCTTTGATGAAGAAGAAGGATGATGCGCTGTTAAAGAGGTGAGCTGCGCGATAGCGCTGAAGAGCAAGGGAACCGCCCTACTTTTGCGCCGAAGAGCAACACAATCGCTCAAGGAAGAGATGAAGGGCGCTGCTGTGGTGTGCGTACAGATTTGTGAGAGAAATTATCGCGCTCGATCCTACAAACTAACGCGATCGAGCGGGCCACGTGAGATTTGCGGGACAGAAATTTAGTGAAATTTGCTCGCTCGATCAGGCCAATTCATCCGATCGAGCGAGCTATCGTACATAATAAAAAAAATAAAATTTTGAGATTTTAAAATTTTATTTTGCGGGCTTTATTTTGTGGGCTTTTCAAGCAATATAAAAAGAAATCTTTAGACGCATAAAAAGGAGAGTAGAACGCAGAGAGAGGGAGACGGCTGAAGCAGAGAAAACTCTTCAAGGCGACTAGGTTTTATCTTTCTTGTTCTTAGATTTTAATTCTTCTTGTTTTTATTCTTGGTTGAGGAAGACGAACCCTTGAATTTATTTATCTTGTGAGATTCAAATTTTTATTGTTTTATTTTAATTGAGTATCAAAAGTTGTTCTGGATTATTTTATGCTTGTATGTGAGATTATAGGCCTGTGATTTCGCTATACAATCTACTGCTAAATTAGAATTCAAATCCGTAATTGTTTGAACCATCTAATTTGTGAAGCAACTACGTTTGATATTTTCTGCTGTTAAATTTATTAATTCGTACGAACAACAATTGACTAGGCTAAATACATCCGCTGGTGCATGTGTTGTCTAGATTCATCAGTTTCACTCATATGAATGCTACCGTGGATTTAAATCTAGATTGCTGTTATCGGGTTAATATATGGGGTAAGGGTTAATCTAGAATGCTGGTTTCTAATTAACTAAAATTAAGGTGAAACTGGAATTAAATTTCCAATGATCAATATTCAATGTGAATTAATTATTTTAGGAAATCGATGATCGAATGAATATTTTCAAGGGTATAGTCGACCAATACCAAGTCTCGTTATTTTATTGATTTTCTTATTTTAATTCTTGCATAGTAGTTATTTCTAAAATTCCCAAATCCCCTTTTATTTATTTCCAGTATTTTAAGAACACAAATAAATTTCACTTTCCTCGTGGGAACGATCCCTACTCTCGCTACTACATGTTTAATTGTTTAATCTGAGTTGGGTTAATTTGGGCGACACAACTAAGCGCTACCACCACTTCCTACAGCGACGGCACATCGTGCTACATACCAGGGTCGGTCTGTCTCTGTTATTTGTTCTTTTGACCTCGAGTTATAGGGAGTTCACTTTGCATGCATGTATACTCATACTCTCGTGCTGAGCGTTTTATGCTCACGTCTCATACTCTGTGTTTTTGGACACCATATTCCATGCGGTAGGTTTGCGATTGGACGAGGCAGGTGGTTCCAAGAGAGGCTAGGCAGTGGTTGGCCAGTTGGAGCTTCGTCTAGGTTTTATTTCTATTGTTATTGGGTTGATACAGCTTTCGATTTGGTTGTATAATCTATTGGATTATTACAGATTTCTTGTCTTGGGATTGTAGTATTTGTAATGTTTTCGCATTTTATTCTGATATCCTGTTTATTAAGTTAATTGCATGTCTAAATTCTGTTTAGTAGGTGATCCGAGTAAGGATCACTACACACAGTGGCGTTTTACGGGCTTTAATGGCCATCCTGAGTCTCCACAACGTTTTCACTCTTGGAACCTGCTTAAACCGCTCTGCTATCTGAATGATTTTCCATGGCTTGTGATGGGTAACTTCAATGAAATTTACCCCGCGGCCTGTCGGAGAAAGAAGGCGGTGTTGACAGAACCAACTCTCATATGCTATTTTTTTCTTATGCTTTAGATTTTTGTGGGCTTCGTGATATATGTGAAGTACAAATGATCTCCTTTCACCTAGAATAATCGACGTTTGCCTCCTGCCCATATCCAAGAACTTCTTGATCGAGATGTTGCAACAAGCACTTGGGTTGATGATACATTCCCAGTGTCGGTTGTATGGCACCTGGATTATTTTGGATCCGACCATTGGATGTTGAAACTTGAAGTGGAGCAAAGTATCGTAAACAAATTAAAACAATAGTGCAGAATCACGGCTTTAAATTGGAACCGATTAAATTCTGAATTCAAGGATGTTATCGAAAATTTTGGAATGAAAGTACCCAAATCAGATTTGAGGTAAGGTATGGGAGAGTATGAAATAAGCAATTCTCAACATTTTCTTGACAAAATTTTGAAATTTTGTCAAGTTTTGTTTGGGCGCCTGATCTTACAGAGTTCTATCTTAGATCTCAATAATCAACACTCATCCTCTGTATCACGTTTGGATATCCAATTTCAGGAATCCCATCTGAATCATTTATTGAACCTACAAGAACATTACTGGAAACAAAGGGCTCCGGAAAAAATGGCTGGCATCTGGAGATCGAAAACCTCACACTTTCACCGCCGAGCGTCCAGAAGAAAGCAGAAGAATCATATTCCTGGAATTTTTACTGCTGGTAAGCAGTGGATATCTGATCCCATTGAGCTAGCAAGAGTGATAAAAAAATTACTTTCAAAATCTCTTACCCACCACGACAGAAACTGTAGGTTGAAGAATGCATTGCATTTTGTTGAATGAGTCAATGAAAAGATACCTGTACAAGTGCGCGCACACACACACGTGCTAACTAGTAAAAGTCACGGTTCATTCGATCCTACCCATGGGTAATGTGGCAGGATTTGATTGGTTTAAATCATGGGACCCCATGTCAATCATGTGGGGTCCACATGATTTAAACCAATGGGTAATTCGGGTTCGTTCGACCCTATCCCATGGGATAGGTGGCAGCATGTGAGTGGTTCAATCATGTGGGGCCCACATCAATTGGACCAATCACATGCCTCCACGTACCCCATGGGGTAGGACCGAACTTTCCGGTAATTCGATACCACCGCAGTTGTGTGGCCATCATGTGGGCTCCACGTGAAATTGGTCAATCAATGGCCTTGATCCTGTAGATGGGGTATTACCCCATCTGTAGGATCGAACTACCCTTAAACCAATCATATGTTTCCACATCAGGACCGAATTATCCTAAAAGTCACCATCAGCAGCTGAAAGACGAAGTTTTGGATCCATAGGCATAGTACAAGGCTTCCCTGCAACCATTTGGGTATTTTTAATTTTAGTTAATTAAGATTTTAAGTTATAAATAATGGGCTTAGGTTAGATTTAAATAATTATTTGGGCTATTTAATTTTTATATTTTGGGATTAAATAATTATTTAAGTAAGCCGATTAATTTTCATGGGCTTGAGGTCCGTGGAAATTATTGGGCCAGATCATGATAAATTGAGCTTATTGAATTTTCTGGATCACAGAGGCGCTGGAGCGCCGATCCTTGGGCGCTGGGGCGCTACCCCTTATTCTGCAACACTGGAACAATGCAATGGAAGCTCAAAGATGCTACTGTTTCAACTTTTTACAGGCCGAATTTGAAAAAGTGATAAACATCAAAGTTGTTTTTTTTTTGTTGGCTTTCCAATACCACCGACCTCATCTTAATTGAAATTTTTAGTGAAAAGTTATGCTCATTCTACCAAGATGTGTCGGTGCAAAAATTTACAAAACAATCGACACACTTCGAGTTGATTTTGACCAAACATTCAAACGAAAACCCGGAATGACAGCCATATTTTGTTATAATGTATGTAAATCATAATATATTGATTATTATTGTGTATTTAATTACTTCGTTAAAAAATAAAATTAAAAATTATTTTTTATTAATAAATAATTATTACATGATTTTTTTTTGGGTCCAACTCGATCTGACCCAAACCCAAAAATCTCAAGTAATCCGATATTTTCTGATCAAGTCGGATCATGTTAAATTTTGGCGCCCCTAAAATTGTACAGTAAATAATAAAATAAAACATAATTTTTTTATTTAAAAAAATTAAGCAAGACAAAAAATTATAGGTTGAAAAGAAATGATTTTAAAGGATTTTGAAAAACTTTCTTAATTTAATGCTTGCTGCATGTAAACCTTTATATAATCCTTTATGTACATATAAGGATATAACACTATCCTCACTTATTTAATGTCTTTTCATTTGCAACAATTCTTGTATATGCAATTTATTACGTGAGAATACGATAAAAATAAATAAAGTTTAAAGTTTTATTGTACATTTTCTCCACTATTTAAGATTTTGTGTGTGTATATATATATATTCAAATTAGAAATAAAAGTCTATATATTTTCAGTTTTCTGAAACTTCAATGAATTAAATGCGTTGAAATTAAGGATGACAATGCGATAGATCTGGTGTCAGTTGGCTAACCAGAACTCATTTCGCCAACAACTGACTCATCTTTTTATTTTTTAGACTTCCCTCTCTTGCAGACGCAATATTCAACCTACAAACATGTTAAAATTTTGAAAATACTTTTTTAAGTCTAGTAATTATATAATAAAAGTTCAAAAACGAATAAATACATAAAAAATACACCCAAACAATAATATTTAACGTCAATGTTGTGAATTATGATTGTTTATTAAGATATTTATTATTTAATATATAATAAATATATTATTATTAATATATATGTTGGGACGAGTCTATTAAATATAGTTCATCTCAAACTCTCGTTTAACCGGATCTAAATTTATCTAGAACTAATGAGTTAAATACGAGGTTGAGTTTAAACTCAACTCATTACCTTAAGTTATTAGTCATTAGTCTCTCCTTGGATCAGACTCAACTCATTACCTTAAGTTATTAGTCATTAGTCTCTCCTTGGGTCAGTTTAAAATCTTTAGATACAACGCATGCTTAAGTTAAAAAAAATTTGATCAAACTATTTTAAATTTTTTTGTTAAAAAACATAGATAATTTCCTGTCTTAGGTAGAATAAAATAATGAAACTATTTATTATTATTATTATTATTATTATTATTATTATTTATTTATTTATTTATTTTAAAAAAAAATAAGGAAAATTGGTGATATCCCGGGAAGATACCGGGCTCGGGTTATCTTTTGAGATTGAAGTTTGGGTCATCTTATAGATGTGAGATAGGGTGATAGAAGCTTGGGTTGGGATGGAGTGAAGGAGCCCGGGTTACCACCGGCAAGGTAAGAGATACCACCAGCAGAATAAGAGAGCTCGGGTTACTACTTGTGAAATTGGGAATATTTAGTCAAAGTTGACCCAGTCAGTATCTATTTTTCACGAGCTTGATCTCTCCACGTTTTCACGATGTCATGACCCCGAGCATCCCGACTTGATCATCCACAATGCAGAATCGTGGTCAATACCCGAAAATATGAGAGCAATCCTCTCACTTCAAGGCCTATAAATAACCTCTATGAGGAATCACAATTTTTACATTCACTTGCCTAAAATCATCATATTAATCTCATATTTCCTTAAGCCCACTCTCTATCCTGGTGTGACTTAATTATCAGAGTGGTCTCGTCGAAAAATCTTTCAGCGCCCCACTAACAAGCTTTCTTGCTTTTCATTGTCTGCAGATCTCCTCACAGGTGGAAAGGTGATAGCTCAGAATATTTTTTGTCATACCCACATAATCCCGGCCTTGATCAATAGCCTACCTTAAATATTTTATCGACCCGGGCATACGATTTATCAAAATCACGCCAATAATTTCTAAAAGCCAGTACAAAATATTTACTCATGGCTCATTCCAATCTACACATCCAAAGCCTCGTCGAGTTTTTCGATATGAGCCCGTTTGGTATCAAAAGCCAAATTAAAAGAGCATTTTTTTTTAAAAAAATACTTTTGTAATTTATAATGTGTTTGGATGAATATTTTGGTAGTTAAAAAAAAAAAAATACTTTTTCAAGCTAAATTTAAATTTTTTTTTTTTAAAAAAAAACCAAAATTAGAGCTCAAAGAGCGCTTCTTTTTAAAAATTCACTACCAATACCCATTTTCTTGTCGAGCACTTCTAGTGATCTTAGTCGAACATGGGGAGAAAATTCATCGTCGGGGGCAACTGGAAATGCGTTAGTTTCCGAATCTGATTCACTGATTTAACGTTAACCGTGTTGAATGATGGATCTTCGAGATCCGAAATCGATTATTTTATGAGTTCAATTAGTTGTTAATCCAGATATTTGAGTTTCACTCGCGTATTTTTCAATCTTTTTTGCAGAGGTAATTTGTCATGTTTTAGCTGATTGTTGGTTTTGATGCAATAATTGATGCGTGTATATGTCTGTGTGAGCATGCTCATGCGTATAATCGTATAGATATACATAGATGCCTCGAATTTCCTCACTCTGCAAATTTTGTTGATTCCATCTACGAACTTGCATATTCTCGGAAAATTTATACAATTTATTATTTATTTCGTATGAGGGTTGCAATTGGCGAGTCGCTCATATGGCTTAGCCCTTCTGTATATGTACATGTTTTGTGTACTAAAATTTGGAAATGATAGTGTTATTTAAAGATTGAAATTCTTTGTAGAATGGAACTATCGAAGAAGTGACGAAGATAGTTTCAACGCTAAATGCTGCTGAAGTTCCATCTGAAGATGTCGTGGGTCAGTATATGTGCACAGCTACTCTCTCTTTAACCGTACTTCATGGGGGCTCGCAGTTGGCTATATGACGGAATTTATTCAGGATGTAGAAGAAATTTGATGAAAGCTTAAGTAACAGCAATTTATGACATGACCTTGCATGAGTATTCTGTTCCCTACGTTCTTCTAAGTCTTAATGTTGAGGATTCAAGCTCCATAAACCTTGCATGTTTATCTCTGAAAGCAAGAGATTAATATTTTTCTGTTGAGAAACTTGTATAGTGTATACAACAAAGACCAAGAATCGTGTTCTGTTGTGCCCTTGAACTACCTAAAGTTTCCATTCTTGATTTTGAATACAAGTTCCTGTATATGAGCTTGGGCCACTCATATTTGAATTTAAAATTGTTTCGTGGAACTATTCCTAGAGATTGAACCAGCATATGATTAGTTTAATAATAAAATTCCAATAATATTAGGACGTCCATTTCTAGCAACTTCAAATGCTTTTTTTTTGGTTTTTTAGCTTAAGCACTTTCTGTTATGCAATCATGCAAATTAGATTTTCATGTTATTACTTGCTGGAGTCACATTGATGTTTTGCCCTACAGAGGTGGTTGTAAGCCCTCCTTTTGTTTTTCTTCATGTCGTAAAAAATCTCCTTCGACATGATTTTCAAGTCGCTGCTCAGAACTGTTGGGTTAAGAAAGGGGGTGCTTACACTGGTGAGGTTAGGTATGTCATCTTTAATATGTTTTATTAATTTTTATTGTTGCATGTCTGCAAGATCAATGGGTTTAGGTGTTTAGCACATAGGTATTAGAAGCCATCCACACCTAGGCTCAAGGCGCAGTAATTCAGCGATTTTTATGCAAAGCATGTGCCATGGCCGATGGCTGTGAAGCGCATGCCTATATGCAGTTTAAAGGCTGAAGTCAAAAGTTTTAAATACAAGATGAAATAAATTGTCGTGGTCATTGATTTTTTGTTTGAGACCAATAAATCATATGTATTTTTCAATTGTTTTAAAAGTACATTTGGATGATATGTGGCCTAATTTATTTAATATATCTAAATTTAAGAACATTACTCTTTAGTAACCCTTGCTTCAGTAAGTTGCATGCATCGCGCTCAGTTTGTTCTTTGGCTTCAGACACACACAGCCTTGTAGTTTAATTACTAGAGTTTAGAAAGTTTTGGATTTATGTTTTCTATACCGTTTGACATTTGAAATAATTTTCCTAGTAAATAATATATTTACGCAGTACTTGTCTAGAGACCTCATTTTCTTATTCCCTGTAGTTTGAAAATGGTTGCTTTCTGTTAGTTTATTCAATTTTAATTTTGGACATCCATTCCCACTCGGAATGTATGTAATAGCATTTTTTATGAGTTTACTTTGACAGTGGTTCATAAATCATGTGTTCTTTTGTCTAGTGCCGATATGCTCGTCAATCTGAAAATACCGTGGGTAATTCTTGGTCACTCTGAAAGGAGAGCTTTGTTTGCAGAATCAAAAGAGGTATTTCATCCCAGTGATTTATAATAAATGAAATTGAATTATATATTAGTTATTGGATCTTACTCTGTTTTTACTTAAAATTTATATATTTTTGTGCTGCCTTCTCATTTCAGTTTGTTGGAAGTAAAGTTGCGTATGCACTTAGTCAAGGTTTGAAGGTAATTGCTTGTGTTGGAGAGACCCTTGAAGAGAGAGAAGCAGGATCAACTCTTGATGTTGTTGCTGCACAGACGAAGGCTATTGCAGGTACTTGAGTCGTCTCAAAGAACTGTTCCGTGACTCTGTTTAAGTTTGTTTTTCCTGGTTAACTATCTTGAACTTTACTCTATTTCCATTTTTTTCCTCATAAAAAAAATCTATACGTCGAAGGTGCATAAATCTTCAGTTCTTGGGATTTTAATTTTTGCTATTTTCTTGTCGGTAAAATATGAAACTGGTTATGAAGCATCTCTTTATGAATTCGAGGAAATGAAGTGAACAGTTTGAACTAGAATCTCTGAAACTTCATGTTAAATGTTTCTGTACATCCTCGTTTGTCTCAACACATGTTTTCTGTGTAACTGAGAGACAGAGTTGCGTAATGTATGTTTCTGTGATGTTCACTCCACCTCCTCACTTTTTTCTAGATTACCAGCATTGGATTTATTTCTTTTCAAAAGCTCAAGGGAAATAGTTAGTCGTAGTCTGAACGCCGCTAAATATACAACTGATGTGGCAGTTCCATCTTTGTTTGGGTTGTTTTTTAACTTTATATTGTACTTGCCTTGTTATTTTAGCTACCCATTCGGCTACATGAAGTGCTTCCTTTGAGTGCTCGGAGCAAATGTTCATGAATTGTCGTCTCACTTGTCCGTTGTGACACTTTTCATGTTCTTTTCGTTTAATTGTTTAGTAGGATTTCAAGAGTTTTTTTTTTGCTTCCACAAACTTTGCACTCTAAATCTGAAGTGGTTAGTTACATGAAAATTTATTGTGTACTTGAAGCACTTGGTCAGTTCGACTGGGGAGACTTTCTGATTTTAGCATCATGTTTCCAGTTTCATATGTGGTCCTCTTGACCTATATAGGGAATTATTCTCATCCTTCTGGTTTAAACATGTTTCTTCACCCCTAAATGAGAATAGTAATTCTTGTTTCTTTTCCCAAAGCCGGGTGAGATATTGTAAATTGAGCCGGGAAATAACAGTATGCTAAGTTAACTGATGACCTTGTATGGGCATGCATGGAAATTTTGCTTCTTGTTCAGGATTCAGAATAATCTTTTTGTTTGCATTGCTTTGAGGTTGCATTTGGTTTGAAGTCACTTGAAATCCACGAGTCAAATTTATTTTCATTGTTAAATAAGTTAAATAGAGAAAACTCAAATACATCTGCATTTTTTTTACGTTATAGTTGTACCAATCACAATGGCTTTCAAATGTTTCCAATATTCTAAGGATTTGAAATTCATTTTAATTAGAATAATTATAGTGTGAAGACATAGAGAGATGAATTTGATTTTTTTATGAAGTTATCTAAACAATGCAAATGTATTCAAATTCATGGATTTTAAATAATTTAATCCAAACATGACCTGACTACATTCACAACATAAAATCATTTTGATTTTCATGTACAGAACAAATAGCTGATTGGACTAATGTCGTCTTGGCGTATGAACCTTTTTGGGCTATCGGAACTGGGAAGGTTGCCGCTCCTGACCAGGCTCAGGAAGTATGTTGACTTCAACAATTCCATATTTACATAATAAACACACACGATTATTGCCAAAATCAATTTATCTATATCCTGGCCCACTGCTGCCCCCACTCCCGGGTCAGACAGATAAAATTTTGTACTGGTTCTGGCACTCCTTGAACTTGAATATTGTGAGCTCAATTTATGTAATGATGTCCAGGTACATTGTGAATTGAGAAAATGGCTTCAAGCAAATGTTAGCTCTGAGGTTGCAGCCTCGATCAGGATTATGTATGGAGGTAATGTCCAATGTCTAGCCAATTTATGGAACAACACTTTTATGCAAATTTAAGAAACAGTACTCTATTTGCTTTTAGAACTAGCATGACATATCCATGACACATTTGTCTTCCATACACTACCTCTCTCTCTTTTTGCGCGAGAAGACTAATGTTGCAACCACAACATTTATGTTTACTTTCATTACTCAAACATAGTTCTAGTTCGACTACCTCAATCCAAACTGGCGGATGCCATTTTGCAAATGACTTGCTACCAAATGCTACTGAATTACAGGTTCTGTAAATGGTGGCAACTGTAAGGAATTGGCTGCGAAACCTGATGTTGATGGTTTTCTAGTTGGTGACGCATCACTTAAGGTAAATCACGACCCTTTCTTCCTCTTTCTACGTTGGTAAGGTTGCTTTTAATTCTAACTATGCTAAGAAAATGATTATTTTTAATGATACAATGGAATATAAAATCATATTCCTCGTTTCTCACGTGTAGCCGGAATTCATCGACATCATCAAGTCTGAAGGAAAGATGGGAAGCATATTGGGTGCGGTTAAAAGTTACTCCCCTGATAGTCCTTCAAAAAGTGTGAGTTGTTTTGGTTCACAAGTAATTAAATCTGTGTATGAAGAGGAACACCCCAATCTTTTCCTTTAACACAAAATTGTCTTTATATTTGCAAGTCTGGCAAGTCTGGCAATGATGGATCTGATCATTCGAGCAGTAAGAGCCAAGACTTTCCTTCATCTTCATACTATCGATCCACGTATGAAGAATTGAGGAAAATCGGTAAGTTTTCTAGAAACAGACCCATGTAAAAGCTCCACTTTTTTTGTCATTCTCGTGAAATATGAAATTCAGATATGTCTCAGTATCCGGTTCAGATCACAACATTAAAACGGATGTATCCATCAGCAATATGGGGCTTTTGTTCAGTCAGGCCACCCTATTGGGAGTTATATTTGGTTACCTTAAACAGCAAATTTTGAACAGTGAAAAGTGAGAGATTATTGACTGGGTTGTGTGACCTGGTTCTGACCAGATTATCATCTTGGACATTACTCATTAGCCTCCTAACTTTCCCATAGCCTATGCAGTATTCTTTCTGCTGGTTTTAGCTATGTTGATCCTGTGTTTGCTTTTAATATGTAATAGGTAATAACATTATCTGGCAGGTTTATATTATACCAATTCTTATTAGTTTCTTGATTGTTTAACTTTTGAAATGGTTCCCTTGTCATAAACAAACATTTCTTGACATGCATATATGCAGGTGAATGGGTTGTAGCACATAACTAGCTTGTATATACTTAACTCAGAACCTACTTCAATCCGGTTTTATGCACCTATCAATGATGAGTTGATCTTTTTTGTTGTAACAGGAAAAGGTGGATTTGGCCGTGTCTTTGAATGTAGACACAAAATTGATGGGATGACATATGCTGTGAAAAAGATTCGATTCTACGAAGATAAAGAAGATGAGGTGATCCGGTGAGTTCTTCCCTTTCTTTGCATGTGAAATTTTTAAACGTTTGTTTGTTGTCATTAATTTTGTTTTGAAATGCATAATGCTTAGGGAGGTGAAGATTATGGCGGGTTTAAATCATCCCAACGTTGTCCGCTACAATCAAGTAACTTTGCGGTTTTTTTAAGCAACTCGTTATTATCATGACCTGCGTCATTCAAAAAATATTGATAATTCGTTTTCTTTAATAATCTTGTGTAGGCTTGGATTGAGGATAATCATGGAGTAGTTTCTACAGATGAGGAGTCTTCTGGAACGGATATTTCTGGTTCATCACCACGACCAGCAAAGAAGCTATACTTAGCGATGGAATATTGCCACGGGTGAAAGTCAATTTATTTGCTATAGAGTGAATGATATTTTTTTCGAATCAATTATGATATATTGTTGATTGATTTGTAGGACATTGGAACAAGTAATAGAAAACCCACCGCAGCAAACACTGATTGAAAAATATTTCACACAGATGCTCCAAGGTCTCAAATACATTCACGAAAAAGGCATAGTCCACCGAGACTTGTCGAAGCAGAACATTTTGCTGGATTTTGATGGAAACGTCAAAATTGGAGATTTCGGTTTAGGTAAGTTCAATTTATATAGTTATTTAATCTGTTTTAATTTTTAAATTTAATTTCTCTTTCCAATTCTTTCTTTCAGCTATAGTCTTTGACAGAGCATCAGCTGATTGTTCTATGATGACATCTGGACCGGTAGGAAATGTTTCCTACCGTGCTCCAGAAATGACTAGATCTCCATGCTATATAAATGAAAAAACCGATGTTTTCTCGCTCGGATTAATTTTTTTTGAGATGATTTATCACATGGACACCCAATCCGAAAGAGCACACATGTTCGAAAAAATACGGAACGGATCGTTGGACTGGAGCCCAATAAATCTGGGATCCCATGATTTCATCCGTAACCTACTGGAAATCGATCCTTGTATGCGTAATTCTGCCGAAGAGGCCATGCCTTTTGCAGAAGAGTAATTTTTCGTGAATGTAAGCGTTAACATTGTGTTGTTCGATCAAGTTTTTATTTTTGTTCTTATATATTTGGCAATCGTTTTTTTAGTACCAGTACTTGTAAATTTTGTTATTTGATATGGGATTGATTTTGCTGGATGAAATCTTCCGTGTTTGCTTTATATTCTGTGATCTTTTGACTAGTGTTATTGGAATAAATTTAAACACTCTTTAAGAGTATATTAAGAATATAGATGATCATGCAAGAGTTTTTCAATCTTTCTGTGAGAAAGGTGTAGTCTTTGGGTATTGAAAAAAGTTTACTGATGAAGTACATATAGCTTAGATTTATGGTTTGCTGGAAGTAGCCTGGACTGCCCGCTGTGGTTGTAAATGAGATGGTGGTTCAAAATTCAATGCTTTAAAAGGGCGAAATTTGGTTGATTTTCTTTTTGTGAGACTGCCCGCCGTGGTTGAGATGAAAATGATGGTTGCTGTGTTTAAACTCCATGCTTTAAAAGGGCTAAATTTGGTTGATTTTCATTCTATGGGACTCTAGTGTTGCTATTATGATTGTCATTGCTGGGCTTGGATTAACTTTCTATTGATTTTGATTGATAAAATGATTGGCTTGGGTAAACATTGGATGTTTAATTGTGTTCAGGATGGGCTTTTGCCAGAATAGCCACTTTATTGTTTGTATGTATATAGTAGCCATATTGGGGTGTTGACTACACTAAATTTGTTGTTTTTTGAGAGTTAAAGATGCTGATATTTTTTGTTTTTTGCTAAAGTTCGATTTCCTGTGTTTGATACAGATGGATAATGGATAGTCGTGATGAATATACCACGGAGCGACTTGATGCTGTAAATGATGAGTTCAAGCTGTATCGATGCCATCCATTTTGAATTGTGCTAAAGCTTGCCCAAAAGGACTGAATCCAGGAATGCAAATCCAGAACATCAAGAAACTTGAGCGTCTAACCGCTTAAAACATCTATCTTGGAAAATTAAAATGGGTTGAGTGCGAATTTTTTAAATTTTTTTGAAGGAATGATTATCAGTCTTTTGGAATAATGTAAGCAGCACTGATCATGATTGTTTTAAATCCTCTAAACTTTCTTTTTAGTGAAGTTCTCTTTAAAATAAACACATCTCCAGACCTTTCTTTTGGAGAATCTCGATCGGTGCACTTTGCATTTGGCAAATGAATTACAATAGCAAATGAAATGTGGAATATATCGAGATCACGTGGTTAAAAATTTTATTATTATAAATTATTATTATTATTTTTTTCTTTCAATATTTTAAATGAGAATTTGTTTGTTTTAATTTTATATATTTAATGTACTTATTATGTTTTTTTGTTGCTATATTTTAAATGAGAATTTGTATGGTTTAAATTTTATGCATTTAATTGTGAACTAAATGAAAAAAAAAATAAAATAAATCACAAAATATAAAATAATGAAAAGAAAATAATTAATATTAAAAAGTTTTAAAAATAGTGATCCAAACACCTTTTTAATTATTTTTAACTTTAAAATTATTTTTTTAAAATAGTTATCCAAACACATTTTTAACTATAAAAACATTTTTTATAAAATAGTTGTCAAACACATATTTATTCTTAAAAAATCTTTCAAAACATTTTATAAAAACGTTTTTTAAAACACTTTTTTAAAACGTTTTTTTGAAAAATGTCGGTTTCTTATTTTGTCTGGTATCCTTTTATCCATTCTTTTGTTTACACTTTGTGTTGTTCGATCAACTGTACTATAATTCTTGCTTCTTCCTCTCCATCCTTCTTTTGAGAATTGCGATTCATTCTCTTTGAAAATTATCATAGATGTAAGGATGGTGCCCTTTGATGCTTTTATGCTTTTCTAGGTTTCAAGGATTGTGATTTCATCTAAATTTTCTAAGTTTTGAGAATTGTGATTCCTCATCTTTCAAGATTATCAATAATGCGAGATAGAAGGCTCTTTAAGTTTTGGTTGTAGATGTTGTTGCTTTTCATGTACATATGAATTGTCTAAAGTTGTGTTATTCCTTGATCGCGTGCTTTGGTATATTCTGACAATGTTTTTATACACCTTCGTGTGGTTATAGGCATACAGTTTAGTTGTTTGATACTCAAGTTGGCTTTTATTGCGTTTGGTGTCTTGGATGGATTCTAAAATCCGAGTACATCTAGTTCTGTCTTCTTTCTATTGGCAAAAAGTTGCAGTTTTCAATTTCATGTGTTCTGTCTTCATTGCTTATTGGTTCGAATTTTTTTTAAAGTTATTTATCTTTTAGTTATATTGAAGTTTTACATTTGCCTTTTGTTGTTTAAAGGATAAAATTTTTAATATATATAATCTAATATGATTGAGCAAATGATTTTTAAAAATAGTAAACAAAAAAAATTCAAATTGTTAAACTTTCACAACTCCAAGGACTTCCAAATATGATCAACCCCAAATAATAAGAAAGAAACTTTTAGAATTATAAATTTTCTTGGCCGATACATATTTATTATACAATTAGATATGTGATATGTCTAAGATTAAATAAGAAATAGTTTATAATGTCAAGCTAATTTTACGTGATATCGACAATAAAATAGATGACAATTTGCCACTAATTTCCATTAAAGTTTGAAATTGGCATAAATTCTATTCAAGAATAGTTAATTAGACCTGTCAAATTAAAGGGTTTGGATTTGTTCAATAAGCATTAATTAAGCTATTCCAGCATATTAAAGACTTCTAAGAATGGTCTCCTGAATGACTATTAATTTCTAATGGTTTGTTTCAAAATTTGTTGGGCCCTATAATATAAGTTAGACTTTGTAAGCATTTTAAAAAAAATGACAATATAATCCCTGTATTTTAAAAAAGATTTGTCTTTAATAGTTATATGTTTGGGCTTAAGTTGGAAATCTCTTCTCAGGTCCAAGTAGACATGTCAATTCGGGTTGAATCCGTCGAACCAATTCGCCCTGTCATTAAAAAATAGCGGGTTGGGTTGAAGAATTGACAACTCTTTTAGAAGCGTGTCGGGGCTAGTCGACCCTCCAATTTTTTTTTTTAAAAAATTTATATTATAATTAATATTCTAAATATTTTATGTATGATTGATTGAAATATTTTATATATGATTATAAGTTCTAAATGACTTGTATAATTTATGTTTAATTGATTAATTTAAAAATTTTATATTATTCATAATGGTTTATTTATTTTTAATTAGTTTTTAAATATGTATATCATTTATAATTGTCTATGTATGATTTTTTAAATTTATTTTTATTTTTTAAATTTTTATTTTTATTTTTTATTTTTTGGCAGGTTGGTCCGCCCAACTCACAACCCATGACAAATTAGATTGGGTTGGGATATTCCCAACCCGCATCAATTTGGGCCGACCTGTTCCTTCTGATGGCGAACCAAAGCAGGTCGAGGGGTCTGGGGTGGACCGGGCCGAATTGATATGTATAGGTTCGGGGCCTAATTTTACCAATAGTTCAATTAATCGATCTTAATAATTCAAGACATGTCTACATAATTATTGATTAAAAAAAGTGCAAATTGCTCAAAAATCCCCAATGCAAACATGTTTTGCTCTGTACTTCCTAGCCACTTTTTTGTACCACAATTTTTGTTAATTTGTATCACATTTTGTATGGTTTTGTACCACATCTTGTATGGTTTTGTACCACATTTTATGACTAGGGATCCCAAAGCAAAACATGTTTGCATTTGGGGAGTTTTTAGCAAATTGCCCTTAAAAAAACATGTTAATGAAACATTTTTTTTGTTTTTTCTTTTTTCATAACAATCCTCCATTAAAAACATTTCTTCACTATTACCATTGTTTATAGAAAGAATACTACCATATTCAAATATTTGTATTACTTTTTTTCGTTTGTTCAAAATTGAATTAATCATAGTATATGATATATAATAAAATTTCATATTATCGATATTATTTTGCATTATAACTATTATGAACAAGAGTAATCTCATGTGCAACAATATTTTATATATATATATATATATACATAAATATAAAAAACAATACTTTTAATATAAAAAACTATATTTTACTCTATTGATCATATATTCACTCAAATTATACATGATATTTAATAATAACAAAACTAATGATATTTTGTAGTGAAAAATAATATATTAAACAAACAAAAGTCTTTTTTAAAAGGAGAAGGGGCCTCCAAACCAAAAATAAATTTTATTTTTTGGTTAAATATTATATTTTCATAATAAAAAACAAACTTCTCTTTGCACAGTTATTTATAAATATTTTATAGAAATGGTTTTTTTCAAAATAATTTAAAATTTACTCAATGAATAAATGGTGCCCAAAAATTATTTTAGAAAAACTTTTTATAATTAAAAAGTAGTGTAATTTGTTTTTCGTCATTACTTTTAACTCTAAAAATATTTTAAAACAAATATGAGTTACTCTTTAAAAATTATATTCGAAGATTATTCTTTAAAAAAATATTTTTTTTACAATATAACAATTTTTTTTATCCAAACACATAATTTTTACTTTTTCAACTTATAATACACTAAAAATATTCTTATAATACGTATGCAAATACATGCAATTTTGTTAGACAGATGTATATATGATGATGTCGAAATTTTACGTCGGGTTTGGTCTGGTAGAATGGATACACCAATTTTTCTTCAAATCAGGTCGGATCGGTTACCAATAGGTTCTGCACAAGCAACAACTAGGTCAGAGGACGCCTAAAGTGTTTTCGGCGTGACCCCTACAATGCCTAAATCAGTGTACTGAAGGCGAAGGGTGTGATGAATGCAAAAAATGAAAAACTTGTGAATGAATGAGTGCGTAGTGAATAATATGTAATGAATGAATAAAATCATAACGGTACATGTATTAATGGGGTGAATGGAGTAATTTACCTAGTCGAAATTAGAGGTGTCAAAACGGGCTGGCGGGACGGGCCGGCCCACAACCCGTCGCAACCCACCATTAGACGGGCCGGCCCATCTTTAAGGCGGGTTGGAAAAATCCCAACCCAACCCACCTATTTTAAGTGGTGGGGCGGGCCAACCCAGTAGGCTTACGTGTAAATTTGCGGGTTTTGGCGGGCCAACTCTCAACCCACCCCAGCTCACGATTAGGCGGAGCGGTGTGGGTCGACCCATCTTTAAGGAAGGTTGGGAAATTAACAACCCAGCCCACCTATTTTGTATGGTGGGACGGGCCAATCCGACGGGCCTAGCCCATTTTGACACCTCTAGTCGAAATATAAAATGTCTTAGAGTATGACTCTTCATTCATTGGACCACCATTAAGTTTATCCCTATCTTGTGAATATCTATAAATGGTCAAGTTCATCTTGAATGCATCTGAGTCCTACTTGAACTAGAAAAATACGCACATCCCATTGGGCCCAGCTTGGGTCGGCCCATTAACGGCAGCTCAGGTCAAGACAAGACCTAATATGTGAAAAACTGGTCCACACCGTATCTCCTAATAATGGTACTATAACCTTTGGGCCAGCAAATATAAACCCACCATGAATGGGTTCGGGTTAAAATATTTGCACGGGGTATCAATAGTACCTCCCTGATCGGTCTAAAAAAAAAATGAGTTTAAACCTAGTATAAACAGAAGACCGAGCCCATTTGTGTTTCTTTTGGATGGCTCAGATCAAGATCCGCGTGATATGCTTTCAACGAACGACCCAGATGTCTTCTGACGGTCTCTTCCCGAGACTGGATTGCCCTGACATCTCCCGCCCCGAGCCATTGATCAAAACTACAATAAACGGCCTGGATTAATTCACAACTTCTATAAATAAGCGGTAAAAAAATTTATATTCACCTTTTATCCTTGCACTGTTACACTGCCAAAATTGCGAGAGCGCCTCGGCCCGGACTGCATACTGTTAGTGTTAATCTCGAGCTCCAACATCACAACTCTCCTTTTTGTAAGTCTTACCTTCTTCTTGTAAAATTAATGTCTTCCCCCGACGAGTCATTCCTTAGGGAAATAGTAGAATACATTGAGGCATCCCCTTCTCCCACTAAGGATCCTGAGCCCTCAAATTCTGATAATCCAGAAACAAACCTTGATACATGTGAAACTCGAGAGGAAAAATTAAGACGTTTTCATAGACTTATGTCTGACGAATCCCGATTAGCTGCTAAGGGCAAACAATGGTACGAGTTATTCACCTTTTTTTTGATTGCCTCGCGCCCGCGCGAGGTCATAACCTCGCGCGCGTGCAGGCTACGCGGACAGAGGGCTCGCGAAAGGCTCGCGCCCGCGCCCGCGCGAGAGAAGGGCGCGCGTGCGCGCAGGCCCAAATTTCCAAGCCCTCCAGGCTCGCTCGCGCGCGTGCGAGGACGGGCCTCGCTCGCGCGCAGGCCAAACGGGCAGAAAACTGGAAACGCTGGAGAAATCAACTAAGAGCAACTCCAATCAAATCTAACTCCATTAAACATGCATATCGATCATTAGCACAAGCAATATTCTAAGTTCTGCCCAAAATACAATAACAAGTTCGACAATAGGGTTCGTTTGACTAAACAAAATAGTACAAAACCAAAAGGTACGACCCTACGATACACGGTGTCTCACTTCTATCATCTTACCCGAGCTAACCCAAATGACTCGGTCCAACTCCTGGTCCTCCTGTTTCCAAGTACACATACAAACAAAGACAACAGCCGGATAAACCGGTTAGAAATATAATTTCTAAGTAAAAGAGACAAGCATACAATCAAATAAACATTTCATAATGAAATGTAAAAATCAATAAAAATTCAAACGAGGATGAATGTATGCATGACTTCAAAACTCGGGACTATCAAATCAGATAATCAAAATATCAATCGGTATTTGGTTGGGATCCCGGAGTCAAGTCGCTACAACAACACACATACATACCCATTCGGGGTGGATGTTGCACGACTCAAACCCCTAGACTTCAGAGCAACTGTTAGAACCTAATGGGGGGGGGGGGATTTAGGTTCTATTGGCAACTTTAGCAATTTAAAGCGATTATGCAAGTACGCAAGCGGAAAACTTAAGCAATCAAATAATAAGTGCGGTAAATAAATGCGTAATGTAAATAAAGCAGTAAAAGGGATAAGAGATGTTTATGGAAGTTCGACGATAAATCGTCTACGTCTCCCCTTATTGGTTAAGTCGATTAACCAAGGATCCACTAGCACTTCGAACGTCTTGGCCTTGATGGCTCCAAGGATAGCCTTACAACTTGACATGATCACCGCGCCGATACAACTCAACACTCTTGGCCTTAAGGGCTCCAAGGATAGCCTCAACACTCGTAAAATACACTTGGCTTCACACACAAATGTTTACAAAACCAAGCAACCAACTCACAAACAAATAACCCTCGATTTTACAACCCCGTATACAACTCGATATGTGAATATATTTTGAACACTCAAAAGGGGTTACAAATTGCTCAACAAATGGCTTGAATAATGCTTGAGAGGATTGAGAGACTTGAAGATGTTGGGATCTATTGAATGGCCTCGGAATGCCTCCTTTTATAGCTGAAAATTCGGCATCGATCGGAACTTCCGATCCCTGCATCGGAGCTTTCAAAATTTGAATTCTGAGACACGCGGGTGTACTGGATCGGAACGTCCGATCCACTTCAGAGCTTCCGATCGGCGCAATAAATGTGTTGTCGAGCAAAAGTCTTCCGGACAAGATTATCAGGTGGCCGTTCAAGATCGGAACGTCCGATCACGTTCGGTGATTCCGATCTGCTTCACTTCGTTGCCTCCGATCTGCTTCCAAACAATATAATATTCTTAGAAAATGATCGGACCTTCCGATCATAGATCGGAGCTTCCGAACTTGTTCTTCGTAGCTTCCGTTCTTCATTCCGAACAATATAAAACTCCCTGAAATAGATCGGAGCTTCCGATCTACCCTTAGCTTCCGAAGACGCTTCTGATCATGATCGGAGGTTCCGATCTCCAATCGGAGCTTCCGATCCCGTAGCAGTATACTTCTTCGAATTTTGTTTCTGATCTTGAGTATGAATTTAGTCTTAATTCATCTTGAAAATTTTAACTCTATAATAAGCTCAATGTAAATATTAGTAACATTTTAACCTAGTTTTGTTAATCATCAAAACATAGAGAAATAAGATTTGTTAATGCATTAAAAACATTAATCTCATAATTCGAGATTTATATGCGTTTAAGGCGTAGCAATCTCCCCCTTTTTGATGATCACAAAACTTGGTTAAAAATAGGAGATAAAATATACGATAATCATAAACAATTTTTATAAACAACAGAGTTTAACGGATAAACAAATTTTATCCGATAAACAAATTTTATCCCAATTAATATTTTAACCATTAATTCTCCCCCTTTGTGATAAGCAAAAAGTAATGAAACATATAATTAAAAAAAATACGCAACAATTTCATTACAATAATAATTTTTAATACAAAGCAAGAGAAAAAATACAAATAAAAATAAAATAAAAATCTAAGAATCATCATCATTCTGCGGAGGAGGATAGCGAGCGACGAAGTCATCAAATCGAGTCTCCAGAGAGGCAACTCTAGCAGTCAACTCGATAAAATGAGTGTGCATACTCGTCTCAATGCGATGAAGAGTCTCGAAGAGTCGGTCTCTAGGAAATTGGTTTATTGGTGTAGGAGGAACCTCAGGAGCTTGGAAAGGAAGATCACCAATGGTAGATGCAAAGGCCTCAAAACTGGAAGAGGATGGAATATCAGTGTTGGGCGGACCAGTCGGAAAACCTTTGGTTTGGATAGAGTGAGGAAGAGAGGAAAAGTCTCGATGAAAATCAGTAATAGGAGAAAATCTAGAAAAAGCTCGACTAGGATCATCAACCCATCGAGAATACACAGGATTCCAAGATAAATCCATCCTGATAATAGACTGATGGTTGATGATATGACTCGACTGGATTTCAAGATAAGGGATCCCCTCAAAATCAATATCAAAACGACTCAAAATCCGGTTAATAAACCGGGAAAAAGGAAAGGAAATCTTTTTAGCCGTCGTTGCCGTGTGATGCATAGTCTGCATAACAAGGCGCGGAAGGTTAAAAGGTCGAGAGGAGATGATATGAAAAAGGATATACAAATCCAGATATTTGCAAGTGGAGAGGTCTCCACTGCGGGGAACTATGGATGTGGTAATGAGTTTTTGAATGATTTGGAAGTCAGGACAAGGACTCTTGAGATGAATTCGATCGTCAGCACCAGTGGCTTGTCGACCAAGAATAGTACTAAGAAAGAGATTACGATCAAAATTTGGATCATTTTGTGGCCATGTTTGGGAAAAGTATTCACCGGGTCCATTCCTGGGAAGATCAAACCAGGAGGACAGATCAGCAGAAGAAAAGATGATATGCCTTCCTTGAACGATCGTGGCAATGGTGATATCACCATGCCCTAATTCGAGTTCAAGGTTTGCATAGAACTCGTGAATCAGTGGAGGAAAGATTCGGTCGGGGACAGATGGCTGAAAAAAGGATTCTCAATGTTGAGCATTGATTAAGTTCAACAGTAGGAGATGGGATTGGACCAAGTAGGTAGTATCTAAGATACGACCCGGATGAATAGGACGATGCAAATAATCATCAGGAATGGGCCTAGAAACAGCTGGTTGGGTAGGATCACGGATAATAATAGGGCGACTAGAACTCGCTTGATCGCGATGGCGTTTGACAGGCATTTTTATAGGTTGGAATCGGATGAAATAGAGAAAAGAGATGAAATTTAGGTGCAAGAAATCGAACTGAGCGATCTGATATTTATAGGCGTTGGAACGATCGGAAGCTCCGATCCTGATCGGTCGTTCCGATCGTGCGGTCCACTGAGGTAAGGCCACGTGTCGATCGGAAGCTCCAAACAGGATTCGAACGTTCCGATCCTGAGGCGGTAATTAATGATAAGGCGGTGAAAAGTAATTTGAAAAGACGGATCAGATGGGGATCGGACTTTTCGATCGTGATCGGTGGTTCCGATCCTCATCTTGGAGGGAAAATTTACCGCGCAAGTTGAAAAGTGGCGGGATACAGATCGGAAGTTCCGATCTGGATCGGTGGTTCCGATCTGCCTTAGGAAGAAAGCATGATTTCGACTCTTTAAAATTTATTTTATTTAGCTTTTAAGCAAATAATTCACATAAAAATGTGAGCTTCTTAATTTTGAATAAATACAATTGATTTGTATTATCCAAAATTAATTTGCTTGAATTTAATATTAAGCTCCCCCTTAATATGACGTTAAATTTAATTTATGCCTACAAGTGATTACAACTCAATCATGCCAAGTTCACCACGCAAACGAATAAAAATATTTTCATCTAGTGGTTTTGTAAAAATATCGGCAATTTTATTTGACATGTCAACATATTGAAGTTCAACTTCATTTCTTTCGATGTGGTCACGAATAAAATGATGACGAATGTCAATATGTTTGGTGCGCGAATGTTGAATCGGATTCTTTGTAAGACATATGGCGCTAGTGTTGTCACAGAAAATAATTTTTGAAAAAGATACACCATAGACGAGCAATTGATGCTTCATCCAAAGAATTTGCGCACAACAACTACCGACAGCCATATATTCGGCTTCGGTCGTTGATAACGCAACACAGTTTTGCTTTTTGGAAAACCAAGAAACTAAACAGTTTCCTAAAAAGAAACAAGTTCCATTAGTGTTTTTTCAGTCCACCTTATATCCACCAAATTCGGCATCGCAATAAGCTTTTAAATCAAAGAAAGAATTTTTCGAATGCCACAAGACGAGATTTGGAGTATTTGAAAATGCGTTTTAAGGCGAACAAATGTGATTCCTTTGGACATGATTGAAATCGTGCACACAAGCAAACACTAAACATAATGTTTGGCCTACTGGCAGTAGTATATAATAAGGAGCCAATCATAATATGAAAGGAAGATTGATCTACAGTTTTACCATTTTTATCCTTGTCGAGTCTGATTGCTGTGCTCATCGGTGTGGATGATGATTTTGTGTTCTCCATCCCAAACTTCTTTAGAATCTCCTTAATGTATTTGCTTTGGTTCACAAAGAACCCATCTTTACACTGTTTGATTTGCAATCCGAGGAAATAGTTAAGTTCCCCTATCATGCTCATCTCAAAGTGTTCCTGCATAAGCTTGGAGAAATCCTGACAAAGAGTTTCGTCAGTAGAACCAAAAATTATATCATCAACATAAATTTGCACAATCAAAAGATTATTTTTGACATTCTTGGTAAATAAGGTAATGTCGATCTTTCCTCTTGAAAAACCATTTGAAAGCAAGAAAGTAGACAGTTTATCATACCAATGTGACGCCCCGTTTTTATCTTAAATGAGTTTATTTGAGTTAATCGGAGATTGCAGAGTTCACGAGCCGACTTGATTTTGATCAGGGTCCTTTTTGCAAATTTTGTAAATTTCAGGGACTAAAACGCAAATTTTGAGTTTAATATATTATCTACACTTGGAAAAGACTTGACTTAGTCTTCACTTCTCCTCCTTCTTCCTCTCCATCGATTCCTTCCATTAAAGCTTGAGGAAACGCTTCTTTAAGCTTTCCAAATCCAGTCCGAGCTCGATCCGTCCGTTGGAATTTATTTCTGAAGGAAGATTATCGATCACAGCAGTGAGCGCTCTGTTATATCGTAAGTTTTTCTACGATCGAATACATTCTAGTTTTTGGATGTTGTTAGAATCGTTCTAGATTCGAGTATGTTGTTCTCTACAGAGTTCTGATCGTTTATTATCTATCAGTTTTGAAATAGAGCGACGTTCGGATTTGTTATGATTTTTGGAAGCCATTTTCGAAAATCATGGTTTTGAGATTTGTTGGGTTTGTCTTGTTGTTGTTGTATTAGCATTGAATTGAGTTGTTATCAGTATTGAACTGCTGTCTGCGTTGCCGGTTTGTTCAGTTATAGCCGTTATGCCGTCGGTTTGAGTTTTTGAAGATTTTGAACCGTTTTTGAGTCTGAACTTGGCTTGTAAGTTGATCGTGGTTATTGATCAATCATCTCTTGCATCTGAACAGATTCGTTTGGAGTTGTCAAGCCCAGAGTTAGCAGCTGTTTGATCGTTTTAGATAATTGGACGAAGAACGGTATAAAGAGTTTTCCTTGAACCGTTGCCTTGTTGTTGTTAGATTGTGTAGTTGTTTATACAATCTCTTTTGTAGCTTATCCAGAGTTGGAGCTACTGCATTGAAAGGTAAAAGCAGTCATCGTAGCGGGATAGCATACTCGGGACTGTGGTTCTCGAGTTTTCCCTTTTGAAATCACATACTTGCATCTACACTTGTTCTAGCATGAGGAACTTGTGTATTGTTTGATTGTATTGGGTTTTGTTAAAAGGATTATGTTTTAAGTTTCTATTATGCATTCATCTTGAGCCAATCTTGTTTCAGCGGGCAGTACCGCCCTTTTTGTTTAGACGTTTGGGAACTATGATTGAGTGGACCAGGTCGTAGTCATTTCGTCTGGTGCGAGCATACTCATTATAGTTGCTCAAAGTCTAGAGGAGTGAGATACGTGGCACCACCTCGATTGGGAGAGTCGGTGAGTTGTTACGTGATCTTATCCTCGGGATCCCAAAGGCACAGCAACAATCCCTCGTTATCAGATTTGATATCCTATTTAAAGACATGCATTTCATTACGATGTTATTGATTTCGTTATTGTATTCAAAGCATGTTTGTTACTTGTATTACTTGTTATGTTGATTTTACTGGGAATGTCGTTCTCACCGGTTATCCGGCTGTTGCTTTGTTTTGTATGCGTACTTGGCAACAGGTGGGGCAGAAACAAGTCAGAAGAGGCATGGTTAGCTTCGAGGGCAAGTAGTAGAAGTGAGACTCGGTTTAGAAGTCGAAGTAGCATGTTTATCTAGTTTAAGATTGAAGCATGTTAGAACTCAAACTTGATATGTTTTGTTATTCGAATTAGTGTATTCGGATTGTAATCTGAAATCGAAGTATGTTGTTGTTGTATCGATTTAGACTTCTGGTTGTTTTTAGGCCTTCTGAAATCATGACTTGTTATGGCATGTTTCCCTACACCCTGTTATTGCATATGAATTTGAAGGCATGTCGGACCAAGCGCGGAATCCTTTCTTTATTTTCTGCAGCCTGAACATTTTCTGCCCAGGCCTTGCGCGCGCGGGCTAGGCGTTCCTCGCGCGCGCGCGAGGCCTCCGTTGGGCCTCTGAATTGTTTGCCCACGCGCGCGCAAGCTTGGTACCTCGCGTGGACGCGAGCCTTTAATTGGTCTCGGTTGTTGAAGCCCGCGCACGCGCGAGCTTGGTTCCTCGCGCGGGCGAGCGACGTTTAAAAAAAAAAAAACTTTGAATCGTTTTACTCTTAGATTCTTGTTCGCTTAATTATTTTTTAATCCGAGATTAGTGGTTTAGAATCGAGGTCTCACATTAAGTGGTATCAGAGACGTTAAGATTCTTGGTCAAACTAGAGTGAGCGGGGTAGATCGAGTCTGTGTGCAATGACTCCTCGCATGTGTTTGAATTATTTAATTGTGTACTTAATTCCATGCGAGCATGCTTTATTGTTTGAGTATTATTTGAATTACATGGTTGTGTGATTTAAATTAATAAAGCATGATCTACTTGAGATATAACTGTTTCTGTTCTCGACTGGTATTCGGTATTCCAAGCGGTTGTAAGGGCACTGATGGTAGCGATTGAGATATCTCGTGTGCTAACCTTTGATTATCAGATGGGTCCTCATTGAGTGATAAACAGAAACACACCACCAGTTATCCCTGTGACTGAGCAAGCTAGCACTGAGGTTGATCAGTTGGATGCTTCAGCGACTTCTATGGAAACCTTGCTGAAGAGGTTTCAGTCGTTCAATCCTCCATTGTTGATGGGTTCAGAAAATCCAGTTGATTGTGAGAGTTGGTTGGATGATATGGATCAGTTGTTTGATTCCATTGACTACACACATGACCGCCGAATCAGGTTAGTAATTCATCAGCTGCGTGGTGGTGCTAAGAGCTGGTGGATCATGACAAAGAAAGCATTTGAGAGTAGAGGTACAGAGGTTACTTGGACTCTTTTTAAATCTGAGTTTTATAAGCGGTTTTTCCCTATCTCGTATCGTAAGGATAAGGGAGCAGAGTTTGCAAATCTGAGGCAAGGGAATCTGAACATTGAAGAGTACGTGGCTAAGTTCGATAGTCTGTTGCGTTTTGCACCGCTAATTGCCGGAGATGAAGAAGCTAAGGCAGATCAGTTCATCAACGGGTTGAACCCTGATGTCTTCACGTTGGTTAACACCAACAGGCCTAGCAACTTTGCGGATGCCATGAATTACGCAAAGGGAGCAGAAGCAGGCTTGTGGAGGCAAAGAGGTAATCAGGGGGCACCTCAGCAGCAGAGGCAGTATCAGAACCAAACATCTCAGTACCAAAATCAGCCACCTCAACATCAGAACCAGCAGCAGAGGTATGAAGGTGGAAACAGTGGGGGAAACAGAAAGGATCAGTACAAGGCAAGAGGTAAACAGTTCAAGAGACAGGGGAACAATTCGTCCAGTTCCAGTGGTTCGAAGCAATTCGGTTCAGGACCGAGTTCTGGGTCATCATCCTTGTACTGCAGCAAGTGTGGAGGAAGACACTCACCGGATCAGTGTGTGGGAGTCTTCGGAAATTGTAACACATGTCAGCAACCGGGACACTTCTCTAAAGTGTGCCCTCAACGTAATAGAGATAGAGCTCCGAGTGGGAGTTCGTCTAGACCTGCAGCTCAGCCGGAGAGGCAGTCGTCTGCAGTGCACTCTCTCCAACCCCAGCAACAGCAGAACAGACAGGGAGGTAGCTCTAGTGCAAATTAGCCTCCGAGACAGCAAGCACGAGTCTTTGCATTGACAGAGGATCAGGCTCAGGCAGCACCTGACGATGTCATAGCAGGTAACTATTCGATTTTCGGTCATTCTGCTCATGTCTTGATAGATACAGGTGCTTCCCATTCCTTTATCTCTGAGAAATATGTGTTATTGCATGCTTTGCCAACTGAATTGTTGCCTACAGTAGTAGCTGTTACTTCACCTTTGGGTGGAGGAATTGTTTCTGTCCGACTAGTCAGGAACTGTGAACTTTGTTTCGAGGGGAACTTGTTAGAATTCGACTGTATTGTGCTTGGGTTGTCAGATTTTGATTGTATTGTCGGTATAGATGCTTTGACCAAGTACATGGCAACAATTGATTGTTTTCTGAAAGTTGTCAGGTTCAGACCTGAAATGGCAGACGTGTGGAAATTCTTTGGTAAGGGTTCTCGATCTAGAATTCCTTTGATTTCAGTGTTATCTATGACTCGTTTGTTACAGAGAGGTGCAGAAGGATTTTTGGTTTATGCGATTGATGTACTGAAATCTAGCCCAGCTTTGGTTGACTTACCAGTGGTTAGAGATTTTGCTGATGTGTTTCCGGAAGATGTTCCTGAATTGCCACCCATTCGAGAGGTTGAATACAGCATTGACTTAGTGCCAGGTACTCAACCTATTTCAAAAGCTCCTTATCGTATGGCACTTGTTGAATTGAGAGAGTTGAAGGAGCAGCTTGAGGATTTGATTGCCAAGGGATACATCAGACCTAGTGTATCGCCTTGGGGTGCTCCTGTTCTATTCGTTCGGAAGAAGGATGGTTCTATGAGGCTCTGTATCGACTACCGTCAATTGAATCAGGCTACAGTTAAGAACAGATATCCTTTACCCAGAATAGATGACTTGTTCGATCAACTGCAGGGTTCTTCTGTCTACTCTAAGATTGATCTGAGGTCAGGCTACCATCAGCTGAGAGTGCGAGAGGAAGATGTTCCTAAGACCGAATTCAGAACGAGGTATGGTCACTTTGAGTTTATAGTCATGCCGTTTGGTTTGACTAACGCTCCAGCTGTTTTTATGGGTTTGATGAACCGTATCTTTCAGCGTTATTTAGATGAGTTCGTCATTATTTTCATCGATGATATTCTTATCTACTCGAAGAACCGTACTGACCATGCAGAGCACTTGAGAATCGTCTTGCAGATTTTGCGAGTTGAGCAGTTGTTTGCCAAGCTATCGAAATGCGAATTCTGGTTAGATCGAGTTGTCTTTCTCGGTCATATTATTTCTGAAGATGGGATTTCTGTCGATCCCAGCAAAATCGAAGCGGTTATGAATTGGCCTAGACCGACATCAGTATTTAAGATCCAAAGCTTCATGGGTTTAGCTGGTTATTACCGTCGTTTCATCGAGGGTTTCTCGTCTATTGCCAAGCCTATTACCCAGCTGACTCAGAAGAATGCGCCTTTTTTCTGGACTACAGATTGTGAGGCTAGCTTTGTTGATCTGAAGAGGAGACTGACCAGTGCTCCAATTCTTTCTATTCCGAATGGTACTGGAGGTTTCACAGTGTATTGTGATGCTTCTAACCGAGGTTTGGGTTGTGTTCTTATGCAGTATAAGCATGTGATAGCGTATGCATCAAGGCAGCTGAAACCGCACGAGACTCGTTATCCTGTTCATGATCTTGAACTTGCAGCGATTGTATTTGCTTTGAAGATCTGGCGTCACTATCTTTATGGTGAGTCTTTCGAGATCTTTTCTGATCATAAGAGTCTTAAGTACTTGTTTTCACAGGCAGAGCTGAATATGAGACAGAGAAGATGGTTAGATCTGTTGAAGGATTTCGACTGTGAGATCAAGTATTATCCAGGGAAGTCGAATGCAGTTGCAGATGCCTTGAGCCGAAAGCTTTGTTCTTTATCTCTTTCAACTATCGGTGTTTCTCAGTTGGTCGATGATTGTTGCACTTCTAGTTTAGAGTTTGAAACAGATAGGGAGACTATCAGAGTGTTTGCTATTCAAGCCGAGCCGGAGTTGTTTGTTGCAATCAGAGAAGCACAGGAGTCTGAGCCGAGCATTCAGGTTTCAGTAGAGAAAGTCAGAACTGGGCATCAGTCAGAATTCCAGGTTAGAGATGACGTTTTGTTTGTGAATAACCGTATTGTTGTGCCTGATATTTTGGAGTTGAGACAGCGTATTCTCCGAGAGGCTCATTGCAGTCGGTTTAGCATTCATCCTGGAGGTCGTAAGATGTACAATGATCTAAAGAGTCAGTTCTGGTGGAAGAGAATGAAGAGCAACATCGCAAGGTTTGTGTCACGGTGTTTGAACTGTCAGCAAGTGAAAGCAGAGCGAAAGCGACCAGGTGGTCTATTGCACAGCTTATCTGTTCCTGATTGGAAATGGGATCACATTTCTATGGATTTCGTCACGAAGCTACCACGATCCGTTCGAGGATGCGATGCCATTTGGGTAGTAATCGACCGATTGACGAAGTCAGCTTGCTTTATTCCTTACAGGATGACGTATCGTCATGATCAGATGGCTGAGCTTTATGTTAGCAATGTTGTGAGATTGCATGGGGTGCCGAAGTCGATCGTTTCAGACAGAGACCCGAGATTCACTTCGCACTTCTGGCATAGTTTGCAAGAGGCGCTTGGTACTCGATTGCATCTGAGTACAGCTTATCATCCTCAGACAGATGGACAGTCAGAGCGGACTATCCAGACGTTGGAGGATATGCTGCGAGCGGTAGTGCTAGACTTTGGCACTAGTTGGCAGGATTCTTTGCCTCTTGTCGAGTTTTCTTACAAAAACAGCTTCCAAGCGAGTATCGGTATGGCGCCTTTTGAGGCATTGTATGGTAAGAAATGCCGATCTCCGTTGTTTTGGGATGATTTATCTGAGTCACAAGATTTGGGGCCGGATATGCTTCGAGTTATGGCAGAACAGGTTAAGGTCATTCAGACCAGAATGAAGACAGCTCAAGATAGACAAGAAAAGTATGCGAATGTCAGACGTCGACCTCTGAGTTTTGAGCAGGGAGACCGTGTATTCCTTAAGATTTCTCCGTTCAGAGGCACCTTCATATTCGGTAAGAGAGGAAAGTTATCTCCGAGATTCATCGGTCCGTACGAGATTCTCGAGAAGATAGGCGATCTTGCCTACAGACTTGCACTTCCTCCGTCTTTATCTGGTATTCACGACGTTTTTCACGTCTCTATGCTGCGAAAGTATCATCCAGATCCTTCTCATATCCTTCAGCCTGACGAAGCCAAGTTAGACGAGACTCTGAGCTATTTTGAGCGACCGATTCAGATCCTTGATCGAAAAGAAAAGCAACTCAGGACCAAGTTGATTCCGTTAGTGAAGGTGTAGTGGAGCCGTCACGGTGTTGAGGAAGCGACTTGGGAGACAGAGTCTGACATGAGACAGCGTTTTCCAGATCTATTCGGACGACGTGAGTTCTTCTTACTGTCTTTAGTTCTTTATTCTATCTTTGAGTTGTGGTTCTCGTTGATTTCGAGGACGAAATCTCTTCTTAGTGGGGGAGAATTGTGACGCCCCGTTTTTATCTTAAATGAGTTTATTTGAGTTAATCGGAGATTGCAGAGTTCACGAGCCGACTTGATTTTGATTAGGGTCCTTTTTGCAAATTTTGGAAATTTCAGGGACTAAAACGCAAATTTTGAGTTTAATATATTATCTACACTTGGAAAAGACTTGACTTAGTCTTCACTTCTCCTCCTTCTTCCTCTCCATCTATTCCTTCCATTAAAGCTTGAGGAAACGCTTCTTTAAGCTTTCCAAATCCAGTCCGAGCTCGATTCGTCCATTGGAATTTATTTCTGAAGGCAGATTATCGATCACAGCAGTGAGAGATCTGTTATATCGTAAGTTTTTCTACGATCGGATACATTCTAGTTTTTGGATGTTGTTAGAATCGTTCTAGATTCGAGTATGTTGTTCTCTACAGAGTTCTGATCGTTTATTATCTGTCAGTTTTGAAATAGAGCGACGTTCGGATTTGTTATGATTTTTGGAAGCCATTTTCGAAAATCATGGTTTTGAGATTTGTTGGGTTTGTCTTGTTGTTGTTGTATTAGCATTGAATTGAGTTGTTATCAGTATTGAACTGCTGTCTGCGTTGCCGGTTTGTTCAGTTATAGCCGTTATGCCGTCGGTTTGAGTTTTTGGAGATTTTGAACCGTTTTTGAGTTTGAACTTGGCTTGTAAGTTGATCGTGGTTATTGATCAATCATCTTTTGTATCTGAACAGATTCGTTTGGAGTTGTCAAGCCCAGAGTTAACAGCTGTTTGATCGTTTCAGAGAATTGGACGAAGAACGGTATAAAGAGTTTTCCTTGAACCGTTGCCTTGTTGTTGTTAGATTGTGTAGTTGTTTATACAATATCTTTTGTAGCTTATCCAGAGTTGGAGCTACTGCATTGAAAGGTAAAAGCACGTAGCGGGATAGCATACTCGGGACTGTGGTTCTCGAGTTTTTCTCTTTTGAAATCACATACTTGCATCTACACTTGTTCTAGCATGAGGAACTTGTGTATTGTTTGATTGTATTGGGTTTTGTTAAAAGGATTATGTTTTATGTTTCTGTTATGCATTCATCTTGAGCCAATATTGTTTCAGCGGGCAGAACCGCCCTTTTTGTTTAGACGTTTGGGAACTATGATTGAGTGGACCAGGTCGTAGTCGTTTCGTCTGGTGCGAGCATACTCATTATAGTTGCTCAAAGTCTAGAGGAGTGAGATACGTGGCACCACCTCGATTGGGAGAGTCGGTGAGTTGTTACGTGATCTTATCCTCGGGATCCCAAAGGCACAGCAGCAATCCCTCGTTATCAGATTTGATATCCCTGTTTAAAGACATGCATTTCATTACGATGTTATTGATTTCGTTATTGTATTCAAAGCATGTTTGTTACTTGTATTACTTGTTATGTTGCTTTTACTAGGAATGTCGTTCTCACCAGTTATCCGGCTGTTGCTTTGTTTTGTATGTGTACTTGGAAACAGGTGGGGCAGGAACAAGTCAGAAGAGGCATGGTTAGCTTCGAGGGCAAGTAGTAGAAGTAAGAATCGGTTTAGAAGTCGAAGTAGCATGTTTATCTAGTTTAAGATTGAAGCATGTTAGAACTCGAACTTGATATGTTTTGTTATTCAAATTAGTGTATTCGGATTGTAATATGAAATCAAAGTATGTTGTTGTTGTATCGATTTAGACTTCTGGTTGTTTTTAGGCCTTCTGAAAGCATGACTTGTTATGGCATGTTTCCCTACACCCTGTTATTGCATATGCATTTGAAGGCATGTCGGACCAAGCGCGGAATCCTTTCTTTATTTTCTGCAGCCTGAACATTTTCTGCCCAGGCCTTCCGTGCGCGGGCGAGGCGTTCCTCACGCGTGCGCGAGGCCTCTGTTGGGCCTCTGAATTGTTTGCCCGCGCGCGCGCGAGCTTGGTACCTCGCGCGCGCGCGAGCCTCTGGTTGGTCTCGGTTGTTGAAGCCCGCGCACGCGCGAGCTTGGTTCCTCGCGCGGGCGAGCGGCGTTTAAAAAAACAAAAAAACTTTGAATCGTTTTACTCTTAGATTCTTGTTCGCTTAATTGTTGTTTAATATGAGATTAGTGGTTTAAAATCGAGGTCTCACACCAAGCTCGAGGAGCTTGTTTCAAACCATACAATGCTTTGTTTAGTCTAAACACATGATCAGGCAAAGAAAGATCAACAAAGCCATCAGGTTGCTCAATATAAACCTCTTCTTTCAATTCACCATTAAGAAAGACACTTTTTACATCCATTTGAAATAACTTAAAATTTCTAGAGCAAGCAAAAGCAAGTAGCATGCGAATAGATTCTAGTCTAGCAACAGGCGCATAAGTTTCATCATAATCTATGCCTCTTCTTGACTATATTCTTTAGCAACAAGCCTAGCTTTATTTCTAGTGATAGTGCCATGCTCGTCAAGTTTATTCCTAAACACCCATTTAGTACCAATGATAGATCTATCATGCTGCCTAGGAACAAGAAACCAAACATCATTGCGTTTAAACTCATTCAACTCATCTTGCATCGCAATTATCCATGCATCATCTAATAAAGCATCATCTATGCATTTAGGTTCAACATGCGAAACAAAGGCAAGATGATTACAAATATTATTAAGAGAGGATCGAGTAGTTACTCCCTTCGAAGGACTTCCAATGATAAGATCCATAGGATGATCTTTGTGAAGCGTCCAATCCTTCGGAAGTGATGTTTCCTCAACAAAAACATTTAGATCATTTAGACTTAAGGAGGCCAACTCTTCTTCTAGTAATTCTACATCATCAATGTTAGTGCGAACAATAGTAGACATAGATTCATCAAAAATCACATCCATAGATTCTTCAACAAGTAAAGTACGTTTATTAAAAACTCTAAAGGCCTTACTTGAGGTAGAATATCCGAGAAAGATACCTTTGTCGGATTTGGCATCAAATTTTCCAAGGTTGTCCTTACCATTGTTATGTATGTAGCATTTGGAACCGAAAGCTCAAAAGTAAGAAATGTTAGGCTTTCTCCCTCTCCATAATTCATATGGAGTTTTATTGAGAATTGGCCTTATTGATACACGATTAATGATGTAACAAGCAATGTTCATTGCTTCAGCCCAAAAATATTTTGGTAGAAAATTCTCACATATCATGGTCCTCGCAATCTCTACAAGTGTCCTATTTCCTCTCAACGACCCCGTTTTGTTGAGGAGTCATAGGACAAGAAAAATTGTGGCCGATGCCTTTTTCTTCACAAAAGTTTGAAAAACTCTCATTTTAAAATTCAGTTCCGTGGTCACTATGGATCTGCTTTATTGAAAGATTTTTCTCATTCTCAACACGTTTCAAAAAAGTTTTAAAATAATCAAAGACATCATTTTTGTGGGCTAAAAACAATGTCCACGTGAATCGTGAGAAATCATCCATAATGACAAATGCATAAAGCTTTCCTCCTAGGCTAGAGTTCCTTGATGGACCACATAGATCTAGGTGAAGAAGTTCAAGGGGCATAGAAGTAGATACAAAATTTTTGCTTTTAAAAGATTCTCTTGTATGTTTGCCAAGTTGACATGCATCACAAACAGAATCTAATTTTAAATTGAGTTTTGGCATACCAACAACTAAATCAAGTTTAAAATGTTTTTCTATGGTACTAGGACCAACATGACCTAGTCGTCTATGCCAAAGAATGTTGTCATCAACATTCAAGGATACAAGACTTTTAATATTTGATAAAGATAAATTGTTTAAAGAAACCTTGTAAACATTTTCACTTCTATATCCTTTGAAATTTATGGATTTGTCAGTCGTGAGTGATATAGTGCAGTGTTGGGGAGTGAATTTGACTTCATAACCTCTATCGCACAATTGACTTATGCTTAATAGATTATGCTTAAGCCCTTTCACTAGGAGTACATCATCAATCAAGCAAGATTCAGATATACCTATTGAACCGATTCCTTCAATGATTCCTTTGCTGTTGTCTCCAAAGGTTACAGTTCCCTTCTCCTTTGGTTTGATTGATTGAAGTAGTTCCTTGTTCCCCGTCATATGTCTAGAACATCCACTGTCTAGATACCATATGCTAGGGAGAACAATTTTCCTATTTCCCTACAAGAAGAGATTTTGGTACCCTTTAGTTCTTTTGGGTCCACAGTGTTAGAAAAGAAAAATACAAAACAGATTTCCAAGAGTTCAGTCTCTCATAGCGACATCATCGCCACTTTCCAAGAGTACTCCCAGTTGTAGGTAGGGCTATGCCTCTTTAAAAACCTATTTCCTTGGACATAGCAACGTTCATCAGGAAGACCAGTCGCAAGTCAAGGCAGTTTAAACCGGTCTATGATGAACTCCCTTGGATCATGATCTCATAATGCCGACTAATGAGTTGTTAAGTACTCTTAGGCCTCCATTTCATATAGCTCTTTTTATCATATTGATATTTTAAAGATCTACACTTATGTCTAGCATGTCCTTTTTTACAACAGTAAGAACATGCAGGGGGTGATCTTATTTTTGCTTTAGCAATTAGACTAGTGAAATCTATAGATTTCTTATCATACCCTATTCCACCCTTATCAAAACTACATTTTTGCATACTTAGTAAATTATTCAAGTTATTACTACTTACATTGAATTTATCAAAAGATTTCTCTATGTGAGCTATGTCATCCTTTAATCTTAGGTTTTCATGCTCCTTAGTTTCTAATTCATGTTTGAGCTTTCTATTTTTTTTCTAAGAGATTTAGCCATATCAAACATGTTTTTATATGCATGTAGTAGTTCGTCATAAGAAGGTACCTCATCATCGTCGTCGGAGACGATGTCATCACTTTTAGCCATGAGGCAGATGTTGGCTTTCTCCTCGTCATCGTCGCTATCGCTCCAAGTGGCTAAAAGTGCTTTCTTCTTTCCCTTGTCAACTTTCTTCTTAAGAGGACACTCATTTGGATAGTGGCCTTGTTGTTGACAGTTGTAGCAAGTAACTTCCTTATCCGGCTTCTTTTGGAATTTGTTTCCTTGCATGAATCGTTTGAACTTTCTTGCGAAGAGCGCCATATCATCATCATCATCATCTTCTTTGGATTGGCTAGATAGAGCAATCCCCTTTGCCTTGGTATCTTCTTTCTTTAATTCCTTCCTTGTTGATAATTCCAGCTCATGGGTTTTTAGAGTCCCATGTAGTTGATCAAGATCGTAGGATGCGGTGTCGCCTTTGTTTGACTCGATGATGGCCGTTCTCTTGGCATCCCACTCCATGGGTAAGGCGCGTAGAGCTCTCCTCCACACTTGTTTGGTTGGATATTGTTTCCCGAGTTGGGCTAGCTCATTGATAATTTGAGTAAGCCTTCGGAACATAGTATCTACATCTTCGTTTGATTCCATCTCGAATGTTTCATATTTGAGTTGGAGTAGATCGATCTTCGTCTCTTTGACTTGATTAGTCCCTTCATGGCATATCTCCAACTTATCCCATATCTCTTTAGCGGATGAGCACATTGAGATCCGGTTGTACTCATTCATATCTAAGGAACAATGAAGAATATTCATGGCTTTAGAATTTTGAGAAATTAATCGCATGTCCTCCTTGGAAAAGTCGTCCATTCCCTTGCGAATTTTGACACCCTCAACCTCTTTAGTAGGAATGTAGGGACCTTTCACAGTAACTTTCCAAAGATCATAATCTACGGATTGGATATATAGGGACATTCGATTTTTCCAATATCCGTAGTTTATGCCATTGAAAAGAGGAGGATGATTTGTTGATTGCCCTTGAGTATAGTCGCTCGCTAGATTTTCCATAAAGCCTTTTTTTTGAAAATATTTTGTAAAAAGGTGGCTTTGATACCACTTGTTAGAACCTAATGGGGGGGGGGGGGAATTTAGGTTCTATTGGCAACTTTAGCAATTTAAAGTAATTATGCAAGTACGCAAGCGGAAGACTTAACCAATCAAATAGTAAATGCGGTAAATAAATGCGTAATGTAAATAAAGCAGTAAAAGGGATAAGAGATGTTTATGGAAGTTCGACAATAAATCGTCTACGTCTTCCCTTCTTGGTTAAGTCGATTAACCAAGGATCCACTAGCACTTCGAACGTCTTGGCCTTGATGGCTCCAAGGATAGCCTTACAACTTGACACGATCACCGCGCCGATACAACTCAACACTCTTGGCCTTAAGGGCTTCATGGATAGCCTCAACACTCGTAAAATACACTTGGCTTCACACACAAGTGTTTACAAAATCGAGCAACCAACTCACAAACAAACAACCCTCGATTTTACAACCCCGTATACAACTCGATATGTGAATATATTTTGAACACTCAAAAGGGGCTACAAATTGCTCAACAAATAGCTTGAATAATGCTTGAGAGGATTGAGAGACTTGAAGATGTTGGGATCTGTTGAATGACCTCGGAATGCCTCCTTTTATACCTGAAAATTCGGCATCGATCGGAACTTCCGATCCCTGCATTGGAGCTTTCGAAATTTGAATTCTGAGACACGCGGGTGTACTGGATCGGAACGTCCGATCCACTTTGGAGCTTCCGATCGGCGCAATAAATGTGTTGTCGAGCAAAAGTCTTCCGGACAAGATTATCAGGCGGCCGTTCAAGATCGGAACGTCCGATAACGTTCGGTGATTCCGATCTGCTTTACTTCGTTGCCTCCGATCTGCTTCCGAACAATATAATATTCTTAGAAAATGATCGGACCTTCCGATCATAGATCGGAGCTTCCGAACTTGTTCTTCGTAGCTTCCGTTCTTCATTCCGAACAATATAAAACTCCCTAAAATAGATCGGAGCTTCCAAACCCTGATTGGAGCTTCCGATCTACCCTTAGCTTCCGAAGACGCTTCTGATCATGATCGGAGGTTCCGATCTCCAATCGGAGCTTCCGATCCCGTAGCAGTATATTTCTTCGAATTTTGTTTCAGATCTTGAGTATGAATTTAGTCTTAATTCATCTTGAAAATTTTAACTCTGTAATAAGCTCAATGTAAATATTAGTAACATTTTAACCTAGTTTTGTTAATCATCAAAACATATAGAAATAAGACATGTTAATGCATTAAAAACATTAATCTCATAATTCGAGATTTATATGCGTTTAAGGCGTAACAGCAACTATAAGAAGTATTCTGGAACTTGGAAAAACTCGAAATCCAAAGCCACCTCAATATAGCTCCCTAAATCATCTAATTTCATTACGAATCGAATAATCGGCACAATATGAATGCAAGTGTAAACAAAATAATCAAACAAGTTCACACAAGAAAATAATATGCAGTATGTGATTTTCGGGGCTTGAGAATCAATCGAACTCGAGTATTCTACCTCATTCATATTCGATGTCATCTTTTACCTTACAAGTCCGTCGAGGATTACAATATGAAAATAACAACGAACTCAAATAAATGAACAATCGAATCACAACAAATCGAAACGAAGAAACTCAATCAATATACCGTCTTCAATTCTCAATTCATTCAACTTCCAAGTTCGATCCAAACCCAAAACTCCAATCCAAATCTGAAAATGAAGAATATACGGATTCGATATCAACCTACCAATTCAATCAAACCCGGAAATCAAATCGAAACAAAACAACCGATAGTCCAAACTCGATTTCGACGGCATAACGACTATAAACGGTCAAACCAAAAATCTCCAACAACAACAAACAATCCCAAACCATCCATATCATCTTATAAACCAACAAAACAATCCAAAATCAACCAAAATCCAAAAACCCATTTTCGAATTTATGCCTCAAAAATCATATAAAATCCAAACTTCGTTATTTTTTCGGATTGAATTCGAATACAGGATCTATGCTAGCTCAAGAACAACATACTTGAAGATTATCAAAATCTGACAACCCAACAAAAATCAAAATTCAAGGATCGTAGCAAAACTTACGTCCAAACGAAGCTCTCGTTGCGGTGATCGTGAAACTCAACTCGGAAATAAAATCTAACGGTCGGATCGTGCGAATCGTATGGATGGAAAGCTCAAAAAGTCGATGGCCATGGATTCTGGAGAAGAGAGAGGGATCGAGAGAGAGGGAGGGAGGAAGGAGAGGTATGGGGTGATTGGTCAAGTCAACTTGCAAGATAATATATAAAATCCAACTTTTGTATTTCGGTCCCTCAACTCTTCAAAGTTTGCAAAATGACCCCGTCAAATTATCAAAACGACCCTCAACCACTAAAAACCCAGATTATATCAATTAAACTCAATTATAATAAAATCGGGGCATTACAATTCTCCCCCTCTAAATAGATTCGATTTCGTCCTTGAAATCTGACAGATCACCGACTAAAAACAAGAAGAATCATACTGAAGACGAACTCACCTCAATCGAACAACTCTGGAAATCGCTGCCTCATATTGGATTCGGTCTCCCAAGTCGCTTCTTCAAATCCGTGACGACTCCACTAAATCTTCACCAATGGAATCGACTTGTTTATGAGATTCTTCTCTTTTCTGTCAAGAATTTGAATCGATCACTCGAAGTAACTCAGAGTCTCATCTAGTTCGGCCTCGTCTGGTTGAAGAACATGGGACGGATCCGGATGGTATTTCCTCAACATAGAAACATAAAACACATCGTGGATGCCTGAAAGAGACAAAGGAAGAGAAATCATATAGGCAAGATCGCCTATCTTCTCCAGAATCTCATACAGTCCAATGAACCTCAGCAACAACTTCCCTCTTTCCCGAATCTGACAGTACCTCGGAACGGAGAAATCTTAAAAAACACACGGTCTCCCTGATCAAAAGACAGTGGTCTTCGTCTCACATTCGCATACTTGGCCTGTCGATCTTGGGCTGTCTTCATCCTGATTCGAATCCACTTCACCTGCTCTGCCATAACGCGAATCATATCTGGACCCAACGTAGGTGATTCTGAAATATCATCCCAAAATAGCGAAGATCTGCACTTCTTCCCGTACAAAGCTTCGAAAGGTGCCATTCCAATACTCGCTTGGTGTTGTGAAAATTCCTCACAAGCGTACGAGTGTCAAGTTTTAATATAGTGATAAAATCATATATCGATCCCACAGGGAGTAAAATAAAAATATTCAATGCTTGTAATTAAAATAGTCCAAACTTTATCTAGAAAATCAAACTCAGAATTTTGCAAAAAAATAAATAATCAGAAGATTTAAAAGCACGCACACAACTTTCAGAAAAATATCAATCAGAGAATAATGGTCTAGAGGTTTAGATTTCACTTGGTTTCAACAACAATCAATCCTAATTAATTTAGTTTCATGAATTCCAGTCAATTAATAGCCAAGAACACTTAAGTTTATTATTTCCCTCTCCCGAGCAACAAATAATTTTTATCAACTGCAATTCAATTCCAATATCTCTATTAAAAATCTACTTGCAGTGATCTATCACAAAACAATGTTCTTTTTAAAAGCTCTGTTAAATTTTTACAATCTCTCGAGCTATATAAATAATTAATAGTGTATTTTCTAATGATCCTATTCAAAATCTCCTCTCCCGAGTGCCATATTTCAAATAAATATTATAAATCAATTATTGATCAGATAATTGAAAAGACAATCAATTCTAGAAAAAACAATTAATCTAGAAGAAACTCAATTTAATAAAATAAAAAATTCATGAAAGTGTCTACACCAGGTTCCATCCGACCTCTAGACTCTAAAAAATTATTTCATGATAAAAAATAGATAAACACAATTCATGTTTATGAAACTAAACATCAATTCCAATTAAGAAAGATAAAAATAGAAGAACAAATCCGTAGTCGCTCTTCCGTGTCCGGTTGATCGATCTTCGTGTTATTCCTTTGATGTAGTGCAGATTTCTCCTCCAATATTTTCTCTCAAATCTCCAGTTTAAGCTCTCAGAATTCTTCGATGTATTGTGGCGGCTCCCCCCTTTTATTTGTGTCATTGAAGTCCCTTTTATATGTCCTCGAAGCCCGCCGAACAAAGCCTGAAAAAGTATCAAAATTTCCTTCCCGAAAAATTACAAAATCTGACTTTCGGATGGCGCGGGCGCGCAGTAGAGTGGCGAGGGCGTGCCTGAGCCTCGAATTTGGCTTCCATTTTTCACGTCCAGGAGGCGCGGGCGCGCACTCCTCTCGCCTGTCCAATTCTACAACGCGCGACAATTTTCAAAAAATCATATCTCCCAAACTAACCGTCGGATTGAGCTGAAATTTTGACAGAAACTTCAAAACATCCTAAAATTTAATATAAACGGTGGAGATTGGATTTTTATGCTTCAATAATTGCCAGTAATTTTCTGAATTTGATACTCCATAATGCATCATTCTGCTTCTTCCTTGCTACTTTTGCGCCAATTCTTGCAACTTACAAAAACAACAACAAATATTCATAATACCCACTCGATACATCACAAAAGTCAATTCAAATCATATATAATTTAAGTGCATAAAATGCATTTATCAAATTCCTCCAAACTTAGACTTTTGCTAGTCCCGAGCAAAACAATAATGAGTAATATAATCGGCCTCCAAATTTTTACATTTCAAGATTCAATACACATGTTCGCTAATTTTTTCAAGAGTTCTCGTGTGTGAATGATTCACCAATCTTGTCTATCCTCCTCGCTTTCAATACACTAGTGCAACAAATTTGTTTCATAGAATCATCAAATCCGCTCTCTAGTTTCAAAAAAATCTCCACCATGTTCAACTTCTACTCACGAAGATCAAAAGGACTTTTCAAGTTATATCAAAGATTTTTCATAACATCGCTGGATTTTGCACCCAATTTTATTTTAGCCCCATAAATTATCCGCAAACTTAGCTATAACTAAAGATAGGATTCAAATTTCAATTCCTTCGTCTATAGCCCGGATGGAGCATCAACCCCATTTTGTCCGCAAACTTAGTCATGGATTGGTGATTAGAATTTCAATCTCTTTCTAGGCCCGGATGGAGTTGATAAATTTTTTCAAAAATTAATTTTTTTTCACTTTTGCAACCCCATTTATTCCGCATACTTAGCCAAGGACAAGGGAATTAGGATTTCAATTCCTTATCAATGACCCAGATGGAGTTATTATTAATTTTTTCATATTTTAATGCCTATATCATTTCTAAGCTCGTAGAAGTCTACCTCAGTTTCAATCATAAATCACCAAAGTTAAGAATCAAATCATCCAATTCACTTACAAAATCACAAAGATTCTCTAATCACTAGAGTCTAGACAATCAAGGCATAGTCCATATGAGTGAGAACTCAAGATTAAATATAGCTAACATTAACATTTTTAACACCAAAAATTATTTTCATCATAGGCCAACACAAGTAAACATCATTTATTCAACTCAAATTAACTCATGAAAAATTTTCAAAATTTTCAAAATTTTTTAAACACCCCCCAAACTTAAATTGTGCATTGTCCTCAATGTACAAAAAAAATAAAATAAAACCAAGAACACATACCTTGGGAACCGAGCGTCAGTACTCGGCACCTTCTTAATCACTCAAAACTCTTCATCAGGGGTGGCTCCTAAACTCTTTCACCGCTTCAACTTTTTCACCTACACAACTCAAAATTATTATTGATGTCTAGTTTCTACATGAAAAAAAACAAAAATAACTAAAATTAAACAAATAAAAATAAAGAAAATAAATAAAAATAACTTGGGTTGCCTCCCAAGAAGCGCTTAGTTTATAGTCCATAGCCCGACTCGATGCCGCTTTCAGCCTGGTTCCCTCGATTTGTTGGAGGTTTTTCCATTCTCCTTCACCCTCCAAACAAACTCGACAACCACCCTCTTGAACTTGGGTAGCTTTTTCTTTTTCTTCATCTTCATCAACTTCGGATTAATCTCTCTTGGCAATTTTACAGCAATAACAACTTCGCAACAACATTCCATCTTCTTTGATTGTTCAACTAGGAAAAACTTCTCCGTGGATGGTTTTTCAGCCTCCTTGAACACATTAAAAGTAACTTTCTCACCTTCTACACCCATCGTCAATGCACCTTTCTTAACTTCAATCTGGGCTTCAGCAGTAGCCAAGAACGGTCTCCCCAAAATTAAAGACATATTTCCATCCTCCTCCATATCCAACACAAAAAAATCCACCGGAAAAATAAAATTATCTACTTTTACTATAACATCCTCAATGATTCCACGTGGATATTTGATAGATTTATCGGCTAGCTGTAATGCGATCGTCATGGGTTTCACCTCGCCAAGTCCTAAGTTTATGAAAACAGACAAAGACATTAAATTAATGCTAGTTCCTAGATCGCAAAGTGCAGTAGTAAATGAAAACCACTGATAGAACAAGGAATAGTAAAACTCTCTGGATCCTTAAGCTTTTGTGGCATCTTCTTTTGTAGCACCGCACTGCACTCTTCTATTAGATTGACAACCTCGTTCTCTAGCAACTTCCTTATCTTGGACATCACCTCCTTGATAAATTTTGCATAATTCGGCATTTTCTCCAAAGCATCAGCAAAGGGAATGTTAATGTGAATTTTCTTGAAAATCTCCAAAAATTTGGAGAACTGCTCATTTAATGTTTTCTTCTTGAACCTCTGCGGGTAGGGGAGTGGAGGCTTGTACATCAATTTTTCTTCAAGTCCAGGCTTCTTCTCTTAGACCTCATTCTCTTTCTCTACATCAGCTGCATGTTCCTGGACTTCAACTTATTTTTCATTCCTCAACTCTATGACATTACATTGTTCTATGGGATTCACCTCAGTATTGTTTGGGAATTGACCGCGATTATTATCTTTCAGTGCGTTTGCCAACTGCCCAATGCTAGTCTCCATGGATTGAAGTACATCACTCATGTTGGTCATGTGCGTCTCCAAGCTGTCAAGGCGAGACTCAGTTCTTGCCATCCTCTTACCCGATTTCTGCACAAAGGTACTAACCACCTCCTCCAAAGACAACTTACCATCACCCTTATTAGTATTGTTAGCATATGAAAATTTTTCATTATTCCGCAAACTAGGGTGATAAGTATTGGGAACAGGATTACCTCTGTAAGCTCCATAACCTCGGTAGCCATTAGGATTGATATAATTAACTTGCTCTGGGGTATGTTGTAACACCCGGTATTTTTAAATACGTAAATCCGCATGCATAATTAGGATATTTAATTATTTAAATTTTATATTTATGGGTTAAATAATTATGTGAATTATTTGTGCATGATTTAATTTATTTTTAAGCATTTAACCCATAATTAGTGATTTTTATGATTTTTAGTATTTTAATTATTTTATCGCGTTGACGGGACCGTGGACGGACGAGATGACAACTTTCCACCCAAATTATTTTATGAGCCTTTTTAGAGCCCTAAAATATTATTTTGAGTTTTATTATCTCAAAATTTTAAGTATTTAATTTTATATAATTTTAGGAGTCCATTTTTATTCAAAATAAGCCAATATATTGACTATTTAGTATTTTTAAAATCCCTTAAATTTATATTTCGGGATTTATCTTTTATATCAGATTATTTTGTATTTTTTAAAAGTTTAAAATCTTATATTTATGTTATATTATCTACCTAATTATTTTATGTTAGTTATTATCCTAGATTATTCCTAATTATCAAAATTTAAAACAAAAACCTATCCTACTCTAACTCCATCAGCCGACACCTTCTCCTTCCACCCCATTCTCACGTTTTCAGCAGAAACCTTCAAGCCTCCATAGCCAACTTTCGAACGTTTTGTCAAGTTTTCGTCCGATCATCGTCTCGGAAACGTCCTACGCACTTAGCTCTTTATTTGCATCGGTGAAAGGCATGTTTTCTTCCTCTTTTTCGCACCATGTCAGTGAATATATATGTGTGTGTCGTGTATGCACAGTTTGGTTCAAATAATTTTCAGAAAATGGTTTCGGGTTTGATGTTTGTATCTTGTTCATGCATTTGTATCCACCTTGCTCACGTTTTCTTAGCCATGGTTGTTCCAGCTGCTAGTTCATGGTTCATGGGGTTACCTTAGGGTCCCTAGGGTCAGTTGGGTCGAGTGGTTTGAGCCAAGAAGGGCCGAAACCGAAGCCATAGTAGCTGGTGCAACAGTTCGCGCAGATTGCGCAACGTCCGGAGATTTGCTCGTTCTCGGTCCACAGAGCATGTTTTAGGGTGATTCTAGTTGGGTTAGAACCCTACGACATAGAAGTAGGTTTTGACAGTGAGTTCCTGGCCAGTGATGGCCGGAGCTGGCCGGCCGATCGGCCGGAACTCTGCTGTCGCGCGTAGGAGGCGAGCAGAATAAGGGCTAGTTTGTTTTGGTTCGTTCTCCTTTGTTAGGGCTCGGTTTGGGCTGGTTTTTAGCTTTTTGGAAACTTCTTGAAGAGGGCTAGAGGTAGGTGGTGGTTTTCTACCAAGGGGACGACCGGAGAACGGCGGCAGCAGCCCTGGAAAGCTGCTGCTCGTGGCCGAGGAGAAGGATAAGAGAGGGGTTCGGGTTCTAGGGTTTCTAGCTGGTCCGGGTGGGGCTGTGGGTTCTGGGTCGGGTCAGTGGGTCATGGGTTATGTTAGTTGGGTCCGGGTCCGGGTTAAGTGAGTCGGGCTTGGGTATTTTATTTTTAAGATATTATTTAAGTTTAAGTGGTTAATGGGCCTAATTAAATCTCAAAATTTAATTGAGCTCCATTTAATTATTTTGAGTCAAATTTATTTATTTTGGGCTTAATTAATTTAATTAAGTGAGTCCATTAATTTTTATGGGCCTTGGGGACACATGGATATTATTGGGCCAGTCTTTGGGCTTTCGGGCCCATTGGGCCAAATTAAGTTATTTTGGGCCTAGGATGTTTTAATGGGCTTTAAATTATTTTATTGGGCTTAGAATAATCTTATTGGGCTTAAGTATGTTAATGGGCCAGTCTCAGTGTTAATGGGCCAGATTTAAGTAATTGGGCTTGAGTGTTAGGGCCAGCAGTCCAGTACAATCCATGAGAAAATTGCATGTGTCCTGAATATATATTTAATTTATTTTTATGCATTTAAGTTATTTTAATATTTATATGTTAGTAAGAAATTAAATTAAATATATATGAAGGACACACATTTTATTCAAGTACATGCATTCATGAAATAATATTTTATGCATGATTTAATGTTTAAGGTTGAGCAAGAAAATATTTTATGTTGGAAGTTGAAGTAGTGTGACAATTTAAGGGGGATTCGTCCCCATATGATTGAAGGGCAGTTTACTGCCAATTTAAGAGGTGATTCGTCACCGGCCACGTACGTTGGTTTCCACGCTGATCAGTATTTAATGTATGATTTAAGGTTACACTACGGATACAACCATGCGATGTTAGAAAATTTAATTGCTCAACAATGTTATGTATTATGTTATTTTAAGTTAATTTAAGTTATGATATGTTATGTATTTTTGAAGCATGCTCATTCATGTATATGTATGTACTAGTATTGAATTGTTTTAAATTATTTTCAAACCCTTGTTATGTTAGCATGTTGGGCCTCTAGGCTCACTACAATGGTATGGTGCAGGTGAGTTCATAGAGGAAGATGTAGCTCCCACCGGAGGCGAGGATGTATGAGCGGACATGCAGTGACCCCGTGACCGTGATAGATGTCTGAGTCGCCTTGCATGTTTTTGAATATTTTATTTGAATATTTCAGTGCATGGAAATTTTACATCATTTTTATTTATGCAGTATTTTTAATTAAATGTTTGACTCAGATATTTGTTTTATTTTAAAGAATGCAATTTTTATTTAAGTATTTAATTATTTATTTATTTAGTTATTTTTAAATCTTTTTATTATGTGCATATATGTATGGGCATATATGTACATATTTTATTTAGAAAGTATATATAAGAAAAAAAAATTCACATATTTATTTATTAATTATAGAGTTAGAGTCGTTTCAGTTGGTATCAAAGCACGGTCCTTGGAGGGGTCATTACTGCTATGCGAGCTCAGAAATCCACGCTACCGATCTGTAAGTTTTAAGTGTTTATAGCATGATTTATTTTTAAGGATTTAAGTTACCATTAATTTTAAACCACTTAGTTATGCATGGCGATTTACGTAAAGAAATATGGGGTGATGCAATATGCCTCGGAGACAAGTAGTCCTTAGGTGTGAAATTGGGTAAATTAAGATTTTGGTGCAGCTACTTGGAAATATTTTCTGCGTGCAGGGAGAATTCTAGTTGGAGGCAACTCCACGTTTGCGTTGCTAGATTCAGGGGCTACGCATTCGTTTATCTCCCTGGAGTTTATCAGGCGGGTAGGCATCATACCTGAGAGTAGTGACAGTGGGTATGATGTTACTATGCCGTCAGGGCAGATTATTTCTACCTCGAAGGTTATTCGAGGACTGGAGTTGGAGCTACAGGGACACTCCATTCGAGCAGATGTAGTAGTTTTGCCTTTGAGGGGATTCGATTTGATTTTGGGCATTGACTGGTTAACAGTCAATGGAGCTTCGATTGATTTTCGTCGGAGATCAGCGTCAGTGAGACCTACAGTAGGCGACCCGTTCACTTTTCATGCATCTCAGAGCAGTGATATTCCTCAGGTGATATATCATATTCAGGCGAGGAAGTTGTTGAGACGGGGTTTCCAGGGGTTTCTAGCGAGTATTGTCACGACTTCAGAGCCATCTAGCAGATCATTATCAGAGATAGAGGTGGTTCGTGACTTTCCGGATGTCTTTCCGGAGGATGTTGCCGGAATTCCACCAGTGAGAGAGGTGGAGTTCAGCATCGACTTAGTGCCTGACACTGTGTCTATCTCTAAGGCACCGTACAGACTTGCTCCTACCGAGATGAAAGAGTTGAAGGAGCAGATTCAGGAGTTGTTAGAGAAAGACTTTGTTCGTCCTAGCTTTTCTCCGTGGGGAGCTCCGGTGTTATTTGTGAAGAAGAAGGATGGCAGTATGAGACTGTGCATCGATTACCGAGAGCTCAACAGGGTCACAGTGAAGAACAAGTATCCACTGCCGAGGATAGAGGATTTATTTGACCAGTTGCAGGGAGCTTCGGTGTTCTCCAAGATCGACCTGCGATCTGGTTATCATCAATTGCGTGTTAGAGATACAGATGTGTTCAAGACTGCTTTCAGGACACGATATGGGCATTACGAGTTTTTAGTGATGCCATTTGGGATGACCAATGCTCCAGCGGTTTTCATGGATCTCATGAACCGAGTCTTTCAGCCATATTTAGATCAGTTCATCATAGTATTTAATGATGATATTTTGATCTATTCTAGGAGCATCGAGGAGCATAGACAACATCTTCAGACGGCCTTGCAGACTTTGAGGGAGCATCGGTTGTATGCCAAGTTTAGCAAGTGCGAGTTTTGGCTTGAGCAGGTGGCATTTCTTGGCCACATTATTTCGAGGGATGGGATTGCAGTTGATCAGTCTAAGGTTGAGGCAGTGCAGAATTGGGGTATTCCGAAGAATGTTTCAGAGATTCGCAGTTTCTTGGGTTTGGCAGGATATTATAGGAAGTTTATTAAGGGTTTTTCCTCTATTGCAGTACCCTTGACTTCCTTGACCAAGAAGAATGCGAAGTTTATCTGGAGTTCAGACTGCCAGAGGAGCTTCGATCAGCTAAAAGAAGTACTCACTACTGCACCAGTATTAGCGATGACAGTACCACACGAGGAGTTAGTGGTGTACACCGACGCGTCTAAACTAGGTTTAGGCGCAGTGCTTATGCAGTGTGGTAAAGTTATTGCGTATGCGTCGAGGCAGCTGAAGATTCATGAGCAGAACTACCCGACGCATGACTTGGAGTTGGCAGCATTGGTCTTCGCGTTGAAAATCTGGAGGCACTATCTGTATGGCGAGAAGTGCAAAATTTTCACAGACCACAAGAGTCTCAAGTACTTCTTCACACAGAAGGAGTTGAACATGAGACAGCGCAGATGGTTGGAGTTGGTAAAGGACTATGACTGTGACATTAGCTACCATCCGGGTAAAGCTAATGTAGTGGCCGATGCTTTGAGTCGGAAGTCGTCGGTGGTATCATGTTTGACCGTACAGTTACCACTACAGAGCGAGATTCAGAGTTTTGGCTTGGAGTGTTATCCGAGTGGCCATGCACCGAGCTTGTCAGTGTTGACGGTGCAGCCAGTTCTGCGAGATCGGATTAGAGAGGGACAGTCTACTGATGAGGAGTTACAGCGATGGAGACAGAGAGATTAGGCTAGAGGTAACCTCTTGTATACAGTGAAGGATGGTATCGTTCAGTACCGTGGTAGGATGTGGGTACCGAACGTCGATCAGTTGAGAGCTGAGATTTTGGCAGAGGCTCACACATCTCCGTACTCCATTCACCCCGGAAGTACGAAGATGGACAAAGACTTGCAGCTATTGTATTGGTGGCCCGGGATGAAGAGTGACATCGGGAGAGTGGTGTCAGAGTGCTTGACTTGTCAGCAAGTCAAGGCAGAGCATCAGCGTCCAGCAGGACTTGTTAGACCTCTTCCCATTCAGGAATGGAAATTGGAGAATATTACGATGGACTTTGTGGTTGGCTTACCGAGGAGTGCAAGAGGTTGTACAGCGATTTGGGTGATTGTGGATAGACTCACCAAGTCAGCTCATTTCTTGCCGGTGAGGACAACTTATACCTTGACACAGTATGCAGAGCTTTACATCAGAGAGATTGTTAGACTGCATGGCATACCAGTGTCTATTGTGTCAGACAGAGATCCAAGATTCACATCTGCGTTTTGGAAGAGTCTGCACACAGCTTTGGGGACGAGGCTTTTGTTCAGTACCGCATTTCATCCCCAGACAGATGGTCAGTCTGAGAGGGTGATCCAGGTTCTCGAGGATCTTCTGAGAGCTTGTGTCATTGATTTTTGGGGTTCTTGGGAGACTAGACTGCCATTAGTGGAGTTTACCTATAACAACAGCTTTCAGTCGTCTATAGGTATGGCTCCTTATGCAGCATTGTATGGGAGGAGATGCAGATCTCCTGTGCATTGGGATGAGGTTGGTGAGCGGATTTTACTGGGTCCTGAGATTGTGCAGCAGACAGCTGACATTGTGACTCAGATTCGAGATCGGATGAGGACTGCTCAGAGTCGGCAGAAGAGTTATGCAGATGCCAGACGACGAGATTTGGAGTTCGGTGTAGGTGATCACGTTTTCCTGAAGGTGTCACCTATGAAGGGAGTAGTGTGTTTTGGCCGGAGAGGCAAGCTTAATCCGAGGTATATAGGGCCATTCGAGATCTTGGAGAGAGTTGGCACGTTGGCCTACCGGTTAGCTCTACCTCCAGGGCTAGCAGCAGTGCACAACGTTTTCCATGTATCCATGCTTCGGAGATATGTCTCCAACCCGTCGCATGTGTTGGATTTCGAGCCCTTGCAGTTGCCACCAGATCTAGTGTATGAGGAGAGGCCAGTGCGGATCTTGGCTAGGGATGAGCGGAGGCTTAGGACGCGGGTCATACCGATGGTCAGAGTCCAGTGGCTGAATCACTCAGAGGAGGAAGCTACTTGGGAGACCGAGGCAGACATGAGGACTCGCTACCCGGAGTGGTTCGGGTAAGTACTTTAATTTCGAGGACGAAATTCAATTTAAGGGGGGGAGAATTGTAACACCCGGTATTTTTAAATACGTAAATCCGCATGCATAATTAAGATATTTAATTATTTAAATTTTAAATTTATGGGTTAAATAATTATGTGAATTATTTGTGCATGATTTAATTTATTTTTAAGCATTTAACCCATAATTAGTGATTTTTATGATTTTTAGTATTTTAATTATTTTATCGCGTTGACGGGACCGTGGACGGACGAGATGACAACTTTCCACCCAAATTATTTTATGAGCCTTTTAGAGCCCTAAAATATTATTTTGAGTTTTATTATCTCAAAATTTTAAGTATTTAATTTTATGTAATTTTAGGAGTCCATTTTTATTCAAAATAAGCCAATATATTGACTATTTAGTATTTTTAAAATCCCTTAAATTTATATTTCGGGATTTATCTTTTATATCAGATTATTTTGTATTTTTTAAAAGTTTAAAATCTTATATTTATGTTATATTATCTACCTAATTATTTTATGTTAGTTATTATCCTAGATTATTCCTAATTATCAAAATTTAAAACAAAAACCTATCCTACTCTAACTCCATCAGCCGACACCTTCTCCTTCCACCCCATTCTCACGTTTTCAGCAGAAACCTTCAAGCCTCCATAGCCAACTTTCGAACGTTTTGTCAAGTTTTCGTCCGATCGTCGTCTCGAAAACTTCCTACGCACTTAGCTCTTTATTTGCATCGGTGAAAGGCATGTTTTCTTCCTCTTTTTCGCACCATGTCAGTGAATATATATGTGTGTGTCGTGTATGCACAGTTTGGTTCAAATAATTTTCAGAAAATGGTTTCGGGTTTGATGTTTGTATCTTGTTCATGCATTTGTATCCACCTTGCTCACGTTTTCTTAGCCATGGTTGTTCCAGCTACTGGTTCATGGTTCATGGGGTTACCTTAGGGTCCCTAGGGTCAGTTGGGTCGAGTGGTTTGAGCCAAGAAGGGCCGAAACCGAAGCCATAGTAGCTGGTGCAACAGTTCGCGCAGATTGCGCAACGTCCGGAGATTTGCTCGTTCTCGGTCCACAGAGCATGTTTTAGGGTGATTCCAGTTGGGTTAGAACCCTACGACATAGGGGTAGGTTTTTCCAGTGAGTTCCTGGCCAGTGATGGCCGATCGGCCGGAACTCTGCTGTCGCGCGCAGGAGGCGAGCAGAATAAGGGCTAGTTTGTTTTGGTTCGTTCTCCTTCGTTAGGGCTCGGTTTGGGCTGGTTTTTAGCTTTTTGGAAACTTCTTGAAGAGGGCTAGAGGTAGGTGGTGGTTCTCCAGCCAGGGGACGGCCGGAGCACGGCAGCAGCAGCCCTGGAAAGCTGCTGCTCATGGCCGAGGAGAAGGATAAGAGAGGGGTTCGGGTTCTAGGGTTTCTAGCTGGTCCGGGTCGGGCTGTAGGTTCCGGGTCGGTTCAGTGGGTCATGGGTTATGTTAGTTGGGTCCGGGTCCGGGTTAAGTGAGTCGGGCTCGGGTATTTTATTTTTAAGATATTATTTAAGTTTAAGTGGTTAATGGGCCTAATTAAATCTCAAAATTTAATTGAGCTCCATTTAATTATTTTAAGTCAAATTTATTTATTTTGGGCTTAATTAATTTAATTAAGTGAGTCCATTAATTTTTATGGGCCTTGGGGACCCATGGAAATTATTGGGCCAGTCTTTGGGCTTTCGGGCCCATTGGGCCAGATTAAGTTATTTTGGGCCTAGGATTTTTAATGGGCTTTAAATTATTTTATTGGGCTTAGAATAATCTTATTGGGCTTAAATATGTTAATGGGTCAGTCTCAGTGTTAATGAGCCAGATTTAAGTAATTGGGCTTGAGTGTTAGGGCCAGCAGTCCAGTACAATCCATGAGAAAATTGCAAGTGTCCTGAATATATATTTAATTTATTTTTATGCATTGAAGTTATTTTAATATTTATATGTTAGTAAGAAATTAAATTAAATATATATGAAGGACACACATTTTATTCAAGTACATGCATTCATGAAATAATATTTTATGCATGATTTAATGTTTAAGGTTGAGCAAGAAAATATTTTATGTTGGAAGTTGAAGTAGTGTGACAATTTAAGGGGGATTCGTCCCCATATGATTGAAGGGCAGTTTACTGCCAATTTAAGAGGTGATTCGTCACCGGCCACGTACGTTGGTTTCCACGCTGATCAGTATTTAATGTATGATTTAAGGTTACACTACGGATACAACCATGCGATGTTAGAAAATTTAATTGCTCAACAATGTTATGTATTATTTTAAGTTAATTTAAGTTATGATATGTTATGTATTTTTGAAGCATGCTCATTCATGTATATGTATGTACTAGTATTGAATTGTTTTAAATTATTTTCAAACCCTTGTTATGTTAGCATGTTGGGCCTCTAGGCTCACTACACTGGTATGGTGCAGGTGAGTTCATAGAGGAAGATGTAGCTCCCACCGGAGGCGAGGATGTATGAGCGGACATGCAGTGACCCTGTGACTGTGATAGATGTCTGAGTCACCTTGCATGTTTTTGAATATTTTATTTGAATATTTCAGTGCATGGAAATTTTACATCATTTTTATTTATGCAGTATTTTTAATTAAATGTTTGACTCAGATATTTGTTTTATTTTAAAGAATGCAATTTTTATTTAAGTATTTAATTATTTATTTATTTAGTTATTTTTAAATCTTTTTATTCTGTGCATATATGTATGGGCATATATGTACATATTTTATTTAGAAAGTATATATAAGAAAAAAAAAATATTTCCGCATATTTATTTATTAATTATAGAGTTAGGGTCGTTTCATATGTGATCCTTCAACTCCAGTTGAATCTGCAACATTAATCTTATTCAAAGAAGCTACCTGTGTAGTCAGTGCAGATAATTGAGCAGTGATGGATGTGAGAGGATCCATTGCATACACTCCAACTGGCTTCTTGACTCCCATACGCTCAGATGGCCATTGAAAACTATTAATTGTCATCTGTTCCAACATATCATAGGCCTGAGCAGGATCCTTTGCAAATATAGTACCTCCAGCCGCAGAATCCACATTCATCCTTGTAGGCGCATTCAGTCCGTTGTAAAACCACTCGATCTGTTCCCAATCTGCAAAATTGTGGTTAGGACAACATCTAAGTAATTCTTTGTACCTTTCCCATGCCTCGTATAGCTGTTCAGAATCCATCTGTCTGAATGTGCTGATCTCAATCTTCAGTTGGGTGGATTTGGCAGGAGGAAAATATTTTGCAATAAATTTTTCTGTCATCCCCTCCCAAGTAGTGATGCTTCCAAGCGGCAATGATTGCAACCAACTTCTGGCTTGATCCCTGAGAGAAAAAGGAAACAAGCATAAACGAATAATATCCTCAGGAACACCATTATATTTTACCGTATCGGTAATCTCTAAGAAGGTCCGTAGTTGCAGGTGAGGATCAGCTGTAGCTCTTCCATTGAATTGGTTTGATTTCACCATTGTGATAAACGCCGGCTTCATTTCAAAATTGTTGGCGTTAATGGTCCCTCGAGCAATTCCAGAATAGTGAGCCTGGATTACTGGCCTGAAGTGATCTCTGATTGGAACCAAGGGAGCTTGTTGTTCTTCTTCTTCAGCCATGTTCCTTAATTCTTCTCTTCTAATTCTTCTCAAAGCACGTGCAGTGCGCTCGATCTCCGGATCAAAAAGTAAAGAATTCGCACTTTGAGATCGTCGCATAAACTAAAATTTAAAAATAAGAAGAAATCAATTAGTAACTTAAAATAAAATAATAAAAACTCTAAATTAAAATCTAGACTAATTGGTAACAAGACTAAAAAATAATCAAAATTTACTCCCCAGCAACGACGCCAAAAACTTGTTGTGAAAATTCCTCGCAAGCGTACGAGTGTCAAGTTTTAATATAGTGATAAAATCAGATATCGATCCCACAGGGAGTAAAATGAAAATATTCAGTGCTTGTAATTAAAATAGTCCAAACTTTATCTAGAAAATCAAACTCATAATTTTGCAGAAAAATAAATAATCAGAAGATTTAAAAGCACGCACACAACTTTCAAAAAAATATCAATCAGAGAATAATGGTCTAGAGGTTTAGATTTCACCTGATTTTAACAACAATCAATCCTAATTAATTTAGTTTCATGAATTCTAGTCAATTAATAGTCAAGAACACTTAAGTTTATTATTTTCCTCTCCCGAGCAACAAATAATTTTATCAACTACAATTCAATTCCAATATCCCTATTAAAAATCTACTTGCAGTGATCTATCACAAAACAATGTTCTTTTTAAAAGATCTGTTAAATTTATACACTCTCCCAAGCTATATAAATAATTAATAGTGTATTTTCTAATGGTCCTATTCAAAATCTCCTCTCTCGAGTGCCAGATTTCAAATAAATATTAAAAATCAATTATTGATCAGATAATTGAAAATACAATCAATTCTAAAAAAAAAAATTAATCTAGAAGAAACTCAATTCAATAAAATCAAAAATTCATGAAAGTGTCTACACCAGGTTCCATCCGACCTCTAGACTCTAAAAAATTAGTTCATGATCAAAAATAGATAAACACAATTCATGTTTATGAAACTAAACATCAATTCCAATTAAGAAAGATAAAAATAGAAGAACAAATCCGTAGTCGCTCTTCCGTGTCCGGTTGATCGATCTTCGTGTTATTCCTTTAATGTAGTGCAGATTTCTCCTCCAATATTTTCTCTCAAATCTCTAGTTTAAGCTCTTAGAATGCTTTGATGTATTGTGGCGGCTCCCCCCTTTTATTTGTGTCCTTGAAGTCCCTTTTATATGTCCTCGAAGCCTGCCGAATAAAGCCTGAAAAAGTATCAAAATTTCCTTCCCGAAAAATTACAAAATCTGACTTTCGGACGGCGTGGGCGCGCAGTAGAGTGGCGAGGGCGCACCTGAGCCTCGAATTTGGCTTCCATTTTTCACGTCCAGGAGGCGCGGGCGCGCCCTCCTCTTGCCTGTCCAATTCTACAACGCGCGACAATTTTAAAAAAATCATATCTCCCAAACTAACCGTCGGATTGAGCTGAAATTTTGACAGCAAATTCAAAATATCCTAAAATTTAATATAAATGATGGAGATTGGATTTTTATGCCTCAATAATTCCCAGTAATTTTCTAAAGTTGATACTCCATAATGCATCATTCTGCTTCTTCTTAATCATTTCGCGCCAATTCTTGCAACTCACAAAAACAACAACAAATATTCATAATACTCACTCGATACATCACAAAAGTCAATTCAAATCATATATAATTTAAGTGCATAAAATTCACTTATCAAATTCCCCCAAACTTAGACTTTTGCTAGTCCCGAGCAAAACAATAATGAGTAATATAATCGGCCTCCAAATTTTTACATTTCAAGATTCAATACACATGTCCGCTAATTTTTTCAAGAGTTCTCGTGTGTGAATGATTCACCAATCTTGTCTATCCTCCTCGCTTTCGATACACTAGTGCAACAAGTTTGTTTCATAGAATCATCAAATCCGCTCTCTAGTTTCAAAACAATCTCCACCATGTTCAACTTCTACTCACTAAGATCAAAAGGACTTTTCAAGTTATATCAAAGATTTTTCATAACATCGCTGGATTTTGCACCTAATTTTATTTTAGCCCCATAAATTATCCGCAAACTTAGCTATAACTAAATATAGGATTCAAATTTCAATCCCCTCGTTTATAGCCCGGATGGAGCATCAATCCCATTTTGTCCGCAAACTTAGTCATGGATTGGTGATTAGAATTTCAATCTCTTTCTAGGCCCGGATGGAGTTGTTAAATTTTTTCAAAAATTAATTTTTTTTCACTTTTGCAACCCCATTTATTCCGCAACTTAGCCAAGGACAAGGAAATTAGGATTTCAATTCCTTATCAATGACCCAGATGGAGTTATTATTAATTTTTTCATATTTTAATGCCTATGTCATTTCTAAGCTCGTAGAAGTCTACCTCAGTTTCAAGCATAAATCACCAAAGTTAAGAATCAAATCATCCAATTCACTTACAAAATCACAAAGCTTCTCTAATCACTAGAGTCTAGACAATCAAGACATAGTGCATATGAGTGAGAACTAAAAATTAAATATAGCTAACATTAACATTTTTAACACCAAATATTATTTTCATCATAGGCCAATACAAGTATACATCATTTATTCAACTCAAACTAACTCATGAAAAATTTTCAAAATTTTCAAAATTTTTTAAACACCCCCCCCAAACTTAAATTGTGCATCGTTCTCAATGTACAAAAAAAAATAAATAAAACAAAGAACACATACCTTGGGAACCGAGCGTCAGTACTCGGCACCTTCTTAATCACTCAAAACTCTTCATCTGGGGTGGCTCCTAAACTCTTTCATCGCTTCAACTTTTTCACCTATACAACTCAAAATTATTATTGATGTCTAGTTTCTACATGAAAAAATAACTAAAATAACTAAAATTAAACAAATAAAAATAAAGCAAATAAATAAAAATAACTTGGGTTGCCTCCCAACCCGACTCGATGCCGCTTTCAGCCTGGTTCCCTCGATTTGTTGGAGGTTTTTCCATTCTCTTTCACCCTCCAAACAAACTCGACAACCTTCTTGAACTTGGGTCGCTTTTTCTTTTTCTTCATCTTCATCAACTTCGGATTAATCTGTTTTGGCAATTTTACAGCACTAACAACTTCACAACAACATTCCATCTTCTTTGATTGTTCAACTAGGAAAACCTTCTCCGTGGATGGTTTTTCAGCCTCCTTGAACACATTAAAAGTAACTTTCTCACCTTCTACACCCATCGTCAATGCACCTTTCTTAACATCAATCTTGGCTTCAGCAGTAGCCTGTTGGAAAACTGGCGAGTTCCCAGACCAATTACGATTGATACCCGGTGCAGCGGAAGTTTAAAAAAAATTTTTCTCATGGAACGATTCCATGGTTTGGGTATCAACCGTTCAACGATTGAATTACTGTGTGTGTAAAATTTAAATAACTGTTAATTAAATTTTACCTCCAATCTCGCAACGAGATTAATGGACACCAACAGATTTTATCTGCTCTTGTTGTCTCTCCCTGGAACCGATGAACTCCTTCAATCAGGTCCACGAACAGAGGTTTAATCCCTCTGATAGATTGCACTAGAAAATCTATCAGAAATTTTCTGCGAAGAGAATAAACGAATCTGATTCGCTATTCCAGACCGCGATTCAAAATCACAGACCGGAATTTTCTCGGGCAGAGGGGAGGGAGTGTTCGGCCGATTTTTCTTTTGAGAGAGGAGGATTTCGAAATTTGCTCTCAAAATTTATGACCTGTTGTGTCTAATTTCTGTACTGAAATAACTTATTTATAATGCAGGCCACTAACACCTTAGGGCCCATTAGTCATAAGCTGGGGCCCGACAAGCAAAGCCCGCTCGTTCAGAAATTAATATAAAATTCATCGTGACTCCGATTGATGAACCGATTTCACCAATGTGTACAGAAACCATTTCTGCACATTTTAAAGTCAAAATAAATTTTCCTGAATCCGAATTCAGTGGTTTCCAAAAATGTCCATCCCTATGTCATTTTAGGAAATCCTACTCCCTTACTCTTATTTAAGAAGTCCAACTTCTTAGTTCATTAAATTTAACTCTTTAAATTTAACTATCTCAACGGGGATTAAAACTCCATTACACTGTGTGACCCTCAATGGTTCAGGGATACAGCTAGCCGTGGGCTCACAACTCCTTGTGACTCGGAACAACACTTTCCGACTTGCCCAACGAATCATGGTAAAGCGCCTAGCAACATCGCCCCATGATTCCCTAGGTATCACTGATAGTGCCTACAAGAACCAGTAGATTTTGGTTAGCGTACAGTACGGTCCCTTCATCCAAATATCCCGATCGAATCAACAACCATTGGTTTATCGAGAGTCGCTCAAGATTCGATAACTATGCAATACATCTTGAAGATCAAATTAGTGACATCGCATGTGCTACTAAGAAACCATTTCTTAAATCACATCAATTACTCTGGCCAGAGATTTGTCACACTAATATCTCCTCAGATCGCATAGGATATCCACACTCGCAAGTATGTGGTGAATCCTTGACAACAATGCATTGACTCCTATATGTGTCGTAACTGTACCCAATCTCGACACCTGATGACCCCTTCAGAGTCGGTAAACGAGTCAAAGCACAGTACTAGCATACAGAGTCTCCATGATGTTTCAAGTCGTAAGGACTAATGGTGTACAACCAAAACCGCGGACTTTTTCCACTCGATAAGTGATAACCACTTGGAAAGTCCGGATAGGGTAGTTCGACTATTCATCCTATGAATATCCATTTGCATGCTTCGAACATCTCCATGTTCCCTACCAATGAAACGTGGTACTCCGCATCGCAAATGCTAGTCTCAAACTCGAGCGATCCTTATCCTTATTATCGGACGGCTCAATCGACTAGGAACGGTTTTAGAATATACAGTGACTATAAGATGTATTTCATGATAGACATCTCCATGTTCTACCACATCTTACATACACTATAGTATATTCAAGGTCTTTATCAAAACAACAATAGTATATCACAATATAACAATATGAAGTAATATAAAGTCATTGCCATAAAAGTGTAAATAATATTAAACAAAAGATTGTTTATACAAAGAGTCATCAAAGCCCATAGCCATACAGTTGGCTCACTGGGCACCCACTCTTACATAGCCAAGATTGGTCTCCCCAAAATTAAAGGCATATTTCCGTCCTCCTCCATATCCAACACAACAAAATCCACCGGAAAAATAAAATTATCTACTTTTACCACAACATTCTCAATGATTCCACGCGGATATTTGATAGATTTATCGACTAGCTGTAATGCGATCGTCATGGGTTTCACCTCGCCAAGTCCTAAGTTTTTGAAAACAGACAAAGATATTAAATTAATGCTAGCTCCTAGATCGCAAAGTGAAGTAGTAAAATGAGAACCACCAATTGAACAAGGAATAGTAAAACTCCCTGGATCCTTAAGCTTTTGTGGCATCTTCTTTTGTAGCACCGCGCTGCACTCTTATATTAGATTGACCACCTCGTTCTCTAGCAGCTTCCTTTTCTTGGACATCACCTTCTTGATAAATTTTGCATAATTCGGCATTTTCTCCAAAGTATCAGCAAAGGAAATGTTAATATGAATTTTCTTTAAAATCTCCAAAAATTTGGAGAACTGCTCATTTAATGTTTTCTTCTTGAACCTCTGCGGGTAGGGGAGTGGAGGCTTGTACATCGGTTTGTCTTCAAGTCCAGGCTTCTTCTCTTAGACCTCATTCTCTTTCTCTACATCAGCTGCATGTTCCTGTACTCCAACTTTTTTTCCACTCCTCAACTCTATGACCTTACATTGTTCTATGGGATTCACCTCAGTATTTCTTGGGAATTGATCGCGATTATTATCTTTCAGTGTGTTTGCCAACTGCCCAATGCTAGTCTCCATGGATTGAAGTACATCACCCATGTTGGCCATGTGCGTCTCCAAGCTGTCAAGGCGAGACTCAGTTCTTGCCATCCTCTTACCCGATTCCTGCAAAAAGGTACTAACCACCTCCTCCAAAGACAACTTACCATCACCCTTGTTAGTATTGTTATCATATGAAAAATTTTCATTATTCCGCAAATTAGGGTGATAAGTATTGGTAACAGGATTACCTCTGTAAGCTCCATAACCTCGGTAGCCATTAGGATTTATATAATTAACTTTCTCTGGGGTATGTGATCCTTCAACTCCAGTTGAATCTGCAACATTAATCTTATTCAAAGAAGCTACCTGTGTAGTCAGTGCAGATAATTGAGCAGTGATGGATGTGAGAGGATCCACTGCATACACTCCAAAAGGCTTCTTGACTCCCATACGCTCAGATGGCCATTGAAAACTATTAATTGTCATCTGTTCCAGCATATCATAGGCCTGAGCGGGATCCTTTGCAAATATAGTACCTCCAGCCGCAAATCCACATTCATCCTTGTAGGCGCATTCAGTCCGTTGTAAAACCACTCGATCTGTTCCCAATCTGAAAAATTGTGGTTAGGACAACATCTAAGTAATTCTTTGTACCTTTCCCACGCCTCGTATAGCTGTTCAGAATCCATCTGTCTGAATGTGCTGATCTCAATCTTCAGTTGGGTGGATTTGGCAGGAGGAAAATATTTTGCAATAAATTTTTCTGCCATCCCCTCCCAAGTAGTGATGCTTCCAAGCGGCAATGATGGCAACCAACTTCTGGCTTGATCCCTGAGAGAAAAATGAAACAAGCGTAAACGAATAATATCCTCAGGAACACCATTATATTTTACCGTATAGGTAATCTCTATGAAGGTTCGTAGGTGCAGGTGAGGATCAGCTATAGCGCTTCCATTGAATTGGTTTGATTTCACCATTGTGATTAACGCCGGCTTCAGTTCAAAATTGTTGGTGTTAATGGTCCCTCGAACAATTCCAGAATAGTGAGCCTGAATTACTGGCCTGAAGTGATCTCTGATTGGTACCAAGGGAGCTTGTTGTGCATCTTCTTCAGTCATGTTCCTTAATTCTTCTCTTCTAATTCTTCTCAAAGCACGTGCAGTGCGCTCGATCTTCGGATCAAAAAGTAAAGAATTCGCACTTTGAGATCGTCGCATAAACTGTAATTTAAAAATAAGAAGAAATCAATTAGCAACTTAAAATAAAATAATAAAAACTCTAAATTAAAATCTATACTAATTGGTAACAAGACTAAAAAATAATCAAAATTTACTCCCCAGCAACGGCGCCAAAAACTTGTTGTGAAAATTCCTCGCAAGCGTACGAGTTTCAAGTTTTAATATAGTGATAAAATCAGATATCGATCCCACAGGGAGTAAAATGAAAATATTCAGTGCTTGTAATTAAAATAGTCCAAACTTTATCTAGAAAATCAAACTCAGAATTTTGCAGAAAAATAAATAATCAGAAGATTTAAAAGCATGCACACAACTTTCAGAAAAATATCAATCAGAGAATAATGGTCTAGAGGTTTATATTTCACCTGATTTCAACAATAATCAATCCTAATTAATTTAGTTTCATGAATTCCAGTCAATTAATAGCCAAGAATATTTAAGTTTATTATTTCCCTCTCCCGAGCAACAAATAATTTTATCAACTACAATTCAATTCCAATATCCCTATTAAAAATCTACTTGCAGTGATCTATCACAAAACAATGTTCTTTTTAAAAGCTCTGTTAAATTTATACACTCTTCCGAGCTATATAAATAATTAATAGTGTATTTTCTAATGGTCCTATTCAAAATCTCCTCTCCCGAGTGCCAGATTTTAAATAAATATTAAAAATCAATTATTGATCAGATAATTGAAAAGACAATCAATTCTAGAAAAAACAATTAATCTAGAAGAAACTCAATTCAATAAAATCAAAAATTCATGAAAGTGTCTACACCAGGTTCCATCCGACCTCTAGACTCTAAAAAATTAGTTCATGATCAAAAATAGATAAACACAATTCATGTTTATGAAACTAAACATCAATTCCAATTAATAAAGATAAAAATTGAAGAACAAATCCGTAGTCTCTCTTCCGTGTTCGGTTGATCGATCTTCGTGTTATTCCTTTGATGTAGTGCAGATTTCTCCTCCAATATTTTCTCTCAAATCTCCAGTTTAAGCTCTTAGAATTCTTCGATGTATTGTGGCGGCTCCCCCCTTTTATTTGTGTCCTTGAAGTCCCTTATATATGTCCTCGAAGCCCGCCGAATAAAGCCTGAAAAAGTATCAAAATTTCCTTCCCGAAAAATTACGAAATCTGACTTTCGGACGGTGCGGGCGTGCACTAAAGTGGCAAGGGCGCGCCTAAGCCTCGAATTTGGCTTCCATTTTTCACGTCCAGGAGGCGCGGGCACTCCCTCCTCTCGCCTGTCCAATTTTGCAACGCACGATAATTTTAAAAAAATCATATCTCCCAAACTAACCGTCGGATTGAGCTGAAATTTTGACAGAATCTTCAAAACATCCTAAAATTTAATATAAACGGTGGAGATTGGATTTTTATTTTTCAATAATTCCCAGTAAGTTTCTGAAGTTGATACTCCATAATGCATCATTCCGCTTCTTCTTGCTACTTTCGTGCCAATTCTTGCAACTCACAAAAACAACAACAAATATTCATAATACCCACTCGATACATCACAAAATTCAATTCAAATCATATATAAATTAAGTGTGTTGGGATCGGTTCAGAGGGTAGAGGGGGGGTGAATACACTCTGAAACTTTTCTTCTTCTTCTTTAAAATGATCAAGTGAGGTTTAGTTCACTTAATCTGTTTTCTCAACTTCTAAAACGGTTTGAACAACTTAAATAGTGCGGAAATAGTTCAGAGGTTTTAGTGATGCAAAGTTTATAATGCAATGTATGAGCAGAATGTAAGATAAATAGCAGTAAAGACAAAGACACGATTTATGGAAGTTCGAAGGCTTAATCCTTCTACGTCTTCCCATCTTCCACTTAGAAAGGAATTCACTAGAAGACTTTGGTTATTACAACGTCTTGTAATAAACCCACTTCAGACTTAGGACTTATCCAATGCCTAATCCAAAAATCCTAGATTTACACAGATAAGATTCTCAGTTCTTATCAGACTGGTGGAAGCTTTCAGAGCAGCTTCAAGTCTCTTCAACAATGAGTAAAGTTGAGTTGAGCTTCTCAAACTGCAGAGCGGTCAAGAGGCTTGGAAACCCTAGGATGATCCTTGATGATCAGATATGTGAACTATAGGCGAGGGTTTATTTGAGCAGCAAATGAATGATCTTGTAAGTGTGCTCAAGTATATCAGATGAGGACTTCTGATATTATTCAAGTGATTGAGTTGATTGAGCTTTTTCTGAATTGCTTGTCTCTCGGTGCTTCTTTTTGTCGTATCACTTCTTGAGCAATCTTCCCTTTATATAGGTCAATCATCAACGTCTTTATTTTGAACGTTCTGATGCTGCGTTGAATGCACATTTAATGCTCATAAATGCATTGATGATTCTGCATGAAGATCGTACACTGCAGACAACTTCCAGGGTCCAAAACTGGAATAAACGGTCGAATGCTTTATCTGTAGTCATTCTGTGTTTTTGTCATTTTGGTGCAACCTGTTGTCTCGATTGCAGGAGTCAACATATCTTCTGACATGCCGGTTCTGCTTTTAATAAAGGATGCTGCAAAGAACATCTTGTCACAGGTACTTGTCTTGAGATATCTTGATAAGCAGTTGGCATTCTACCGGTAGAGATATTTGTCCTCTGCTGGTTTGAATAACCAGTCGATAGGCTTGTGACTTCAACCGGTCGAGAGACATAGGCGGTTGACAAGCTTCCGGTAGATAGATTTATCCTCTGCTGGTTTGAATAACCAGTCGATAGGCTTGTGTCTTCAGCCGGTCGAGAGCAAAAGCGGTTGCGGTAGGAGTTGTAGTAGATTCCTGAAATACAATGGTTGGCAGCACATTCCTATACAATGAGTTGTTGTTTGTTATCACCAAAATATCGGATTCAACAATTTCCCCCTTTTTGGTGATGACAAAACTTAAGTGCTCCAAGAACAATATGAAAGCATTAAAATGAACTTCATTGAGAGAATGAATTTCATTAAGTACAATAAGCATTTTTATTACACCTACAGAAGAAAGACAAAATGAGATGCAGCTGAGATAAGTGAAGAAGAGACAAGTTGTTCATCTTTTGAACCAATTGGCTCCTCTCGACCTATCGTCTTCTCTTCTTTTTCTGTCGGCTTCTTCCTTTCTTCTGGATTCATCTTCCCGTCTTCTTTCCTCTGCTGCTCTACGTTGCTCTTCTTCCCCCTTTTTGGCATCACCTTGGTTGAGTCGAAGGATGATCTCAGTGAGTTGAGTGCCAAGGCAGGCTTGCATATTGTCAATTTTTGCATCGAGTTGAGCAAGTAGAGTAGCTTGCATAGTGTCCATCCGGTTCAAAGCACAAGGCTGCTAGTACTAAGCCTGTCAGACACTAGTTAAGGGCCGATGATATGCCAATATTTATGGCAATGTAATGGCTAAGCTATTAATGTCATAATGACAATTATTCCCCCTAAAAACATGCATACTAACTCAGATCTACTAGGCCAAGAATATTTCGAAAATATGAAAACTTAGCGTCCGGTAGAGGCTTGGTGAATATGTCTGCTGCTTGCTGATCGGTATAGATGTATTCCAGCCTGATTTCCTTCTTTAAGACATGATCTCGGATAAAGTGATGTCTGACATCAATGTGCTTTGTCCTAGAGTGCATCACTGGATTGTGAGTGATGGCTATGGCACTTGTATTGTCACAGTAGATTGGAGCTTCACTCGACCGGATTCCATAATCCTTAAGCTGCTGTTGAATCCAGAGTATTTGAGCACAACAGCTGCCAGCAGCAAGGTATTCTGCTTCGGCGGTCGAGGTAGCAATTGATGTCTGCTTCTTACTTGACCACGAAATTAGTCTATCTCCAAGGAATTGACATGTGCCACTTGTACTTTTGCGATCAATTCTACAACCTGCATAATCTGCATCTGAATAGCCAATAAGATTGAGATTTGAATCTTTGGGATACCAAAGACCCACATTAGTAGTTCCTTTAATATATTTAATTATTCATTTGGCGGCAATGAAATGCGATTGCTTAGGTGCTTGAAATCTAGCACATAAACAGACTGAATACATGATATTCGGTCAACTGCAGTCAAATAAAGCAATGAGCCAATAAGGCCTCGATACATGGTTACCTCGACCGGAATTCCCCCTTCATCTTTATCAAGCTTAATTGATGTACTCATGGGGGTAGATACAGTTGAGCATTGTTCCATTCCAAACTTCTTTACCAATTCCTTGGCATACTTGGATTGATTGATAAATATTCCAGTTTCAAGTTGCTTCACTTGAAGTCCAAGAAAGAAGTTTAGCTCGCCCATCATGCTCATTTCAAACTTCTCCTGCATCAGCTTAGAGAACTTTGAGCACAACTTGGGGTTAGTTGACCCAAATATAATGTCATCAACATAAATTTGTACTAGTAACACATGATCACCTTTTATAAATTTAAACAAGGTCTTATCGACCGTTCCAATTTGGAAATCATGTTCCAGTAAAAATTTTAGTAATGTGTCATACCAAGCACGCGGTGCTTGTTTTAATCCATAGAGAGCTTTGTCAAGTTTATAGATATATTGAGGATGAGTAGGATTGACAAAACCTGGTGGTTGTTCTACGTACACCTCTTCTTGAAGTAGACCATTGAGGAATGCAGACTTGACATCCATTTGATAAACTTTAAAATCCTTAAAAGCTGCATAGGCAAGAAAGATGCGGATTGCTTCTAGTCTTGCAACTGGCGCGAAGGATTCCTCAAAGTCTATACCTTCTTCTTGTCTGAATCCTTGGGCAACAAGTCGAGCTTTGTTACGCACAACAGTGCCATGTTCATCGAGCTTGTTACGAAACACCCATCTAGTTCCAATCACATTTTGATTTTCCGGTCGAGGAACTAGATGCCAAACATTGTTGCGGGTGAATTGATTCAGTTCTTCTTGCATTGCCTCGATCCAGCTGGCATCTAATAGGGCTTCATCTATCTTCTTGGGCTCTACCTGAGATATGAAAGCTGCATGCAAGAATTCATTAATCATTTGACCACGTGTTTTTCGAGGAGCAGAAGGGTCACCTATGACCAACCCAGGTGGATGATCTTTGTTCCACCTAAAATAATTCCCTAAAGGGTTGTCATCAATTGGTTTATGAACGTCCTCGTTTACTGGATCATCATTGGCTGGAGGATTGTTATCAACCGGTGGATCCACTTCTGGCCTTGTTTGATCACACACGGTAGAGGGAACTGGATCATCCTTCTTTGGAGGATATAGATCACTGTCACTCTCTTCCTGTAGATTTGTGTTTTCCAGTCTATGACTCAGATCATTTATGCTCCCTTGAGTTTGTTCTGTACAAAGAGTAGATTCATCAAAAACAACATTAATGGTTTCCTCGACCGTTAGTGATCTTTGATTGAACACTCGATAAGCTCTGCTAACGGCTGAGTAACCAATAAAAGTTCCTTCGTCTGCTTTGGCATCGAAGGCTGTCAAATGGTTTTTGCCATTGTTGTGGATAAAGCATTTGCACCCAAAAATTTTGAAGTATGAAATATCAGGTTTTGTGCCATTCCAGATCTCATATGGAGTTTTGTTAAATCGTTTATTAATCATAGATCTGTTTTGAGTATAGCAAGCTGTGTTAACTGCTTCTGCCCAAAGCCTTTGAGAAACATTTGAATCAGCAATCATAGTTCTGGCTGCTTCTTTTAAAGTACGGTTCCTTCTTTCAGCCACCCCATTTTGCTGTGGGGATCTAGCAGCTGATAGCTCATGCTTGATTCCCTGATCATCTAGATAAGTCATAAGAGTAGTGTTTAAAAACTCAGTCCCTCTATCACTACTGATCCTATCTATCACAGTAGATTGTTCATTTTGCAAGCGTTTAAAAAGCTTAATCAGGTGAGGTGCAGTTTGATCTTTTGAAGAGAGAAAGATGACCCAAGTAAATCGCGAAAATTCATCTATAACAACAAGAGCATATCTCATTCCCTCTAAGCTTCTTACTGGTATAGGACCAAATAGGTCCATGTGAAGTAAGTCTAAACATTTGGAAGAAGACATACACCCTTTATTTTTAAAGGTTGCTCTCACCTGCTTTCCTAGTTGACAAGCAGGACAAACTTTGTCTTTTATAAAATCTCCTTCAGGCAGACCAGAAACCAAATCATGCTTCCTCAAGTTAGAAATGGACTTAAAATTTAGATGATTTAACCGCTTATGCCACAACCAATGTTTATCATGATGAGCAGTAAGACAAGTAGGTGAGGAAATATGTGAGCAAGACCAGTTTACCTTGTAGGTGTTTAGGTCTCGTACACCGGTCATAAGAGTCTCACCTTTGTCATTTTTTATGAGGCAAGTGTGTTTGTGAAACTCGACCGAATGATCATTGTCACATAGTTGACTAATACTTATCAAATTATAGCACAGTTTGTCAACAAGCAACACATCTTTAATAATGATGTTACCATGGATAATCTTACCCTTACCCACGGTTTTACCTTTGGAGTTGTCTCCAAAGCTGATCTTTGGTCCTTTGCACAACACCACTTCTGTTAGAAGTTCTGGATTCCCTGTCATGTGTCGTGAGCAACCGCTATCTAAATACCAGTTAGTGTCCTTGATAGAAGTGGTTTTCTCGCCCGTTTGGACTTTTAGTACCTGCAAAGAGTGAAGAACTTTTGGTACCCATATCTAGTAGGGTCCAGGTTGGATTAGCCCTTTCGGGACCCACATCTGGAACACCCTTACAGGTTTGCCCGTGTGTGTGTCCAGAAGTCTGTGCGGTCGATAGGCAGTAAATGTGTGTGCTTGTGAGGTTACTGTGTGCTGCTTGCCTTTTTGATTTTCATCAGTTAGCTTGTACCTCTTTTGAACTGGCCTGCAATTAAAGTACTGGTAAGGCTTCTCCTTTGACCATCTTTTCTTAGAGTAGTTAGACTCATTCCATGGCCTTTTGAAATTAGATTGGTTTCCCTTTCTTCTTTCATTAGGTTTTGGTTTGATCCAAGTTCCTCTTTGATTAGAGATCTGGGGATCCACATATCCCAGCCCTTTATGCTTAGAGCTTCGTTCGTTAGATACTTTCTGATTTTTGTCAAAGCTGCACTTATCGTGTTCATATATCGTGCTGGACCTGACAAATCTTATTTTGTTAAGATTGCCTTTGTCCAGGCTTGACTGAATACAGGATTCCATAGACTGTTCATTTGTTCCAAACCCTAGACCGGTTTTATCATGTGCCGGTCTTTGGATTTCTTGAATCTTGTCAATGGTTACAGAAGATTTATTCCAAGCCTTAATGGTTTCAAGTAGTTTTTTATTCTCAATCAAGGTTGCTTGGAATACTCTTTTCAAGGTGTCGTTCTCAGTAGCCCGCAGACTTAGCTTGACCTTAAGACCATCAAGCTCTTTTTGCTGCATGCAGCTTGATTCGCTTGACTTATCTTTTAGGTCAGATCTTTCTGCCTTTACTTCCTCGAACTCCTTGGATAATGCTTTGTATTCATTAGCCATTTCGTGTAAAGCAGTAACTAAATCACTGTGAGTAAATTCAGGTGAGCCAAAGTCAAATACCTCCTCAGCTTCTTCTTCGATGTCGGCCATAAGGCATTCCACTTTTTCATCATCGTTGTCATCTGAAGAGCTTCCGGTATTGGAGTTGTCAGAGTCAGACTCAGCCCACTTGCTTTTGCTTTCGTCTGCTACTAGAACCCTTTGGTCTCTTCCTTTTTTAAACGTCTTTTTATCCTCCTTACCCCTTCTTCTTTTGGAGAATTGCTTCTGATCATTGCTCTTAGGCTTGGTGCAGTCTGCAATGAAGTGGCCTGACTTGCCACAGTTAAAACAAGTAGGACCATCCTTTGTATGGTCCGATTTATGATAATTTTTAAATTTAGAATTGTTTTTACGCATAAATCTACCAAATTTCTTGACAAAGAGTGTCATGGCTTCATTGCTGATTTGCTCAGCTGATCTCTTTGGAGCTTCCTCGACCGGTGGACATATCACGGTTGAGGTTAAGGCCTTGGTTGGTTGAGAAGTAGATGGTTCATCTTCTGTTCTCATGTTGAGCTCGAACTCGTAGGCTTTGAGATCTGCAAAGAGATCATGCAGTTCAACCTTGCTTAAGTCTTTTGACTCTCTCATGGCCACTGTCTTGATCTCTCATTCTTTGGGTAAAGCTCTCATAACCTTCACAGCAATTTCACGGTTAGTATAAGTTTTACCTAAAGCAGTAAGATCACAAATGATACTACTGAACCGTTCATCAAATTCAGCCATGGTTTCCCCTGGCTTCATTTTGGCGTTGTCATATTTTTGAATGGCCAAGGTGAGCTTGTTTTCCTTTGTCTGGTCATTTCCTTCACACAGCTGAGTGAGCTTCTCCCAAATCTCCTTTGCTGTGGAACATGACTTGATTTTGCTGAACATATTCTTATCCAGTGTTTTGTATAGGATGTCCCGGGCCACATTGTCAAGATTGGCCTTCTTTTTGTCCTCAGTAGTCCACTCAGCTCTTGGTTTCTCAATCATTTGTCCTGCACCATCGGTTAGAGCTGGGTTGACCTTCATAATTTTGATAGGACCGTCTGTTATGACATATAGCATGTCATCATCCTGTGCTGCAAGATGTGCCTGCATGCGAATTTTCCAATCATCATACTCTTCTTTAGAAAACATAGGAATTCTGTTGAAAGAAGTCATGATTTTAAAACTTTAGATCAGCAGTTGAGAAAGGAACCCGCTCTGATACCACTTGTTGGGATCGGTTCAGAGGGTAGAGGGGGGGTGAATACACTCTGAAACTTTTCTTCTTCTTCTTTAAAATGATCAAGTGAGATTTAGTTCACTTAATCTGTTTTCTCAACTTCTAAAACGGTTTGAACAACTTAAATAGTGCGGAAATAGTTCAGAGGTTTTAGTGATGCAAAGTTTATAATGCAATGTATGAGCAGAATGTAAGATATATAGCAGTAAAGACTAAGGCACGATTTATGGAAGTTTGAAGGCTTAATCCTTCTACGTCTCCCCTTCTTCCACTTAGGAAGGAATTCACTAGAAGACTTTGGTTATTACAACGTCTTGTAATACACCCACTTCAGACTTAGGACTTATCCAATGCCTAATCCGAAACTCCTAGATTTACACATATAAGATTCTCAGTTCTTATCAGACTGGTGGAAGCATTCAGAGCAGCTTCAAGTCTCTTCAACAATGAGTATAGTTGAGTTGAGCTTCTCAAACTGCAGAGCGGTCGAGAGGCTTGGAAACCCTAGGATGATCCTTGATGATCAGATATGTGAACTGTAGGCGAGGGTTTATTTGAGCAGCAAATGAATGATCTTGTAAGTGTGCTCAAGTATATCAGATGAGGACTTCTGATATTATTCAAGTGATTGAGTTGATTGAGCTTTTTCTGAATTGCTTGTCTCTCGGTGCTTCTTTTTGTTGTATCACTTCTTGAGCAATCTTCCCTTTATATAGGTCAATCATCAACGTCTTTATTTTGAACGTTCTGATGCTGCGTTGAATGCACATTTAATGCTCATAAATGCATTGATGATTCTGCATGAAGATCGTACACTGCAGACAACTTCCAGGGTCCAAAACTGGAATAAACGGTCGAATGCTTTATCTGTAGTCATTCTGTGTTTTTGCCATTTTGGTGCAACCTGTTGTCTCGATTGCAGGAGTCAACATATCTTCTGACATGCCGGTTCTGCTTTTAATAAAGGATGCTGCAAAGAACATCTTGTCACAGGTACTTGTCTTGAGATATCTTGATAAGCATTTGGCATTCTACCGGTAGAGATATTTGTCCTCTGCTGGTTTGAATAACCAGTCGATAGGCTTGTGACTTCAACCGGTCGAGAGACATAGACGGTTGACAAGCTTCCGGTAGATAGATTTATCCTCTGCTGGTTTGAATAACCAGTCGATAGGCTTGTGTCTTCAGCCGGTCGAGAGCAAAGGCGGTTGCAGTAAGAGTTGTAGTAGATTCCTGAAATACAATGGTTGGCAGCACATTCCTATACAATGAGTTGTTGTTTGTTATCACCAAAATATCGGATTCAACAAAGTGCATGAAATGCACTTATCACTTGGAAGCTGTTATTGTACGAAAACTCCACTAGAGGCAAGGAATCCTGCCAAACTGAGCCGAAATCAAGCACTACGGCTCGGAGCATTTCCTTCAAATTCTGGATCGTACGCTCAGACTGACCATCTGTCTGAGGGTGATACGCTGTGCTCAAGTGAAAACGAGTACCCAATGACTCCTGTAGACTGTGTCAAAAATGAGAAGTGAATCTAGGATCTCTGTCTGATACTATCGACTTTGGCACGCCGTGCAATCTCACAACCTCTCTGACATACAATTCGGTCATTTGATCGTGACGGTATGTCAAACGGTATGAAATGAAACAAGCAGATTTCGTCAACCGATCAATCACTACCCAAATCGCATCACAACCTCTGACTGAATGCGGTAGCTTCGTGACAAAATCCATAGAGATATGATTCCATTTCCATTCCGGGACAGGTAGACTGTGCAAAAATCCACCGAGTTTCTTCCTTTGGCTTTCACCTGTTGACAATTCAGAAAATGGGACACAAACCTCTTGATGTCTCCCTTCAACTGTTTCCACCAAAACTGAGTCTTCAAGTCGTTATACATCTTTCGGCCTCCGAGATGAACACTGAACCGACTGCAATGCACCTCTCGAAGAATACGCTGTTTCAACTCAGAAACATCGGGCACAACAATACGGTTATTCACGAATAAAACATCATCCCTGACCTGAAACTCTGACTGGTGACCTGACCTGACCTTCTCTATCTAACTCTGACTGCTCGGATCGGATCTCTGAGCCTCTCTAATCAACTGAAACAACTCTAGCTCGACCTGAATCGCAAAAACTATGATGGATCTCCCATCGGTCTTGAACTCCAAACCAGAAGTACAAAAGTCTTCAATCAACTGAGAAACACCAATCGTAGCGAGAGATAAAGAACAAAGCTTTCAACTAAGAGCGTCTGCAGCTGCATTCGACTTTCCAGGATAATACTTGATCTCACAGTCAAATTCCTTAAGCAAATCCATTCATCTCCTCTGTCTCATGTTCAGCTCGAACTGGGAAAACAAGTACTTCAGGCTCTTGTGGTCAGAAATTATCTCAAATGACTCACCATAAAGATAATGGCGCCAGGTCTTCAAAGCAAAAAACGATCGCAGCAAGCTCAAGATCGTGGATCGGATAACGAGTCTCGTGCGGCTTCAGCTGCCTCGAAGCATAGGCTATGACATGATTCCTTTGCATAAGAATGCATCCAAGACCACGATGAGAAGAATCGCAGTAAACGGAAAAACCTCCCGTACCTGATGGAATAGACAAGATCGGAGCGTTGGTCAATCTCTTATTCAACTAAATAAAATTGGCCTCGCATTCCTCGGACCAAAAAAACGGTGCATTCTTCTGAGTCAATTGGGTAATCGGCTTTGCAATGGAAGAGAAGCCCTCGATAAATCGGCGATAATACCACGCTAAACCTATGAAGCTTCGGATTTCTGGCACTGATGTCGGTCTCGGCCAATTCATCACTGCTTTGATCTTACTGGGGTCCACAGAAATTCCATCTCCTGATACAATGTGGCCTAGAAACACTACTCGGTCTAACCAGAACTCGCACTTCGATAGCTTAGCATACAACTGTTCGGCTCGCAAAGTCTGCAATACAATTCTCAAATGCTCGGCATGGTCAGAACGGTTCTTCGAATAGATCAGAATGTCGTCAATAAAAATAATGACAAACACATCTAAATATCGCTGAAAGATACAATTCATCAGATCCATAAAAACTGCTGGAACATTAGTCAACCCGAACGGCATGACTATGAAATCAAAATATCCATATCTGGTTCTGAAAGCTGTCTTAGGCACATCCTCGTCGCGAACTCTCAGCTGATGATACCCTGATCTCATATCTATCTTCGAATACACTGAAGAACCCTGTAGTTGATCAAAAAGGTCATCAATTCTCAGTAGAGGATACTTGTTCTTGACCGTCGCTTGATTCAACTGGCGATAGTCGATGCAGAGTCGCATAGAACCGTATTTCTTCCTTACAAAAAGCACTGGGGCACCCCAAGGCGATACGCTAGGTCGGAGTATCCCTTGGAGATCAGATCCTCTAGCTGCTCCTTCAACTCCTTCAATTCTAACGGAGCCATTCGGTAAGGCGCTTTCGAAATAGGCTGAGTACCTGGTGCAAGATCAATGCTAAATTCAATATCTCGGACAGACGGCAAACCAGGAATCTCCCCGGGGAAAACATCAGGAAACTCTCTAAACACTGGTATCTCATTCAACTCAGGGCTAGACCTCAAAACATCCACTGCATAAATCAAAAATACCTCTGCTCCTCTCTGAAGAAAACGAGACATGGACAACACAGAAATCAAAGGAAACCCTTACCGAAAAACTTCCATTCGTCTGCCATCTCATGTCTGAATCGGACCACTTTCTGAAAGCAATCTACTGTCGCCCTATACTTGGTCAGAGCATCAATCCCGACAATACAGTCAAAATCAGATAATCCAAGTACAATGCATTCAATCTCAATCGAATTCCCTTCGGATTCTAACACACAATTCCGGACCAATCTCACCGAAATAGTTTCTCCACCCAAAGGTGAAGTAATAGAGACAACATCAGATAAAGGCTCAACAATTAAGTCATGCATCACGACAAATCTTTCAGAAATAAAATAGTGAAATGCACTCATATCAATCAAAACAAACGCAGGATAACCAAAGATCGAACAGTTACCTGCTATCACATCATTCGGGGCTGCATTGGCTTGATCCTCTGTCAAAGCAAACACCCTCGCCTGCTGTCGAGAAGGTTGGTTCTGACTCTGATTTCCTCCCTGACAAGACTGCTGCTGGGGCTGAAAAGAATGGACTGCAAAAGCTGATCTCTTGGGCGGAGCTGGCGGTCGAGAAGAGCTGTCGCTCTGAGCTCTATCGGATCCTCGCTGAGGACAGACTCTAACAAAGTAACCCGGCTGCTGGCAGATATTGCAACTACCAAACATGCCTCGACACTGATCACTTGGATGACGTTTTCCACACTTAATGCACGATGCTCCAAAAAACCCTGAACTCTGCCCAGAACTGTACTGTCTAGAGCCACTGGAACTCGATGAACTGTTTCCAGACTTATTAAATTGCTTCCCATTTGGTCGAAACTGATCTCGTCTGTTTCTGCCACTGTTGCCTCCCTCAACCCTCTGAGACTGATTCGACTGCTGAGAAGGTTGGTACTGATACTGAGACTGCTGCTGTGACTGAAACTGAACAGGATGAGACTGAAACGATCTCTGTTGTTGCTGCTGAGGAGCTAGCTGATTTCCTCGTTGCACCAAAATTCCAGCTTCGGCTCCCTTTGCCTGATCCATAGCATCTGCAAAGTTATTGGGTCTCCCGGTGTTGACCAAAGTGAAAATCTCAGGATTCAAGCCGTTGATGAAATGATCGGCTTTGGCCTCTTCGTTGTCTGCAACGTGAGGTGCAAACCTCAAGAGACTGTCAAACTTGCTCCCATAATCCTCGATACTCAAATTCCCTTGCTTCAATTTCGCAAATTCGGCACCCTTTTCCTTTCGATATGAGATAGGAAAGAATCGCTTGAAGAACTCAGTCTTGAACAAACTCCAAGTGACAGCGGTGCCTCGGTTCTCATTTGCTTTCCTGGTTGTGGTCAACCAATTCTTAGCAACACCCTGTAACTGGTAACTGACTAACCTGATTCTGCGATCATCGGGATAGTCGAGAGAATCGAAGAGTTCATCCATGTCATCTAGCCAACTTTCACAATCAACGGAGTTCTCGGTACCCATCAAAGTAGGCGGTCGGAACGATTGAAATCTCTTCAATAGAGTCTCCATCAGGGTTGCGGTTGCATCAAACTGATCCACTCCAGTACTACCCTAATCGTTCGGAGGAATTATTACTGGCGACAGATTCTCAGTAGAAGGAGGAGTCAAAGGTGGTGGATTCCTTCTCAAAGATCGTCGAGGTGCCATCTGATATCAAAGGGGTTAGGACACAATATCTCAAACTCAATCTCAATCTCAATCTCAAAACCTCGGTGTCCAAAAACTCTGCTCTGAGTATTCAAAAACCTTAAGGATATTCGGAAACAGATAATAGCACAAAGACAAATATATCACGTAATTCATGCTTTATAATTTAAATCATAACTCATGTAATTCAATTAATTTAAGAATCAATGCTCGCACGTATTTAAATAATCATTTAAATAAAAAAATCACATGCGAGGATTCAATTCATGCGGACTCGATCTACCCCGCTCACTCTAGTTCAATCTAAGAATATTATCGCTCTGATACCACTTAATGTGAGACCCCGTTTCTAATCTTCTAATCTCAAATAATTAAGCACAATAGAACACCATGAACCACGGAAAAACGAATAAATTTTTTTTTATTGCCTCGCGCCCGCGCGAGGTCATCACCACGCGCGCGCGCGAGGGCAGGCCTCGCCGCGCGCAGGCCAAACGGGCAGAAAACTGGAAACGCTGGAGAAATCAACCAAGAGCAACTCCAATCAAATCTAACTTCATTAAACATGCATATCGATCATTAGCACAAGAAATATTCTAAGTTTTGCCCAAAATACAATAACAAGTTCGACAATAGGGTTCCTTTGACTAAACAAAATAGTACAAAACCAAAAGGTACGACACTATGACACACGGTGTCTCACTTCTATCATCTCACCCCGAGCTAACCCAAAAGACTCGGTCCAGCTCCTAGTCCTCCTGTTTCCAAGTACACATATAAACAAAGACAACAACCGGATAAACCGGTTAGAAATATAATTTCTAAGTAAAAGAGACAAGCATACAATCAAATAAACATTTCATAATGAAATGTATAAATCAATATCAAAGTCAAACGAGGATGAATGTATGCATGACTTCAAAACTCGGGACTATCTAATCAGATAATCGAAATATCAATCGGTATTCGGTTGGGATCCCGGAGTCAAGTTGCTACAACAACACACCTACACACCCATTCGGGGTGGATGTCGCATGACTCAAACCCCTAGACTTCAGAGCAACTATAAGAAGTATTCTGGCACTTGGAAAAACTCGAAATCCAAAGCCACCTCAATATAGCTTCCTAAATCGTCTAATTTCAAAACGAATCGAATAATCGACACAATATGAATGCAAGTGTAAACGAAATAATCAAACAAGTTCACACAAGCAAATAACATGCAGTATGTGATTTTCGGGGCTCGAGAATCAATCGAACTCGAGTATTCTACCCCATTCATATTCGATGTCATCTTTTACCTTACAAGTCCGTCGAGGATTCCAATCTGAAAATAACAACGAACTCAAATAAATAAACAATCGAATCACAACAAATCAAAACGAAGAAACTTAATCAATATACCTTCTTCAATTCTCAATTGATTCAACTTCCAAGTTCGATCCATACCCGAAACTCCAATCCAAATCTGAAAATGAAGAATATACGGATTCGATATCAACCTACCAATTCAATCAAACCCGGAAATCAAACCGAAACAAAACAACCGATGGTCCAAACTCAATTTCGACGGCATAACGACTATAAACGGTTAAAACAAAAATCTCCAACAACAACAAACAATCCCAAACCATCCATATCATCTTATAAACCAACAAAAACAATCCAAAATCAACCAAAATCCAAAAACCCATTTTTGAATTTATTCCTCAAAAATCATATAAAATCCAAACTTCGTTCTTTTTTTGGACCGACTTTGAATACACGATCTATGCTAGCTCAAGAACAACATACTCGAAGATTATCAAATTCTGAAAACCCAACAAAAATCAAAGTTCAAGGATCGTAGCAAAACTTACGTCCAAACGAAGCACTCGTTGTGGTGATCGTGAAACTCAACTCGGAAATAAAATCTAACGGTAGGATCGTGCGAATCGGATGGATGGAAAGCTCAAAAATTCGATGGCCATGGCTTCTGGAGAAGAGAGAGGGATCGAGAGAGAGGGAGGGAGGAAGGAGAGGTATGGGGTGATTGGTCAAGTCAACTTGCAAGATAATATATAAAATCCAACTTTTGCATTTCGGTCCTTCAACTTTTCAAAGTTTGCAAAATGACCACTGCGAATTATCAAAACGACCCTCAACAACTGAGAACCCTGATTATATCAATTAAAATCAATTATAATAAAATCAAGGCATTACAGTTATACTTGTGTCAATACTTTTGCATGTGTCCAAGTCAGTTGTCCCCAAACTCTTTTAATTCTGTTCTTTCTCTAGGTGTTTTATTATGCTTTTTTGGAGTTCCCTTATATATAGGGAATTCTATCAAATTTCTTCAAATTAAGAAGACCGTCTCGGGCCGCTTTTCATCTACATGCGACCCGAGGACCCTTTATTTCGGGGAAAACCTAGCTCTCACAAGGGCTGGACCAAAAGATACTTTTTCGTGAAACCCCACCAGCCCTGGGAATGTCGAGCTAGTTGGGCAATGAACTTCACAACTCCTGACCCCCAGATCTACCATCCCATTACTTTACCAACTTTCTCAAAACTATGCCAGTTCAAACTTTTGACATCGAGAACCTGTAGCGACCCGACCCGGATTCATTACCTAATCAGAGTTAAGAGCATAATTAAGCATGCATTAAATAAATCGCTGCGAAAGACTAAAATAAAAGTAGACCGGCAGAATACAATCGGCTAAACAAACTCGATTATACAACCCAATCAAATTATCTTAAATAAAACCTACAACTAATCCTGTTGTATTCAAGGTCACTGGCTACTCCAAATTCCTGGTGCTCAATCCTGCACCTACACCTGCCCCGTCGAATGGGGTGCCCAAATACACAGAAAAGACTGGACGTGAGCTTTAAGCTCAATACAAAAGCACGGATAGTCATACAAATATGATGCATGCAAATGACGGGGTATCCATATCTGGGATAACTGTATACAAACTGCTCAGACTGGCGCCTGAGATATGAGCTTGTCACATAGGGGTAGCTAACCACGGTGTGCGACCACTCACTCTCGAATATCGTACGCGGACCACGGAGTCCTCTAAGTACCAGTACCTAAGGGTACTCGATATCAGACGTCCAAACAGGGCTGAGCAACCCTAACTGGCTCATCTCAAAATATGTACAGAGGTACAGACACAAGATGATATGTACATGCCACATAAAAATAATAACATGCAAACACATAAATGCAACCTATAAGCATGCATATCCGCTGGAAATCTCAGTCAGTACTTACGTACCTTACTACAGGAAGTCTTAGTAGTTTCACTCTAGGTTCCAAGCCTATCATCAACTCTACAATGAAAATACCCATGCATCATTCCATAAGCTTTAAAAGCCTTAACTAAACTATTGCATACTCCTAAATAATTTTAGGAGACCATACTATACCTGCGTCCGTTGTCAGCCCACTGACGAAGACTGCCTCAAAACTTAGGCATAGCTCTGCTTCGCTGCCGGGATTGCTTCGCTACTTCCGGATTTCAAATATGATGCCTAGAACTCCATAGATCTTACTATAAAGGCTAAGAAACGAGAGAGAAGAGAGGAGAGGTGCGAGTTGGAATGAAGCCTCGGATCCCATATTTATAGACGCGGAACGGAACGTCCGTTCTTCCATCGTTGCGTCCGTTCTCGAACTAAACGTCCATTCTACGAACGTTGCGTCCGAATGTCACATCACATTCGTAAGCAATACGTCATCTTGATGATGTCACGGATGACATCAGCTGGCACGAACGTTGCGTCCGTTCCCCGGACGTTGCTTCCGTTCTAGGTCACTCTTCGGGCCATTTCTGATCATTCTAAATCCATTTCTAAAGTCCGTTAAACCAATAAAAATTTCCTTAATCATGTTTTACTAAATCTAAAAATGATCACACAATTAATTACTCATTAATCGTTAATTCTGGATACGGGCTACTACATTTCCCCCCCCTCCCCCTTTCAGTTCGAAGCATTTGGTCGATCGACCTTCGACGACCCCAGACCTCGCTCAACCTGTAGGGTCTGTTTAATCACTGAACCACATCAGAACTTATACTCTGTTTAGAATCCGCGCTGATTCTAAACTCATACGCCTTAAACGATTACCTTGGCAATCAATCTCTTCTTATACGCAGTCCTGCTAGAATTGTGTAACACTACTGACTACCGTCAGTTATCCATCGTTAACCGCAAACGACACGGCACATTTGGTCCAAATTTTTGACTGTATCAGCCACACTGCCTACAAATCTTAGTGATGACACTCCTACTAAGATCGTAACTAGTCATCAGCTATCTCTAGACATGCACGAACTCCATCGCTTCCCAACGAGAGAAGCAGATACAACACATTGCATCTCACTGGTCTAACGATAACATTGCACCCCTCGATGTTATCGTAAAACGCTAAACAATCGATCTAGATTCAACTCTTGGTCAAATCCTAGATATCCCTTTCCAAGAACTCGTGTGAGTTAGTCCTTATCACTAAGGATAAAATATTTATTCCCGAAACAATACCCTATGTGAAGGGGAATGGCAACTACCGGCCACCATCTCGCAACGCAATCGCATCGCTGCACATCACTCTAACCATCTGGAATTCTTAGACTAATTGTGATCAAACTTGATCCGAATCTTGCTATCGTAGATAGCATCTACTCAATCACACTAGTCATCCTGCCATGGATAACAACCAAATCCTGACAATTCCTGGAATCCTAGTACGTACCTTCAATACTTACCGTACCTGATGTCAAAGAATTTTTCTCTAAAGAACACGAACTAAGTAAACAGTTGGCAAACTCTATGTTTACTAACTCCAATTGAATCAACATCCTTGTATACAATTTCTTGTCTTAATTCACTCTTTGAGGTCGTCGCCTCAAAATACACTACCATCCTGTTGAAGCTCTCAAATGGACTAACATCATCTTCAGCATTGGTAGTCTGTATCGAACGCTTACCTCTATCTCGACGCTAGAGATAGTATTGACGAAAATGATTTCCAATCATCCTGTTCTAGATAACGAAAATCCTTGACTCACTAACTGGGATAACCAAACTGGTTCACCTTGATCCCACAAAGAATCTATCAATACTAGCGGAAAACTTACTATTTCAACCTCTCAATGACACAACATATCAGAACGCACTGGGAAATCAGCGACAACAATCCCGCCAGACTCAGAAACACAAGTCTCAGCTGCTGTCTCATCCCATGAAAAACTAATGCTAATCTGCTAATGCTCATTGAATCCATAAGCACTTGTCGAATCGCCTCTCAAGAAAAACTCTTTAGCAATCTGCTGGAAGAAATCAAGCAAAACACTCCGACTAACGGTCCCCAAAATTTGTAAAACAAACCAAAACTCGAAGGAATTTTTTTAAAAAATATTACATATATGCATCTAGACTTATAATAGATTTTTATAAAATTTAATGCATAATAAAAATCGATTGCATCTTAGAAGTTTAAAAACTCGAATAGGTTATAATCCATGCAAACGGCTAGTATGCAAACTAATGAGAAATAGTAAACATGTGCGGAAAATAGCTCAATACATAAAATATCTCATCATAAACTAAGTCAACTGAAAACATGAGCTAGCGAAGGTCACGGGTGTGCTAGCTCGCCACAGATGCACAGAGGTTTTCACCACCAGTCGGGACCACAACCTCCTGAATAACAAAAAACTCACCTGCACACCATTTAGATCTAGTGAGCATAAAGGCCCAGCATGCTCTACCTTTAATAACGAGTACTACTAAATAAAACTACATGCAAGAACATAACGTATAGAAAAATAACCTGAGGATTCTAATGCATTCATGATCGTAAAATCGTATGCATAAACTGCGTCGTAATCTAAATCATAACATAATACGTAACATAATACTAACATAAGCATTGGCATGTCATAAACATAAAAATCATTTTCTGTGGGTCATATCAATGAAGTTTAACCTAATTCGATTGATCAATCTAAATCCATCGTACGTGGTGGCGGCCTGTGGGGTGTACCCCTAACGCCCTATGCCACTTCACCCAACCTTTGGGGATCTATAGGCTCATAATCGTAAGTGGAAAGGTCATCGGGCCCGGTATCCCGACCTCCAGTACCGTGTTTGTCACAAATCACTTCAACTTCCCAAAAATATTTTCTTTACATGCCCGTTATCTTATCATAAAATACATGCATGAATCATGAACTTAGAAATATCATTTTCTTAAAATTTTGCCCGTAAATATATATTTAATTCATTTTTCATAATAAAAAATCATACTTGTATGAAAATATATATATACATCTATTAAATATATATTTACGGACTATTTTATTTGTCACTGGCCAGTTCGAGTTGTTGCCCCTTAACTAAAACCCATAAACTTAGACTGACTCATTAACATTTATACTGGCCCAACAATACTTATACTAGATCAATCGCACTTAAAATGACCCAATCAGACTTAGATTGACATAATAGTACTTGGCCCAACTTAGAACTTAGCCCAACCAAATAATTAAACAACTTAGGCTTCTTAACATATTTAGCTCTATTATTAAATTAAACCTACAATAAATATCTTAAACCCAATAAGTTTGGATCAATAACTAAATCAATTCATTAAAGCCCAAATAACACTTTATCCCAAATAAACAACTAAGCTCAATAAATAAATTGAATACAATAAATATTTTAGACTCAATAACTAAATTAAGCTCAATGAACATTTTAGGCCCAATAACAAAATTGACCCAATGAATAAACTAAACACTTAGACTCTTAAATAAATTACCCGGCCCAAAATAAAATAATCTGGGACCAAAACATAACATATGACTCTAATACACTTTACCCGACCCAAACAACCTACCTGCCCGAGCTCTGCCTAAGCTGCCCGCTAGATAGACTACCCTTACAACCATCCAGCTGTTCACCTAACGACACTAGTTCAAGACATCTAAAACCAGGACCCAAAGGGGCCTAACCCAGCCATCAACCAGTGAACAGCAACTAAGACCCAGCCATGACAGAAAAATCATTCACAACCAAGTCACAATGCATAAAAACGTGAATGATGCATGAATTAAAACTTGAGCTACCATATCCACATACAAATGCAATAACACTATTTAATCATAAAAACGTGAATATACTGATCTAAACGGTGTGATCAAGGAAGGATATAACATGCCTTTGCGTTTAAAACACACGAAAAACTTATACAATTGCGGTTGCATATATCGGGACTCAGGAATCTCACAAATTTCAATTCTAGAGGCTCGAACCCCCTAAACTATTTATTTTTACCCATGAATATCCTCAAATAGCTTCTGATCTGCGAAAAATCACACAATGGTCAAAAGTCAACCCTGGTCAACTCTGATCAAACTTTGACAAAAAATTTCCGAAATTAATTGCATTCTCACTGCTTCACGGTTTTGAATCTCGACTTGAAACTTGGATATTCGGATCTATCACGTCGAACCGGTCAAAAATGGTTAACACGTCGGAGGTCGGTGGCTCGCCGGAGAAGACGGCGGCGATGTCGGCGGCGCGGCGGCGGTCGCCGTAACATCGCAGAACAACTCCAAAAATTCTAAAATTTGGCAGGGTTGTAGAGCTCAACGAGACGATTCTAACGGACTAGGCCACGACCGGAATGGACCATCATGGCGGCCAAAAATCGCGAATTCCAGAGTCGGTGACGGCGAGCTTCCGAGCTCCGATCCGTCCTCTTTTCTCACAAAAAATGTTGAAAAAGCCTTGGTAAATGATCTTCAAACATCCTACTACCATTTACCAACTCAAACACTAACAAAAACGAGCTAAAATTTGATCAATACGTGCGAGGAAGACGATGAATAGTGGTCACTCCTTCTCGACTTCGTGCTCGGCAAATCGGACACCAAAAATCACAATTCTTGGTATGGTTGTGACCTCCTCGATGAGTGCTACAAGATGGGAGGGTCAATCGACGGCGAAAGGCAGGCGGCGGCGGCGGGACGTGAAATGAGGGTTAGGGTTTAGTATGTGTTTTGGGTGTTTTGTGTGTGTGAGAGAGTGTACCACTTAATATTATAAAATTGATCCTAAAATGACCCGGTCTGATCCATTTCAATGCACTTGTGTTATTTCACTCCGAAAGAAAATTTAACACATTTTTATCATTATTTGAAATATCAAACTTTGACCTGACTACTATACCAGTTAATTCCCAATAAATAAATTAAGTCAATCTAAAGCTTTGACTAGTCACCCAAACTGATTATTTTCTCCAATCTAAATTATCTGGCATCAATAATTATTTTTAATTCCATTATCTCAATAATTATCTCAAAATGTCAATATTACCAGATATCCAGAAATAATCAAACTCATTGACTAATTGACACGTGTATTTTGTAAATACACTTTATAACTCATTTGGCAGTAATAATTACTTTTCCAACTCAAAATTATTTTAAATTGCCAACTAAATCGATAATAATTTTTTGGGGCGTTGCAATTTGTCCACTGACAATCATGGGACAATCACAACATCCTATTTTCACAAATTGAATAAATCATTGCTAACACTCTATCACTGGTAATCTCAGCAACGCTGCTATCGAACTATGATCACAAGAGCCAATCCATGACCACTTTCGTGATTTACAGAATCCAGAAGTCCTGATTCCCGCATTCTTGTAGATCCTTAACGACTGAAGGATTCCCTAAATGCACTGGAATCGTTGTATCAAAGTATACCATACTTATATTACTATTCCCAGTACTTCCTGATTCACTATATCCCAATCAGTACCGATTGGAATAATTTTGATCGATCAAATCGATCTACTGTAGCTCTCGCTCTGCCTGACGGTATCAACTCTAATCAGACAATCACTGATCAATGAAAACTCTCATGGCTATTTCAATATCGATGATTCCACCGCCACACGTCCTGTGAGACCTCGGTTCTAAACAACAATAACGGTTCAAGGCGAATCTCTTTACCGTTCTTCGTCCAATCTCTTGACGATCAAAAGGCTGATTAACACTGGCTTCACAAACTCCAAACAAATCCGTATGGAGACAAAAAGTGATCAACAACAACGTTCAACTCAAGCAAAAGTCCAACAACCCAAAAACGGTTCAAATCTCTAAAACTCAAACCGACGGCATAACGGCTATAATTGAACAAACCGACAACGCAGACAACAGTTCAATAGCGATAACAAATCATATCAAAGCCAATATGAAAACAACAAGACAAACCCAACAAATCTCAAAACCATGATTTTCGAAAATGGCTTCCAAAAATCATAACAAATCCGAACGTCGCTCTAATTCAAACCGACAGATAATAAACGATCAGAACTCCGCCAAGAAAAACATACTAGAATCTAGATCGATTCTACTAACCTCCAAAAATCAAAACATATCTGATCGGAGAAATACTTATGGTATAACGGAGCTCTCACTGCTGTGATCACTAATCTGCCTTCAGAAATAATTTCTAATGATCGGATCAAGCTCGGGAGGAAATCTGGAAGCTTGGAAAAGCTTGAAGGCGTCTTCAATGGAGGAGCTCAATTTAGGGAAGAGGATGAAATGATTTCCAAGTCAAACAAATGTGTATATAATATATAAAAATCAATATTTGCATTTTAGTCCCTGAAATTTCCAAAATTTGCAAAAAGAACCCTGATCAAAAATCAAATCGGCTCGAGAACTCTGAAATCTCTGATTAACTCAAATAAACTCATTTAAGATAAAAATGGGGCGCTACAATTTTGCCCCACTAAGAAAAGATTTCGTCCTCGAAATCAACGAGAACCACAACTCATGAGATAGAATAAAGAACTAAAGACAGTAAGAAGAACTCACGTCATCAGAATAATTCTGGAAAACGCTGTCTCATGTCAGACTCTGTCTCCCAAGTCGCTTCCTCGACTCCATGACGGCTCCATTGCACTTTCACCAACGGAATCAACTTGGTTCTGAGTTGCTTTTCTTTTCGATCAAGGATCCGAATCGGTTGTTCAAAATAGCTCAGAGTCTCGTCTAACTCGGCTTCGTTAGGCTGAAGGATATGAGAAGGATCTGGATGATACTTTCGCAGCATAGAGACGTGAAAAACATCGTGAATACCAGATAAAGATGGAGGAAGTGCAAGTCTGTAGGCAAGATCGCCTATCTTCTCGAGAATCTCGTACGGACCGATGAATCTCGGAGACAACTTTCCTCTCTTACCGAATCTGACAGTGCCTCTGAACGGAGAAATCTTAAGGAAAACGCGGTCTCCCTGCTCGAAACTCAGAGGTCTACGTCTGACATTCGCATACTTTGCCTGTCTATCTTGAGCTGACTTCATTCTGGTCTGAATGATCTTAACCTGCTCTGCCATATCTCGAAGCATATCCGGTCCCAAATTTGGTGACTCGGACAAGTCATCCCAAAACAACGGAGATCGGCATTTCTTACCATACAATGCCTCAAAAGGCACCATACCGATACTCGCTTGGAAGCTGTTGTTGTAAGAAAACTCGACAAGAGGCAAAGAATCCTGCCAACTAGTGCCAAAGTCTAGCACTACCGCTCGCAGCATATCCTCTAATGTCTGGATAGTCCGCTCTGACTGTCCATCGGTCTGAAGATGATAAGCTGTACTCAGATGCAATCGAGTACCAAGTGCCCCCTAAAGACTGTGCTAGAAGTGAGAAATGAATCTAGGATCTCTGTCTGAAATGATCGACTTCGGCAGACCATGCAATCTCACAACATTGCTAACATACAACTCAGCCATCTGATCATGAAGATACGTCATCCTGTATGGAATAAAACACGTAGACTTCGTCAATCGGTCAATCACTACCCAAATGGCATCGCATCCTCGAACGGATCGTGGTAGCTTCGTGACGAAATCCATGGAAATGTGATCCCACTTCCATTCAGGAACAGATAGACTGTGCAACAGACCTCCTGGTTGCTTCCGTTCTGCTTTCACCTGTTGACAATTCAAACACCGAGATACAAACCTCGCTACGTCGCTCTTCATTCTCTTCCACCAAAACTGGTTCTTCAGATCGTTGTACATCTTACGACCTCCAGGATGAATACTAAACCGACTGCAATGAGCCTCTCGGAGAATACGCTGTCTCAACTCCGAAATATCAGGCACAACAATACGGTTATTCACGAACAAAACATCATCTCTAACCTGGAATTCAGACTGATGACCCGATCTGACTTTCTCTACTGAAATCTGGATGCTCGGCTCAGACTTCTGTGCTTCTCTGATTGCAACAAACAACTCTGGCTCGGCTTGAATAGCAAACACTCTGATAGTCTCCCTATCTGTTTCAAACTTTAAACCAGAAGTGCAACAATCATCGATCAACTGACAAACACCGATAGTAGAAAGAGATAAAGAACAAAGCTTTCAGCTCAAGGCATCTGCAACTGCATTAGACTTTCCCGGATAGTACTTGATTTCACAGTCGAAATCCTTCAACAGATCTAACCATCTTCTCTGTCTCATATTTAGCTCTGCCTGTGAAAACAAGTACTTAAGGCTCTTATGGTCAGAAAAGATCTCGAAAGACTCACCATAAAGATAGTGACGTCAGATCTTCAGAGCAAAGACGATCGCAGCTAGTTCAAGATCATGGACCGGATAACGAGTCTCGTGCGGTTTCAGCTGCCTCGATGCATACGCTATCACATGCTTATGCTGCATAAGAACACAACCCAAGCCTCGGTTAGAAGCAACACAATAGACTGTGAAACCTCCTGTACCCTTCGGAATAGAAAGAATTGGAGCACTGGTCAGTCTCCTCTTCAGATCAACAAAGCTAGCCTCACAATCTGGAGTCCAAACAAAAGGCGCATTCTTCTGAGTCAGCTGGGTAATAGGCTTGACAATAGACAAGAAACCCTCGATGAAACGACGGTAAAAACCAGCTAAACCCATGAAGCTTCGGATCTCCGGCACTGAAGTAGGTCTAGGCCAATTCATAACCGCTTCAACCTTGCTGGGATCGACAGAAATACCATCTTCAGAAATAATATGACCGAGAAAGACAACTCGATCTAACCAAAATTCGCATTTCAACAGCTTGGCAAACAACTGCTCAATTCGCAAAATCTGCAATACGGTCATCAAGTGCTCTGCATGGTCAGTACGGTTCTTCGAGTAGATAAGAATATCATCGATAAAGATAATGACGAACTCATCTAAATAACGCTGAAAGATACGGTTAATCAAACCCATAAAAACCGCTGGGGCATTAGTCAAACCGAACGGCATGACTATAAACTCAAAATGACCATACCTTGTTCTGAATGCGATCTTAGGAACGTCTTCCTCTCGCACTCTCAACTGGTGATAACCTGACCTCAGATCAATCTTAGAGTAGACAGAAGAACCCTGCAGTTGATCAAACAAGTCATCTATTCGGGGTAACGGATACATGTTCTTAACTGTAGCCTGATTCAATTGACGGTAGTCGATACAGAGCCGCATAGAACCATCCTTCTTCCGAACGAATAGAACAGGAGCACCCCAAGGTGATACACTAGGTCTGATGTATCCCTTGGCAATCAAATCCTCAAGCTGCTCCTTCAACTCTCTCAATTCAACAAGTGTCATATGATAAGGAGCTTTTGAAATAGGTTGAGTACCTGGAACTAAGTCAATGCTGAATTTGATTTCTCGAATAGGTGGCAAACCAGGAACATCTTCCGGGAACACATCAGCAAATTCTCTAACCACCGATAAATCTACCAAAGCTGGGCTAGATTTCAGTACATCAATCGCATAAACTAAAAATCCTTCTGCACCTCTCTGTAGCAAACGAGTCATAGATAACACTGAAATCAAAGGAATTTTAGATCGAGAACCCTTACCAAAGAATTTTCACTCATCTGCCATTTCAGGTCTGAACCTGACAACTTTCTGGAAACAATCGGTTGTCGCCCTGTACTTGGTTAAAGCATCTATCCCGACAATACAATCAAAATCTGATAGTCCAAGTACAATACAGTCGAATTCTAACAAATTTTCTTCAAAACACAGTTCACAGTTCCTGACTAATCTGACAGAAACAATTCCTCCACCCAAAGGTGAAGTAACAGCTACTACTGTAGGCAACAATTCAGTTGTCAAAGCATGCAATAATACGAATTTCTCAGAGATAAAAGAATGGGAAGCACCTGTATCTATCAAGACATGAGCAGAATAACCAAAAATCAAACAGTTACCTGCTATAACATCGTTAGGTGCTGCATGAGCCTGATCCTCTGTCACAGCAAAGACTCGTGCTTGCTGTCTCGGAGGCTGATTTGCACTGGTACTACCTCCCTGTCTGTTCTGCTGCTGAGGCTGGAAAGAGTGCACTGCAGAAGACTACCTCTCAGGCTGAGCTGCAGGTCTAGACGAACTCCCACTCTGAGCTCTATGTCTGTTACGCTGTGGGCACACTTTAGAGAAGTATCCCGGTTGCTGACAGGTGTTACAATTACCAAAGACTCCCACACACTGATCCGGTGAGTGTCTTCCTCCACACTTGCTGCAGTACAAGGATGATGACCCAGAACTCGGTCCTGAACCAAATTGCTTTGAACCACTGGAACTGGATGAACTGTTCCCCTGCCTTTTGAACTGTTTACCTCTTGCCTTGTACTGATCCTTTCTGTTTCCCCCACTGTTTCCACCTTCATACCTTTGCTGGTTCTGATGATGCGGCGGCTGATTCTGATACTGAGATGGTTGGTTTTGATACTGCCTCTGCTGCTGAGGTGCTACCTGATTACCTCTTTGCCTCCACAAGCCTGCTTCTGCTCCCTTTGCGTGATTCATGGCGTCCACAAAGTTGTCTGGCCTAGTAGTGTTCACCAAAGTGAAGATGTCAGGATTCAAGCCATTTATGAAGTGATCTGCCTTAGCTTCTTCATCTCCGGCAATTAGTGGTGCAAAACGCAACAGACTATCAAACTTGGCAACGTACTCTTCGATGTTCAGATTCCTTTGCCTCAAATTGGCAAATTCTGCTCCCTTGTCCTTACGGTACGAGATAGGGAAAAACCGCTTATAGAATTCAGATTTAAAAAGAGTCCAAGTAACTTCCGTACCTTTATTCTCTATTGCTTTCTTTGTCATGATCCACCAGCTCTTAGCAACCCCACGTAGCTGATGAATGACTAACCTGATTCTGCGGTCATCTGTGTAATCAATGGAATCGAATAGCTGATCAATATCATCCAACCAACTCTCGCAGTCAACTGGATTTTCTGAACCCATCAATAATGGCGGATTGAACGACTGAAACCTCTTCAACAAGGTTTCCATAGGCGTTGCTGAAACATCCAACTGATCAACTTCAGTGCTATCTTGCTCAGTCGCAGGGATAACTGGCGGTGTGTTTCTGTTTATCACTCGACGAGGACCCATCTGATAATAAAAGGTTAGGACACGAGATATCTCAATTGCTACAATCAGTGCCCTTACAACCGCTTGGAATACCGGATACTAGTCGATAACGTAAATAGTTATATCTCAAGTAGATCATTCTTTATAAATTAAATCACATAACCATGTAATTCAATAATTCTCAATAATAAAGCATGCTCGCATGGAATTAAGTACACAGTTAAAATAATTCAAACACATGCGAGGAGCCAATACACGCAGACTCGATCTACCCGCTCACTCTAGTTCGACTAAGAATCTTAACTCTCTGATACCACTTAATGTGAGACCTCGGTTCTAAACAACAATAACGGTTCAAGGCGAATCTCTTTACCGTTCTTCGTCCAATCTCTTGACGATCAAAAGGCTGATTAACACTGGCTTCACAAACTCCAAACGAATCTGTATGGAGACAAAAAGTGATCAACAACAACGTTCAACTCAAGCAAAAGTCCAACAACCCAAAAATGGTTCAAATATCTAAAACTCAAACCGGCGGCATAACGGCTATAACTGAACAAACCGACAACGCAGACAGCAGTTCAATGGCGATAACAACTCATATCAAAGCCAATATGAAAACAACAAGACAAACCCAACAAAACTCAAAACCATGATTTTCGAAAATGGCTTCCAAAAATCATAACAAATCCGAACGTCGCTCTAATTCAAAACCGAAAGATAATAAACGATCAGAACTCCGCCGAGAACAATATACTAGAATCTAGATCGATTCTAACAACCTCCAAAAATCAAAACATATCTGATCGGAGAAATACTTACGGTATAACGGAGCTCTCACTGCTGTGATCACTAATCTGCCTTCAGAAATAATTTTTAACAGTCGGATCGAGCTCGGGAGGAAATCTGGAAGCTTGGAAAAGCTTGAAGGCGTCTTCAATGGAGGAGCTCGATTTACTGAAGTGGATGAAATTATTTCCAAGTCAAAAAATGTGTAGATAATATATAAAAATCAATATTTGCGTTTTAGTCCCTGAAATTTCCAAAATTTTCAAAAAGGACCCTGATCAAAAATCAAACCGGCTCGAGAACTCTGAAATTTCTGATTAACTCAAATAAACTCATTTAAGATAAAAAACGGGCGTTACACGTCCGCTAGTTCCAAATACTTGGAATCAAAAGAATCACAGCTGATTCAATCGCTTATCTCTTGACAGAGTCAGACAATAGCTACGAGTAGTCACTAGTGCCAAGTCTGCACCCGTCTAGACATACTATTCACTGTCTATATTCATTCAAGATGATCATTAGGACTTACGAAACCCAAAACGCACTACAAGTCCGAAATATTCCACGATTCGCTGAACACGCTCCAGATAATTATATTTGTTGCTAAGACTGCAACAAATCGAGACTGAGGCAACCTACCACGATGTCCCACCTGGAATCACCACCAAGTGCACATTGGCATAAGTCACGCTTCCCTCACGCCTCAAATAGTCATGTACCATCCTTATCATCGGATATGATCTATTACTGAAGGAAACCATCATTGCTGGAAAATACTCACCCCCGAGTCAATGTGCCAGACAGTTTACAAACTCATGTCTTGGATAACCCCTATCACAAGAGAACCCAATCACCGACAAGATCCACTTGTCTAGTAGTATCCCATAGACTAAAACTATCTGTTCAGAGTACACACTTGTAAAAGAAATCTTTTCCAAGACTGGTCCTCATGGCAGAAACTCCAAACCAATATCTCTGATGACAGTCAGACGATATCTAAACCACTGATACCTAACCAGGAATCTAATCCAAAGTCATACATATTCGTGACTGTTACCAATACTCTATACTGAGAAGCCTTCCCACCGCCGATCCTGAAGCACGAAGGCTCCCAGGAAACCTCCGAAGTACAAAGACTCCCAGAGTAAAACTGGAATAGGGTCGCGTCTCATCATGTCTAATCATGGTCATAGTCCACACTCTCGGCATATACTCAACCTGGTTCCTGATTAAATATCATCATCACGAAGTCTCAACCTATGAAGGTCAAACAGACTACTGTTCTAAAGAAATAACCTAGAACAAAACTCAAAATTTCAAACCGAACAATATTTCCACGCCTCCAGATGAATTACCTCATCACTGGAACTAACCCAATCAAAAGAATAATTAGGTCAATCCTAGGAAAAAACCTAGACTAACCCAATGTCAATCAGTTACAGCTGGCTTACTCAAAACCCATGAGCTAGCATAGTTGATTACTAATCAACTAGAACCAAGCCAAACTTAGAAAATCACCGCAGTTATTCACAAATTTTTGGATAAATAATACATGTATCATTTCTTCAAGTTATGTACAATTTTCTTTATTACAATCCCATGTAATACAATTACAGTATTCCAAAAATACTACAAAAATGTACAAGCAATAACTTGAAATGATACAACCAGATTCTGATGATTCATTACAATTGAAATATTGTTTACAACTACAACAATACAGTATTTAAGATCATCGTATTTGTCTTTTTTTTCTTGATCATTGAGCCTCTAATCGACACACACATCAATGCAAGCGTACTCCTGCAAAGACATCCGGAGAAATGATCTGTGCTCGCTAACCAGCTTTGCTCTGCATCAATGCCTGTCAGCCGACCTCTTTTGCTCACGATCTACCATCATCTTTCTTCTTGTAACTATTTCATGCTTTTGAACATGAAGTTTCTCGTGTGCCTATCGAAAGCATCGATACAAGCATACAGATAACATCATGTCCTGCATGAATTTAATGACCTTACGTTCACAACCAGTCATGCCTTAGGCACTTGAGGCATCCCCTGGTAAAGGTCTATCTGACAATCTCTCCAACTACTAGTAGAGAATTTCTTCGGACTGGAACCACATGGGTTATTACACACCATTTGTTCCAAAAAGTTCTCAAAGGTATCTGACGTGATATACTCGTTTTTCTCTTCCAGTCTTTCTCGGCTGGAATCCATGTGTTCTTCAATCAGCATGCCAATGCATCGAATGATGAACCGTACATAGCAGTCAACCTATCTATCAATATGCTATTACTGGAGTTCTCATCATTGCTGCATTCCTTATAGTAAAGACTTCTGCCGCAAACCTCGGCAATGAAGAACCAAATATTCTTTCGCTAGGTCTCATTAATCCTACAAGGATAATCCAAAGTCTCAGTACTATATCCCAAGTCTTTTGCATTCAGCTCTGATACCATAAATGTAGCGACCCGACCCGGATCCACTACCTAATCAGAGTTAAGATCATAATTAAGCATGCATTAAATAAATCGCTGCGAAAGACTAAAATACAAGTAGACCGGCAGAATACAACCGGCTAAACAAACTCGATTATACAAACCAATCGAATTATCTTAAATAAAACCTACAGCTAATCCTGTTGTCTTCAAGGTCACTGGCTACTCCAAGTTCCTGGTGCTCAATCCTGCACCTACACCTGCCCCGTAGAATGGGGTGCCCAGATACACAGAAAAGACTGGATGTGAGCTCTAAGCTCAATACAAAAGCACGGATAGTCATACAAATATGATGCATGAAAATGACAGGGTATCCATATCTGGGGTAACTGTATACAAACTGCTCAGACTGGCGCCTGGGATTTGAGCTCATCACATCGGGGTACTTAACCACTGTGTGCGACCACTCACTCCCGAATCTTGGACGCGGACCACGGAGTCCTCTAGGTATCAGTACCTAAGGGTACTCGATATCAGACGTCCAAACAGGGCTGAGCAACCCTAACTGGATCATCTAAAAAGATGTACAGAGGTATAGACACAAGATGATATGTACATGCCACATAAAAATAATAACATGCAAACACATAAAAATGCAACATATAAGCATGCATATCCACTGGCAATCTCAGTCAGTACTTACGTACCTTACTACAGGAAGTCCTAGTAGTCCCACTCTAGGTTCCAAGCCTATCATCAACTCTACAATGCAAATACACATGCATCATTCCATAAGTTTTAAAAGCCTTAACTAAACTATTACATACTCCTAAATAATTTAAGGAGACCATATTTATACCTGCGTCCATCGTCAGCCCACTGATGGCGACTGCCTCAAAACTTAGGCACAGCTTCGATTCGCCGCTGGGATTGCTTCGCTACTTTCGGATTCCCAATAGGACGCCTAAAACTCCCTAGATCTGACTATAAAGGCTAAGAAACGAGAGAGAAGAGAGGAGAGGTGCGAGTTGGAATGAAGCCTCGGATCCCATATTTATAGACGCGGAACGAAACGTCCGTTCCTCCATCGTTGCGTCCGTTCGACGAACGTTGCGTCCGAACGTCACATCACGGTAGTAAGAAATGACATCATCTTGATTATGTCACGGATGAAATCAGCTGACACGAAAGTTGCGTCCGTTCCCCGGACGTTTCTTCCGTTCTAGGTCACTCTTCGGGCCATTTTTGAACATTTTAAATCCATTTCTAAAGTCCGTTAAACCAATAGAAATTTCCTTAATCATGTTTTACTAAATCTAAACATGATCACATGATTAATTACTCATTAATCATTAATTCTGGATACGGGCTACTACAGAACCTGATCCAAGAGGATTTGCTCTGCAATTACGGCTTCAGTGGGAAAGGATAGAGATCGAAGGGGACGTAGTTAGTAGCCCTATACCCGTACTACCTTTATATTTTGTGCTTACTCATTTATTGCATTATTATCTATCAGACGACTGAATTTGCTCTGCCATCATGCCGGTTAACTTCAGGGTTGCTTTGAAAAATCTAAAAAGGAAAAAACCCGATGTTTCCTCATTTCAAGCCCAAGGACCCCGTGGAGGACTTCAAGGATCTTCCTGATGCCATACTCCGGGGGATGCTTCCTCAGACAGGGCTTCCAAATATGTCCTTTTTTCAGATCCAAATCCACGGGAGAGTTTGGGAATAATGCAAAATCTGAATTCTTGAGCTGACTTGAAATTCTGCAGGTCGTGCCCAACCTAGAGGCCGAACAAAATTTTGCCTTGGCCTTTATGCAGGTATGTTATTACTTTTCCAATTTCCTATTATGCACTCCAACTAATATTTATCCTTATGTATTATCACAGGCCTTAGCTTGGGGATGAGAGATCCCCAGCCGAGCTTTCAAAGCCCGGGAGGAACATAACATGAATCAGGAGGCATTTGTAGCTCTTATTTCTGAACTCACGCGAAAAAAACGTGAGATGAAGAGGGAACATGATGAGGAAATGGCCGGGATAAAGGCTTAGACTGAGTCATGCCGCACCACCTTGGAAACTGCCAACACCAAAATTGGTGAGCTGAAAGTGGAGAAGGTGGAGTTGGCCACCATAGTTCAGGGCCTAACCAAGAAAATTGAAACCTCTCAAGAGGTCGGATGGGATGAGAAGAAAAAAGAGTTCTTGGACTCTTCTGAGTTTGCTAACCTGGTGGCCGTCAAAGTAGCTACCTTCTTTGACGAGGGTTTCAAAGGATGCTTGGTTCAATTCCGAGCTAATGGTTATACAGAGGCCGAGCATCTCGCTAATTTTTTGAACTGTGTGAAGGCTTAAGAGGGCATTCTTGATGAGGACGAGGTGACCCAAAAAACTCTTAAAGAGCCCGGCCAGGGATAGACCACCGAGCAAACTAATGAGCCTACCCCTTAGAAATTTCCTTTGTATTTGTGGATAAAAAAACATGTTTCATTATGGACCCTGTGTGGGCGGCTTTTGTTATTTTATCCAGCTCGGGTTGCTACAATATTAAATTCTTGTGTTATCGGTATTCTCATAGCATGTTTTTACCATCATGAATACGAGCAAATGTCATGCTTGGAATTTTAACAAGTGTAGATTACTAAAGACCCGATCCACACATATCTGCACTGATTGCATGGGCTAGGGTTTTGTACCACTAAAGATTTTTAACGTTATTGTTGTGTTTGTGATTACCAGACCTGATTAGGGTCTTGAATACCACTGAAGTGGTTTTTGTGTCACTGAAGTGGGCTTTGATACCAGTCCTGCCTGGATTTTGAATGCCACTGAAGTGGATTTTTGTGCCATTGAAGTGGGCATTGATACCAAATGCCATTGAAGTAGAGTTTGAGTGTCAGACATGACTGGTCTTTGATTACCACTAATGTGGATTTTTGAATGCCACTGAAGTGGACTTTTGTTACCAGCCCTGCCTGGGTTTTGAATACCACTGAAGTGGATTTGTGTGCCACTAAAGTGAACTTAATTTGAATGTAAGACCTGTCTGACTTTGATTATAATATTGAAATAAAAGTGAGTGCAAAAATTATAATATATTGACTCAATATGACAAGACTAACACTTGAAACAGAACTAGAAAACTGGCTCTTGACAAACTTAAAAGTGCTAACTCTTAAGACTGAAAAAAATTTAAATAGCACAAAAGGATGACGAAATAATTAAAAATACACCCAGTAAGTTTCATGACAAAAATGAACATGAACTGGGCTGCTAGGGATAGTATTTTTTTCAAGTGTTTGACATTCCATGGTATTTTCCCTTTCTTGCCTTGGGAATCCTCCAAGTAATAAGCGGCTACCCCGGCCTTTCCTATCACCTTGATCCTTCATACTTCGCATCCAGTTTTCCTCTTTCTCCTTGATGTTGGATTTTTCGCATGACCAAGTCTCCTTCCTCAAAGACCTTAGGGTGCACTCTTTTATTGTAAGCCTGAGTCATTCTTTTGCGATAAGATGCAAGCCTTATTGTTGCTCGGGCTCTACTTTCTTCTAATAAGCCGAGATCCATTGCCCGCAGTTCTTGATTGTTTACTCCATAGGCCATTATCCGAGCATTCTCTTGTTCGATTTCAAATAGAATGACAGCTTCAGTTCCATACACCATATGAAAAAGAGTTCATCCATCCCAGATCGGGCGGTAGTTCGGTAAGACCAGAGCATGGAAGGGAGCTCTTCTACCCATTTGCCTTTGGTTGTATCCAGTCGTATTTTAAGAGCTTGAACTATTGTTCTGTTGGTGATTTCCACTTGTCCATTCCCCTTCAGGTATGATACGGATGTAAAAACTTGCTCAATCTTCATCTCTTGACACCACGCTTGAACTTTAGCTCCACAGAACTGTCTCTCATTGTCAGACACCAACCTGCGTGGGATCCCAAATGGCACACTATATTTTTCCATAAAAGCTGAGGACTTCCTTCTCTGTGATTTTAGCTAGGGGATTGGCCTCAACCCATTTAGAAAAATAATCTTTTGCGACCAAAAAAAATTTCCTTTTCCCTGTACTGACAGGGAATGACCCTACTATATCCAACCCTGATTGATCAAAAGGGCAAGCGGCCACCATTGCTCTCATGTACTCCGCGGGTCGACATTGTAAGTTGGCGTGCCTTTGGCAATTATAGCATGAATTGACCAAATTTGATGAGTCTTTTCGCATCGTAGGCCAGAAGAAACCAGCTAGGAGAGCTTTTCGAGCTAGAAAATATTGCCTAGGTGACTTCCACAAGAACCTTCATGAATTTCCCATAATACATAATTCGCCTCCTCGGGACCCAAACACTTTAACAAGGGTTGGGAAAAGGATATTTTGAACAGAATTTGGTCGATCAAGACGAAACAAATGGCCCTTTTTTTAACTTCCTTAGCTTTCTTGTTATCACTCGGTAATTCCTTTTCGATCAGATATTTGTGTATATCATATCTCCAATCCTCTTCTGGTACTTGAGCTATCATATTATCAAGAGTTTCCAGTTGAGACACAAGCTCCTAACCTGAGACAATGGGATCAATCTGGTCACTCAGGGCACTGTCCAGACGGGTCAAGTGATCGGCTTTAATATTTTCAGCTCGAGGGATGAGCTCCATGTTCAACTCAATGAATCCTTCTTTGGTCTTGTCTAATGCTTTGGCGTATTTCATCATTTTTTTCATCTTTGATCTCAAACTTTCCATTGCTCTGTTGAATGGATAGTTGGGAATCGAAATATAGAATAGCTAGGGAAATACCCAAATTTTTTGTTGCTTTAAGTCCAAGTAATAATGCCTCATATTTTGCCTCATTATTAGAGGCTCGGAAGTCCAACCTAATGGAGAGATTGGTTTCTTCACCCCAAGGTGATATGATAACAATTCCAGCGCCACTTTTTGTTTGACATGACGACCCGTCTACAAAAATCCTCCATATATCTTCTTGATTTAACTGAACTGTCTCTGCTAAGAATTCGGTTAGGGCTTGAGCTTTTATAGCTGTTTGGAGTTCAAATTTAATATCGTATTCGCTCAACTCTGTAATCCACCTGACCAGTATTCTTGATGCATCCGGATTAGCTGCAATTTTTCCCAAAGCACTATTAGTGAGTACGGTGACGGCGTGTGAGAGGAAGTAAGGCCTTAATTTTTTTTTCCGTGATGACCAAAACTAAGGCAAGCTTTCCATGGGTTAAGTAATTGAGTTCGGCTCCCCTCAAGCAATGACTTACAAAGTAAACAATCTGATGATTTGTCCCTTCTTTCCTGACCAAGAGTGAGCTGGCTGCTCGGGGAGTGACGATCAAATTGAGGAATAATTCTTCCACTTGAACAGGCTTGTTCAGCACAAGCAATTTCTTCTAATAATCCTTTAAATCCTGAAAAGATTTCTCACTTTCCTCATTCCATTCCAAATTTTTTGTCTTTCGTAATGCTTTAAAGAAATGGATGCTTTTGTCCGAAAATCTGCTTATAAACCGAGCTAGCGCTGTAATTTTTCTTGTTAACATTTGTACTTCCTGTATATTCCTGGGCGAACTCATAGAAATAATGGCTCGAACTTTCTCAGAAGTAACCTCAATTTCACTTCTTGTAACCATGTAACCAAGAAATTTTCCAGCCCGGACTCCGAAAGTGCATTTGCTAGGGTTTAACCTGAGTCAATAGTGCTTCAGAGTCCGAAAGATTTGAGTCATGTCGGTAATGAACTGGTCGGCAGTTCGGGTCTTGACCAGGATATCATCCACATAAATCTCGATGTTTTTTCCAATTTGCTGCTTGAATACTTTATCCATCAATCTTTGATATATAGCCCCGACATTTTATAACACAAACGGCATGACCACATAATAATAAGTTCTTGTGGAAGTAACAAAACTCACTTTGTCCTTGTGCATCTTTAATTTTTTTAAACTAAATATCCAAACATTCAACACAATAACATCAAATTTAAAATGAATTCATAATTATAGAAATAATAAGATATCACAAATTTTTTCTACTTATTATTATCAACAATTTTTTTACTTATTATTTTCCATGATTTTCTTATTTCTCAATAGAAACAAATTTGAGTGAGTTTTGGTTGAAGGGTGAATAAAATATTTTGTTAGTTTTTTATTGGCATTTTAATTTGAAGCCCCAAAAAAACCATTTTCGCCTGGGGGCGCCTAGGCTAGCCGACTAGCCCTTTTTCTATGCGATCAACCGCCTTTAGCGCCTAGGCGGTGGCCCGGTCTGATTTTTAAAACACTGGATATTTGTACAATTTTTAATGAAAGTTGTGAATTTTTTTTATAATAATTGCTATATATAGAATGTGCATGTGTGATATAAGTAAGTATAAATATTATTACTATTATATGAAATTTCGATATTGATACATAATATGTGTTTGATACATATACGATATCAGCTGGATTTTTCAATATCAAAATTTTAAAAAATTTTAAATATTAATATCAATATGATTTTTTTTTTATATTCTGATACGATATACCAAAACTTATCCGTAACCGCAACTCACCTTAGTTTGGATGGGTTAAGGATCTATAATTGGGCCAGCCTATCCTCAATCCGCCAAACGATCGAAGTGAGCCCGCCCCACTGCGCTGTGATTCTGCCCGTCTCACATCTTTAGCTATATGTTGGGCTTGGGTTTCATTTATAATGATCGAAATTAGGGGTGTCAATTCGGGTGAGTCGGATGGGTTCGGGTCGGGTTGAAGAAAATATTTTTAAAAAATTTCCCAACCTGAACCCGACTCAACCCAAAAATGATCAACTCGAACTCGAACCCTGCTAACCCGACAAAGCCAATCAACCCGAACCAACCCGATTTTTTCTACTTTTTTTATTTTTTTGAAAAATAATTAAATTAAATTTAAAAAACACAATAATAATAATATTTAATTTAAACACATAATATCAAAATCTAATCTTATATATAATTTAAATTTGAAAATCTAGTTGTAAAAAATTTAAATTATACTTATTACAATAAATAAAAAATTATTTTAAAATATCAAAATTGTACAAAATAAACATTAAATAACAAAAATCTATAATATCTATACACAATAAATTTTTTTCAAACATACAACGCATAAAAATGTAGCAAGTATTTTTTAATTTAATATAAAAATAATAATAAAAATTTCGGGTCACATCGGGTCAACCCGAATTCACCCGAATCCAATCCAACCCAAAACTTGATTAATTTTTTTTGGGTTAGCTTTCGGGTGAATTCGATTCGACCAAAACCCAAAAACATTCCAACCAAAGCCAAAATTTTTCGGGTCGGGTCAACTGCTTGGATTCAATTTTGACAACCGGATTGCAAGAACCCTAATTTCTCCGCCTTCGACTCCGTGTTGAATCCAGCTTCAAATTTTATCTTTGAGAGTTTGCGATCAAACTGGGAGATTGGAATTAATTAATAATGTTGGAATGAACCTGATTTCTCCACCAGCGAGTTAACAATTTCGTAGTCTCAAGAAGCTCCAGTATTCGATCAAGCCTGAGAATTTGCCGATTAATACTTGGAAATTGGAACCAGAGAATATGTGTTCAGACGAAAAACCTTTGGGGGGTTTCGATTGGGCGGAGCTTCCGGATGATCTGAAAGTTGAGATTTTGCGTCGGTTGCATAACAAGGCTCTTATGAGGCTCAAGTGCGTCTCAAAATCTTGGTACTTTTTTATTTCCTATGCTTGCGCTCCAATGATATCCCGTTCTGCCCCTTTTTTAGGCTTATTCTATACCCACAAAATCTGTAAATTTGGCCGGCTTTTTCTCGATTTTTTTCACACAGAAGAGTATTCGGGTGAGTTCCACCCCCGATATCGACCTGAATTGTCGGGAATCGTGAAATCGTATGGAGCATTTCTGCCTTTTGATCACACGCCAGCGGACATTCAATGTTACTGCAACGGGCTTTTTCTTTTGGCCCACGCAGGCTCAAATCCCACCCAGTATATTGTCTGCAATCCAACCACCTGTGAGTACATTGAACTTCCGGTCAATCCCCTTCACATATACGATCCCAGTGATGTTACCTCTTTGGCATTCGATCCCAGTGATTATCCGGTTTCCTTTAAGGTTCTTCGAAGGGCAGCCGATGTGTCACTCGTCCATCCTTTAAAGCTGGACGTTTTCACATTCGGCTCAGGGAATTGGACCACCCATGTTCTAGTTCTTGACCACATGCTTCTTGGGTTCAATTGGATCGATCATTCTGTTTATGTGAATGGGATTTTGTACGTGATATCTCTGGCCAAGTATCTACTAGGCATTAATCTCCATTTCACAAACAAAGCAAATATTACTTATCGGGCTATTGGGTTGCCTGATAAAGAAAAATTTGATGATTGTGGATCATTTGGGACATCCAGAGGGTATGTGGTTTATTCCAACAGTGACCAGTCTAAAATACTACTCTGGCGGTTAGAACACGGTGCTCACTGGATTCTCCAGCACAGAGTGAGCATCGATGAGATGGTGTCACAACTCCCACGCCGTAAGTTGATGCCCCTTCGACACAACAGGGGAGAGATCAAAGTTTACGGTTTTCATCCCAAGTCAGAAGTAATATTTGTAGGAACACCTCGCCTAGTACTCAACTATAATCCGAATACCAAGCAGGTTAAAACGTTCTTTCATTTAGTACCCGACCGGGAAATTGTTAATGGTCAATATAAAATGTACCCTTCCTCGTGCTGCCCGGTTATTCTGAATGGTGTTCTCTCTTCGTCCGGTAAGTTCTCCTAGCTTCTCTTTTACAGCATTGTGTGATTCATGTCATAATTTCTGTATACACGATTGAGGAGGTTTGCTTTTGTTGCAATAGTTTGAAGCCTACGAACTGTGAGGCATTTCTGGTAAACAGATGCTAGATATAAATAACATGTCATAACTTAGTTTGAAAGGACGTGTTGATATTTTTGTGTTTGTACATGTAACGTAGACTTCCATTATTTGAAGAACTTCAGGGCCTTTTTAAACAAAACGATTATGTAAGGCAAAAGATGATTCTCAGTCTTCAAATTAAGTTCCTTTACCAAAGCTTTGGAAGCAAAGTCTCACTGTTGCTGCTGTCAACAATCCCAATTCCCATGGCACACTTTTCTTCAAATAGTCCTTCCCCCTATCCCCTCCAAATATGACAACGTTATAGATATCTTCACCAAGCACTTGCTCCTCAAGTCCTCATCACCAACATCTTCTTTTAGATAACTAACATACCTTCTATTTTGACAACTATTCGATAGATGACTTGGTTTGTTGCAACGATTTTCTGAGTGTTAGATTGTTCCTAAGGGTCAGTATTGACTAGTCTTGGTTACTGATTTTGACCTTGAGTATTAGGTCGGACACAGGCTGAAGTTCCAATTCAATTTGGCGTTGCATTTTGGGTTGAATGGGTGTTGTCACCATGATGCTATGTGAAATCTGTGTTCTGACATGGGGTTACTTGAAAACAAATTGAGGCTTATTATATAGTTTGATGAATATGCTCTGATTATACCCAGGCTTTAAATTAAAACTGAGGACATTTGTTTATTAGAAAGCAGACAATCAGATAGGTTAGAGCCTAAATATGCGAAAACATTTCATTATCCGGCTTGTTTTCACAAGTTTTTATGCTAAAACAAGTTGTCATTAAGTTATAAATGAAAACTTGGATCCACTGTCCCAACACTTGATGCAAGCATAATAGGTGCCTTGATGCTTGACAGTGAACATTAAGGTTGGGGTTTCATGGTTAAGGTGTTGCACCACATCTAAGGAATTGCTCTCTGACTTGTGTCGAGGTGCAAGGACTTGACCTCGCTATGACTTGAGGTTAGAGTTCAGAGACGTGGTGCCCAATTATTGAGAAAGCTGCATGCATTAGTACAAGGACATGTTGGTTTTTTCTTATTAAGATTTGATCCATGGGTCAGCATGATCCTGCAATTTGCTCGAAATTTTAAAATCCCACTTTGCTTCTGTATCAGAAAGAGTTTTTATCGTGTAGGTAACAAAACTCATTCATCTCGTTTCCGATTGTACAAGTTTCTATACAGGTATGTATGTGTGCCTGCAGCTATGACTTTTGTTTTACATTTCGACAGTTGATTGTATCTCATGGCATATTCTGTCTGCCTATGTTTTATCAGGTACCCACCACGATGAGAAGGGCATGAGAACGCGAAGGTGCTAGAAGATGTTTTGAATGACGATCAAACAAAGGAGAAAGGCCAGCAGTGTCGAGGATTAATTCATCAAGTTATTTAACTAATTTCTAGTATTGTTTCAAGTTTATTCACATGTAGTCATGATTATGTTTATCTTGAGGATTTTACAGAGTTGTGTATTTATTAGAAGTTTTAATGTATCATTAATCTAGCTCAAAGCTTGGTTGTAAACTTGGAAAATGAATGATTTTTAATTTGATTCAACATGTATTTAAAATTCTAATTCGAGCTTGGTTGTAAACTATGAACAATGAATTCCATTGATTAAAGGATTACCAAAGGTGCAAGCAGAAGTGCTAAGATGTTTTGAAATAGCTTCTGGAAGTATTTGCAGCGAAGTATAATGAGTTGAGAAAGGAGACCATGCAAACCATTAAAAATCGACAATCTCAGAATATAAATAAATAAAGGTCTATGAGACCATGTAATATTATTATTATTAAGTTATAATTATTAAAAAAAAAAAAAACTTAAGACACTTCAAGCAAAAGAAACAATAAGCTTAAGGAATATAAACATGCCACTCATTCACGAACAAAATAATACTTATTAATTTAGATTAAAAATCAGATCCTAAATAAATTAGCGTAAATATGAAATTGCATTATATAATATAACTTATTATTATTAATACTGTGTGAGTATGTCCAATTAAAAAAACAAAAGAAAAATAAAAACGGCCCATTTAAATGACCTCACAACCCATGAAAATAAAAACTCCAACCATGAATCCCATTAGAATTTGTACAAACATTCTGAAAATTTAGCGCGATCCCCAGAAAAATCAGCTGAGCCCATCCATCATGAGCGAAACCTCTTCTTCACCACCTTCGAACAGTGCTTCGTCTCCCTCCCACTCTCCTTCTTCAATGAACATGGAGGAAAGATGCAGCGCTTTAATCCATGGCTTAAACTCAATGTAAGTACGTATGTAGTGTGTGACCAGATTTTGTCCAAACTCGTTGTAAGGATTTAATCGCATTGTTCTGTTAGGAAATATGTAGTGACTCTTACTCGGATCACCTACTAAACAGAACTTAGGCATGCAATTAACTTAATAAACAGGATATCAGAATAAACTGCGGAAACATTACAAATACTACAATCTCAAGACAAGGAATCTGTAATAATCCAAATAGATTATACAACCAAATTTGAAAGCTGTATCAACCCAATAACAATAGAAATAAAACCTAGACGAAGCTCCAGCTGACCAACCACTGCCTAGCCTCTCTTGGAACCACCGCCTCGTCCAATCGCAAATATGTCCCATGGAATAGGGTGTCCAGAAACACAGAGTACGAGACGTGAGCATAAAATGCTCAGCACGACAGTATGAGTATACATGCATGCAAAATGAACTCCCTATAACTCGAGGTCAAATATCAGATAACAGAGACAGACCAGGCCCTAGTATGTAGCACGCTGTGCCGTCGCTGCAGGAGGTGGCTCCCATACCAAAATACCAGTGGATACGCCGGACCCAAATCGATGGAAGTCCATCCACTAACAGGATAGGGTACAACCCTACTAATAGACATCTCGAAGGAGATAGCTCAATATGCAAATGTATGCAGCATAAATCAATGACATTTAAATCATGCAGTCACATAATACATGCATACTCAGTCAGGATATCTCGAACAGTACTTTCGTACCTCAAATACTAGGCAAGCTCTAACCGGCTCTAGTCCACGCCTACAGTCCGCACTACACTTCCAAATGATACTACTATCATTAAAGTGCTCTAAAAGCCTTAACTAGGCTAATGTATACTCCTAAATATTTTTAGGAAGCAAAAGCTATACCTCCGTCCGTCGTTAGCTCTTTTTTTGTCGATCACCTCAAAACTAGGCCACAGCTCCGCTACGACGCCTGGATTGCTATGCCACTTCCGGATTCCCTATGGGACGCCTAGAATTCCCTAGATCTGAGTTAAAAGGCTAAGGAATCGAGAGAGAAGAGGTGATTTCGGTGTGAAAAAATGGCTCTCGGAACCCCTATTTATAGACCACGAACGTTGCGAACGATCTAGGAACGTTGCGAACGTTCTCCACCTGTCCTGCCACACTTCAATCCAATTTCATGCAAATCGAACATGTGTCCAAGTCAGGGAACGTTGCCAACGATCTAGGAACGTTGCGTCCGTTCCTCCGACGAACGTTGCTTCCGTTCTGCCTGATGTCCCATCAAGTGCGTAAGCAGTGACATTTTTCTGATGGCACGAACATTGTTTCCGTTCCCTTGAACATTGTATCCGTTCTTCTTGAACCTCCGGACCATTTCTGATCATTCTGGGCCTAACTCCGGACTCCGCTAATCCAATAGAAGTCTCCTTAATCATGATTAAGTGGATTAATTAACCGTTAACAACTAATTCTGTGTACGGACTACTACATTGTCCCCCACTTAAGATATTTCGTCCTCAAAAACAGATCTTAAGTACTGAATGCAAAGCAACAAAAGAAACATTTTTTATTCAAGTCAAATGTTTACAGAGTTTACAACTGAAAACAACTCGAAGTAAAATCAAAATAACTCAGGATGTTCTGCACGCATCCTGTCCTCAAGCTCCCAAGTAGCTTTTTCAGTGCCTCGACGCTGCCACTGAATTAAAACCAAAGAAATGACTTTATTCCGTAAGACCTTATCTTATGATCCAGGATACAAATAGGTTTCTCAACATAGGTCAAATCCTTATTCACTTGAACATCAAATCGCTGAAGAATATGAGATGGATCTGCCACATACCGTCGCAACAGAGATACGTGGAACACGTTGTGAATACAGGACAAATACGGTGGCAAGGCCAAACGATAAGCCAAATCGCCAACGCTCTCCAAAATCTCAAACAGACCGATAAATCTGGGAGATAACTTGCCCTTAAGGCCAAATCTGAGAATCCTGCGGAAAGGTGACACTCTCAGAAATACTTTCTCCCCAACATCGAACTGCAAAGGCCTACGCTTAGTGTTAGCATAGCTGGCCTGACGATCCTGTGCAGTCTTAATCCATTTCTTGATCTGATCATCAATATCTACTGCCTGCTGGATTAACTCCGGTCCCTCAGCCTGTCTCTCCCCCACTTCTTCCCAGAAGAGTGGAGTACGACAACGTCGCCCGTACAACGCCTCAAAAGGTGCCATATCAATGCTAGTATGATAGCTGTTGTTATACGCGAACTCAATCAAAGGCTAATGATCTTGTCAAGCTGAACCAAAGTCCATAGTGCATGCTCGAAGCATATCCTCCAAAGTACGGATAGTGCGCTCTGACTGACCATCTGTCTCCGGATGATAGGCAGTACTCAAACTGAGAGTAGTGCCCATCGCACGCTGAACACTCCCCCAGAACCTGAAAGTAAACCTGGGGTCTCGATCGCTGACTATGCTCACAAGCACTCCATGAAGTCGAACGATCTCCTCGATAGCACTAGACATCGAATAGGTCTGAAGTGCTGATAGTCGCACCTTGCGACTCAAGGCATCAGCGGTGAGATTAGCAGCTTCCGGATGGTACTTAATCTCGCAATCATAGTCCTTAAGCAAATCCATCCAACGTCTCTGTCTCATGTTCAACTCCGCCTGAGTGAACAAATACTTGAGACTCTTGTGGTCGGTGAAGATCTCAAATTTCTCGTCATACAAATAATGACACCAGATCTTCAAAGCAAAAACAATGGCTGCCAACTCCAAATCATGGACTGGATAGTTGTTCTCGTGAAGCTTTAGCTGTCTAGAAGCGTATGCGATCACATGCCCATTCTGAGTCAAAACACAACCTAACCCCTGAAGAGAAGCATCAGTTACACCACATACCCTCCAGATCCTGACGGTAATGCCAACACCGGCGCAGAAGTCAAACGCCATCGAAGCTCACAAAAATTCTCCTCGCACTCAGAGGACCACTCGAAATCCACACCCTTGCGGGTAAGTTGCGTCAATGGTCGAGCTAACTGAGAGAAGTTCAGAATGAAACGATGATAATATCCTGCTAGACCCAGAAAACTACGGATCTCAGCAACTGTCGTCGGACGCGACCAATTAAGCATATCTTCAATCTTCCTCGAATCAACAAAAATCCCCTCACTGTATATGATATGGCCAAGAAAGACCACGCGATACATCCAGAATTCGCACTTACTCAACTTGGTGTACAATTGCTCATCCCGAAGAGTCTGCAGTACCACTCGCAAGTAAGAAACATGTTCATCCGCATTACACGAATACACCAGAATGTCGTCAATGAAGACCACGACAAAATTATCCAAGTACTCCCTGAATACACGGTTCATCAGATCCATAAATATAGCCGGCGCATTTGTCAATCCAAATGGCATCACTAGAAACTCGTAATGCCCATAGCGAGTACGGAATGCTGTCTTGGCTACGTCCTGATCTCGGACTCTCATCTGATGATAACCAGATCTCAGCTCAATCTTAGAGTAGACTGAAGTATCCTGCAACTGATCGAACAAATCATCGATACGAGGCAAATGATACTTGTTATTCACAGTAACTCGGTTCAACTGTCGATAGTCAATGCAAAGCCGCATAGACCCATCCTTCTTCTTCACGAAGAGAACAAGAGCTCCCCAATGAGATACACTAGGACGAATGTACCCCTTGTCCAAAAGATCCTGTAACTGATTCTTCAACTCTTGCATCTCTGATGGAGCAAGACGATACGGTGCTCGAGAAATAGGCGAAGTATCCGAAATCAGATCTATGCCAAACTCGACTTCCCTAACAGGAGGAAAACCAGGAATCTCATCTGGAAATACATCTGGAAATTCATTCACGACTGGAATGCTCTCTAACCCAACGCTTTCAGCGGATAAATCAACTGCATAGATAAGGTAGCCTTCCCCGCCAGACTCTAAAGCTCGAAAGGCTCTCAAAGCTGATACCAAAGGCATCGGGGGTCGCGCTCCCTCACCATAGAAAAACCAGCTATCACTCCCCTCCGGATGAAAGCGTACTAATCTTTGATAGCAGTCCACTGAAGCTCGATAGGTAGTCAACATGTCTATCCCCAGAATGCAATCGAAATCATCCATCGCAAGGACCATGAGATTCGCCAACAGAATGTTACCCTCGAACTCTAAAGGGCAACCCATCACTAGATTCTTGGCCAAAGCAGACTGAACCGTCGGAGTAAAAACAAATACTACTACGTCTAGTGCAATGCAAGGTAACTTATGCCTCTTAACAAAACGTGCAGAAATGAAAGAATGAGATGCACCAGTATCAATGAGTACAAGAGCAGGTAATGTTGGAAAACTGGCGAGTTCCCAGACCAATTACGATTGATACCCGGTGCAGCGGAAGTTTAAAAATTTTCTCATGGAACGATTCCATGGTGTGGGTATCAACCATACAACGATTGAATTATGTGTGTGTAAAATTTAAATAACTGTTAATTAAATTTTACCTCCAATCTCGCAACGAGATTACTGGACACCAACAGATTTTATCTGCTCTTGTTGTCTCTCCCTGGAACCGATGAACGCCTTCAATCAGGTCCACGAACAGAGGTTTAATCCCTCTGATAGATTGCACTAGAAAATCTATCAGAAGTTTTCTGCGAAGAGAATATACGAATCTGATTCGTTATTCCTTACTGCGATTCAAAATCACAGACCGGAATTTTCTCGGGCAGAGGAACAGGGAGGGGACGGCCGATCGGTTTTGAGAGGCTAGGGTTTTCGAAATTTGCTCTCAAAATTATGACCTGTTGTGTGTAATTTCTGTACTGAAATAACTTATTTATAATGCAGGCCACTAACACCTTAGGGCCCATTAATCATAAGCTGGGGCCCGACAAGCAAAGCCCGCTCGTTCAGAAATTAATATAAAATTCATCGTGACTCCGATTGATGAAACGATTTCACCAATGTGCACAGAAACCATTTCTGCACATTTTAAAGTCAAAATAAATTTTCCTGAATCCGAATTCAGTGGTTTCCAAAAATGTCCATCCCTATGTCATTTTAGGAAACCCTACTCCCTTACTCTTATTTAAGAAGTCCAACTCCTTAGTTCATTAAATTTAACTCTTTAAATTTAACTATCTCAACGGGGATTAAAACTCCATTACACTGTGTGACCCTCAATGGTTCAGGGATACAGCTAGCCGTGGGCTCACAACTCCTTGTGACTCGGAACAACACTTTCCGACTTGCCCAGCGAATCATGGTAAAGCGCCTAGCAACATCGCCCCATGATTCCCTAGGTATCACTGATAGTGCCTACAAGAACCAGTAGATTTTGGTTAGCGTACGGTACGGTCCCTTCATCCATATATCTCGATCGAATCAACAACCATTGGTATATCGAGAGTCGCTCAAGATTCGATAGCTATGCAATACATCTTGAAGATCAAATTAGTGACATCGCATGTGCTACTAAGAAACCATTTCTTAAATCACATCAATTACTCTGGCCAGAGATTTATCACACTAATATCTCCTCAGATCGCATAGGATATCCACACTCGCAAGTATGTGGTGAATCCTTGACAACAATGCATTGACTCCTATATGTGTCGTAACAGTACCCAATCTCGACACCTGATGACCCCCTCAGAGTCGGTAAACGAGTCAAAGCACAGTACTAGCATATAGAGTCTCCATGATGTTTCAAGTCGTAAGGACTAATGGTGTACAACCAAAACCGCGGACTTTATCCACTCGATAAGTGATAACCACTTGGAAAGTCCGGATAGGGTAGTTCGACTATTCATCATATGAATATCCATTTGCATGCTTCGAACATCTCCATGTTCCCTACCAATGAAACGTGGTACTCCGCATCGCAAATGCTAGTCTCAAACTCGAGCGATCCTTATCCTTATTATCGGACGGCTCAATCGACTAGGAACGGTTTTAGAATATACAGTGACTATAAGATGTATTTCATGATAGACATCTCCATGTTCTACCACATCTTACATACACTATAGTATATTCAAGGTCTTTATCAAAACAACAATAATATATCACAATATAACAATATGAAGTAATATAAAGTCATTGCCATTAAAAGTGTAAATAATATTAAACAAAAGATTGTTTATACAAAGAGTCATCAAAGCCCATAGCCACACAGTTGGCTCACTGGGCACCCACTCTTACAATCTCCCACTTGCCCTATAGCCAACTAGTCATACTACGTAGACCCATTGCTTCGCGATGTTTGTCAAACAATGGTCCTGGAAAAGGCTTAGTAAGCGGATCAGCGATATTGTCTGCAGAGGCCACTCGTTCGACAATGATGTCTCCTCTTTCCACAATCTCCCGGATTATGTGGTATTTCCTCAGTACGTGTTTGGATCTTTGATGAGACCTTGGTTCCTTTGCTTGAGCAACGGCACCCGTGTTGTCGCAGTACACCGGGACTGGACCAACAAATTCAGGAATGACGCCCAACTCTTGGACGAAATTCCTCATCCAAACAGCCTCTTTAGCAGCAGCTGATGCTGCAATGTATTCAGCCTCAGTGGTGGAATCCGCTGTGGTGTCCTGCTTGGAACTCTTCCAAGAGACAGCACCGCCATTGAGCATGAACACAAATCCAGAGGTTGACTTCGAGTCATCCACATCACTTTGGAAGCTAGAGTCGGTATAGCCTTCCAGTTTGAGTTCTCGTCCTCCATAAACCATGAACATATTCTTAGTCCTTCGCAAGTACTTAAGAATGTCCTTCACGGCTTTCCAATGCATCTGACCAGGATTAGACTGATATCTGCTCGTGACACTCAGAGCAAATGCTACATCCGGTCTGGTAGATATCATCCCATACATGATACTACCTATAGCTGACGCATATGGTACATGTGTCATATTCTCTATCTCTGCATCAGTCTTGGGACACATAGACTTGGATAGAGAAACTCCATGACACATGGGTAGATGTCCTCTCTTGGACCCATCCATTGAAAACCGTTTCAATATGGTATCGATGTAGGTCGATTGTGTGAGTCCTATCATTCTCTTAGATCTATCTCTATAGATCTGTATCCCAAGAATGTAGGATGTCTCACCCAAATCCTTCATCGAAAATCTACCTGATAACCATATCTTTGTTGACTGTAACATCCCTACATCATTCCCAATGAGTAGGATGTCATCAACATAAAGTACTAAGAATGTCACCGCATCCTTAACTACTTTCTTGTACACGCAAGGTTCCTCCGGGTTCTTGATGAAACCAAAATCTTTAATTGTTTCATCAAATTTCTGGTTCCAACTTCTTGATGCTTGTTTTAGACCATAAATTGATCTCTGAAGCTTGCATACCTTATGCTCGCTTCCCATGGATGTGAACCCTTCAGGCTGCTTCATATAGATTTCTTCCTTAATGTCTCCATTAAGAAAAGCAGTCTTCACATCCATCTGCCATATCTCATAGTCATACCATGCAGCTATGGCAATCAGGATTCTTATGGACTTGAACATTGCGACTGGTGAAAAGGTTTCATCATAGTCAACTCCTTGCCTTTGAGTATAACCTTTCGCCACCAATCGCGCCTTGTAGGTCAATACCTTACCATCAGGCCCAAGCTTTCTCTTGTAGATCCATTTACATCCTATTGGAACAATTCCATCAGGAGGATCTACTAAAGACCAAACTTGGTTAGTATGCATCGAATCCAATTCAGACTGCATAGCTTCAAGCCATAAATTCGAATCCGCATCAGAAATTGCTTCCTTGAAGTTTCTTGGATCACATCCAATGTCGGGTTCATCTTGATCCCCTTCAAGAAGAAGACCATATCGAACTGGAGGTCCAGAAGTCCTCTCGGATCTTCTAGGTGCAGGCGTGTCCAGCAATGGTTCCTGAGGTGTAGGATCGTTATTTTGTATTTCGGGTTCTTCTCGAACTTCTTCGAGTTCCATCATCTCGCCTTTCTTATCCAATAAGAACTCCTTCTCCAAGAAGGTGGCATTCCGTGAAACAAACACCTTTGTTTTAGCAGGATAATAGAAATAATATCCGATTGAATTCTTCGGATACCCTACAAAATAACACAAGCTGGATCGACTATCCAACTTGTCTCCCACTGTCTGCTTCACGTAAGCAGGACATCCCCAAATCCTTAAGTACGAATACTTAGGAGCTTTGTCATTCCATAACTCGTATGGTGTTTTGTCCACTGCTTTAGTGTGGACGTTGTTTAACAACAATACCGCCGTTTCAAGCGCATAGCCCCAAAACGAAGGTGGAAGCTCAGTGAAGCTCATCATAGATCGAACCATGTCCAACAAAGTTCGATTACGACGCTCCGATACACCATTAAGCTGTGGTGTCATAGGAGGAGTCCACTGAGAGAGAATCCCATTCTCTTTTAGATAGTCCAAAAACTCGGTACTCAAGTATTCTCCACCTCGATCCGATCGAAGTGCTTTAATACTTTTACCTAGCTTGTTTTCTACTTCAACCTTGAATTCTTTGAACTTTTCAAATGCTTCAGACTTATATTTCATCAAATATAAATACCCATACCTTGAATAATCATCAGTAAAGGTAATGAAGTAGGTGTGGCCATGTTGAGTCCCTACTCTAAATGGTCCACAAACATCTGTATGGATCAAATCCAACAGATTTTGACTACGCTCAGGCTTCCCCTTAAAAGGAGATTTAGTCATTTTTCCTTTTAGGCAGGATTCACAAGTAGGTAGAGAGTTAATATCAGACATATCAAACATGCCCTCTCCCACTAGCTTGTTCATCCTCCTTGAGGAAATATGACCTAGCCTAGCGTGCCAAAGGTTTGCCGGGTTTTGACTATCGATTTTCCTTTTGTTTGTTGTCGCCGGTTTATCAACATAATTCATTGGAACGTCTTTTAGTTTTAAGTTGTATAGATCGTTTTCTAGTTGTCCATTTCCAATTAAACATTCATTCTTGTAAATATTGCAAATCCCATTCACAAAATTACAAGAATAACCATTTCTATCAAGCATAGAAACAGAAATAATGTTTTAATCAAATCTGGAACAAATAAAACATCTATCAAAAGTAACTTAAAACTGTTCTGCAAAATTAAATAGATATTTCCCATAGCTATGGATTTAACTCTAGAACCATTCCCGAGCCTTGTCTGGGTCTCACCCATCCTTAGCCTATTACTTCTTGTCATCATTTGCAACTCATTGCAAACATGAGATCTACATCTGGTATCCAATACCCAAGAAGTAGTATTAAGAAAAACATTTATTTCAATGAAAAACATACCCTTTGCAGTTCGCAACTGCTCGAGGTATTCCTTGCAGTTACGTTTCCAATGACCGGGCTTCTTGCAGTAATGGCAAACTTGTTTAGACTTGTCCAATTTTGCATGTAACATTTGGCCTTGAGATCATGGTCCAACCATTTCTCTAGTTCGGCCAACCTTTCGGCAGTTACATCAGCCGGGGCTGTTTTTCGGAGAAGCCCTTTCTAACACTTAGAAAATCTTTTACGAACTTAGGACAATCTTAACTTATGGAATCATTCTGTATTGTTTTGCGCCAATGAGTTTGTTTTGTTGGAGAACAGAAACATGTGGATTACTGAGATAAAACAGACAATTATCGATGATTGTTTAACAATTTACTAAGACATAAAATAGGCGAATTTAATTTTATGAATCTCACTCCCACTATTTTAACGATTTCACCACCCTCTAGTGAAAACGGAAAACTTTTTCCTTAGTGAGAACATGGAGTCCAATTGACAAACTTATGGTCCCGAATAATATCAGCCAACCATAATTCTCAAAAGGTAGAGCCCAATTGCTTCCTAAGCAACCCCCATGTGTTTACCTCATGTCCAATAAGGGCCCAATAATATGACGCCATTTAAAGTGACATGTCAAGATGACCCATCAATATTAAGTTGTGATGGACGGTCGCCATGTGGATCCCCCAATAATATGAGCCGATCCCATGGAAGTTCCACCCAACTTACAACATTTGTCGATCCAATGTACAGCTTTCCGACGGACGGCCCCCCCCAATAATATGAGCCGGACCGTATCCGCGGGTAGCATCACATACATTGACCGTTGATGGAAGGTAGGAACATTTAAATAATATTTAAATTTCCTTTATTTATCTTGATATAAATTTTAAATCATATTTAAAATGAGGGATTTTTATTTATAAAAATATTTGTCTCATCATTTTTAATTTATTGCATGCTTGCCGGATTCACGCAATTTATGTCAAAACATGCATACAATCATAATATCACATATTATATAGGATGATCGATTCCATTTCTAATTGACCCGTGGTTGCCAATCACGGGTCTTAGTCCAATCCTAGGTAATATGCAGTATGCAAATGCAATCCTATTACATATGCTTCCAATTTACATTTCTTCAGTCTTCATTGTCTGCTGGGCCCACCATCTTCAAATCTTGATCTCCCACTAAATCTAATGTATTTACAATAAATAACAATGACAAGTAGGGGATACATTTTTAGGGGGTGGGAACGGGCTATAAACCAAGCCCACTTTTATTACATATGACATTCATATCGGGCCATAAACCAGGCCCATTAATAAAACCAACAACAATAAAGACAAAATGTAAATTCCTAACATACACCTACAAAATTGGTCATGGCAATCGATCATCCTTATCCAATAACATTTAATTCAAAATTAATTTATTGGATAACATGCATTGGCAATTCAAATTTAAACAAGATAAAATCATATTTTATATATAAAATCTCATTTCACATATAAAATCATATTTTATTCTATATCAAATAAAATCATATTTTATCTATAAAATCCAATTTTACAAATAAAATCATATTTTACTTAATATATCATAAGATCATATCTTATCATCAATTGTACCAAAATAATTGATTTCAAAATTCAATTTACGGATAAAATATTAAAATTTTCCAAAAATTCAATTTTATCCAAAATCAATTTCAAAATTTACGGACTCGAACAATTCGATCCAAAATCTCGTGCACCAATCAAAAACAATTTTTGACCGGACCAAAAATAAAATTTTAACATATTAAAATTATTTTTAATAAAAATTAATTTTTCCCGCGGGCCGCCCGGGACACTCCCGGGTTGGCCCGCACCCGGGGCGCGGGCCGGGGGCAGCCCGGCTGCCCCCTTAGGGCAGCAACGATTGCTGCCCTGGCGGCGCCGAGCGCCGCCGGCGCCGCCCCTGGGGGCAGCGACCATCGCTGCCCCCTCCGGGCAGCGATCCAATCGCTGCCCGGGTTTTGCCCCGAAAAAATTTTTTTTTATTAAAAATATTTATTTTGTTTCAAAAAACCGAGACTCAAAAATTTTGTACAATTGATTAATTCAATCGATTGATCTGAGCAACCTGGCTCTGATACCACTGTTGGAAAACTGGCGAGTTCCCAGACCAATTACGATTGATACCCGGTGCAGCGGAAGTTTAAAAATTTTCTCATGGAACGATTCCATGGTGTGGGTATCAACCATACAACGATTGAATTATGTGTGTGTAAAATTTAAATAACTGTTAATTAAATTTTACCTCCAATCTCGCAACGAGATTACTGGACACCAACAGATTTTATCTGCTCTTGTTGTCTCTCCCTGGAACCGATGAACGCCTTCAATCAGGTCCACGAACAGAGGTTTAATCCCTCTGATAGATTGCACTAGAAAATCTATCAGAAGTTTTCTGCGAAGAGAATATACGAATCTGATTCGTTATTCCTTACTGCGATTCAAAATCACAGACCGGAATTTTCTCGGGCAGAGGAACAGGGAGGGGACGGCCGATCGGTTTTGAGAGGCTAGGGTTTTCGAAATTTGCTCTCAAAATTATGACCTGTTGTGTGTAATTTCTGTACTGAAATAACTTATTTATAATGCAGGCCACTAACACCTTAGGGCCCATTAATCATAAGCTGGGGCCCGACAAGCAAAGCCCGCTCGTTCAGAAATTAATATAAAATTCATCGTGACTCCGATTGATGAAACGATTTCACCAATGTGCACAGAAACCATTTCTGCACATTTTAAAGTCAAAATAAATTTTCCTGAATCCGAATTCAGTGGTTTCCAAAAATGTCCATCCCTATGTCATTTTAGGAAACCCTACTCCCTTACTCTTATTTAAGAAGTCCAACTCCTTAGTTCATTAAATTTAACTCTTTAAATTTAACTATCTCAACGGGGATTAAAACTCCATTACACTGTGTGACCCTCAATGGTTCAGGGATACAGCTAGCCGTGGGCTCACAACTCCTTGTGACTCGGAACAACACTTTCCGACTTGCCCAACGAATCATGGTAAAGCGCCTAGCAACATCGCCCCATGATTCCCTAGGTATCACTGATAGTGCCTACAAGAACCAGTAGATTTTGGTTAGCGTACAGTACGGTCCCTTCATCCATATATCCCGATCGAATCAACAACCATTGGTATATCGAGAGTCGCTCAAGATTCGATAGCTATGCAATACATCTTGAAGATCAAATTAGTGACATCGCATGTGCTACTAAGAAACCATTTCTTAAATCACATCAATTACTCTGGCCAGAGATTTATCACACTAATATCTCCTCAGATCGCATAGGATATCCACACTCGCAAGTATGTGGTGAATCCTTGACAACAATGCATTGACTCCTATATGTGTCGTAACAGTACCCAATCTCGACACCTGATGACCCCCTCAGAGTCGGTAAACGAGTCAAAGCACAGTACTAGCATATAGAGTCTCCATGATGTTTCAAGTCGTAAGGACTAATGGTGTACAACCAAAACCGCGGACTTTATCCACTCGATAAGTGATAACCACTTGGAAAGTCCGGATAGGGTAGTTCGACTATTCATCATATGAATATCCATTTGCATGCTTCGAACATCTCCATGTTCCCTACCAATGAAACGTGGTACTCCGCATCGCAAATGCTAGTCTCAAACTCGAGCGATCCTTATCCTTATTATCGGACGGCTCAATCGACTAGGAACGGTTTTAGAATATACAGTGACTATAAGATGTATTTCATGATAGACATCTCCATGTTCTACCACATCTTACATACACTATAGTATATTCAAGGTCTTTATCAAAACAACAATAGTATATCACAATATAACAATATGAAGTAATATAAAGTCATTGCCATTAAAAGTGTAAATAATATTAAACAAAAGATTGTTTATACAAAGAGTCATCAAAGCCCATAGCCACACAGTTGGCTCACTGGGCACCCACTCTTACAGGTAAACCATATAACAGAAATGTACATGTGATGACCTTCTCATTTTCCTCCACTGCCTGGTCATGCCTCAAGGCAAACACCTGGCTAGAAGTCCGCGGCCTCAAATGAGAACTCCCAGCAGGCTGTCCCTGTGATCTCTGCTGAACATTGTCCTGAGAACCAGATCTAGAACCAGAACCGCCTCCCCCAGATAGTGGACAATCTCTCCGGAGATGACCCACCTCTCCACAATGGAAACAAGCTCCAGAAGCTCTACGGCACTTGTCTGACAGATGGTTCTTCCCACAATGATCACACTTCTTCTTCTTCCCAAAACGGACAACACCAGCGGAACCAGAGGAAGAAGAAGTAGAACCAAACTTCTTGAAGGACTGAGCACGGGGACCCAAAGAACTAGCAGGTCTGGACTGAGAGAAAGACCTGTTACGCCGAATGCTATCCTCCGCCTGGTGACAACGGCTCACCAAACCTCATAGGACATGTCATCTTCGACCGCCACTCGATCGTGAATCTCAGGATTAAGGCCCTGAAGGAACAGATTGTACTTCATCTCCGAGCTGTCAGCAATCTCGGGGCAATAGGATAGAAGATCAAAGAACTTCTGCTGGTACTTGTCAATAGACATGGCACTCTGTCGCAGACTCAGTAACTCACCTGCCTTTGCCTGACGGAGTGCAGGAGAAAAATACAGCTTCTGGAAAGCTGTACGAAATTTGGCCCAAGTGGTAACCCCTCTCGCCGTGATGAACGGTGCAGAAGTAAACCTCCACCACTTATGGGCTTGCTTGTCTAGAAGATATCCAAGCATCTCCATATTCTGTTCCTCGGTGCAGTGGAACGTCTGAAAAATTGTCTCCATACGGTCTAACCAGTTCTCCGCATTCTCCGGAGACTCACCTCCAACCAAGGGCTTATGACCCATCTGAAGAAATTGGTAAAGACTCAATTCAGTTGAGGTCCAAGGTCCAAGGTCCGAATTCAGTTGCCGAATTTTAGTTGAGCTAAGTTCAACAAACCAAAATCAGTCGAATCAGCAGAAATTCAGTTGAGAAAAAATTCAGTTGAGCTACAGTTGTTGTTCCAAATTTTTTAACTGAAGCATTAACTCAAAATCATGGAAATTAAGGGCAATAAATATGAGTCCAACAGTCAGATTTCTCCCTATAAATAGCACTCAGATTTCTGATAAAAGGTTATACGAAATTCTGAGAAAAAATACAAAAAATTCAAGTGAGTGAAGAGAAGTTGAGAAAGAAAGAAGTCAATAGAGCAGTCCAGTTGAGCAAGTGCAGAATAATTTCAAGAACAATCAAAACCAGATTAGCAATCTACTGTAAGTGGGCTTGATGTTTTAACTTGATATTACGATTTAAAAACTGCTCCAACATGTTTATCTTGTGTTCAAAGATTGAATTTCGAAATCTGTATTTCTAAATACTGCTTTGCACTAAATGATTATGTACTAAATGGTAGGGATACATATTATAAACATTACTGATTACTGATTACTGATTACTGATTACTGATTACTGATTACTGACCTCACCCTTTAGATGATTATCATATAAATACTGATATCAGTTAGTCACGAAGTCCATAAGCTGTTTAGTGCATATGTATAAAAACGGATTCCCGTCATTTCTGCTGGGTACATGAATTCTTGTTCTAATATGTATATGTATATGAGAATTCTATTAAAACAATTTTAAAAGCTAGGATGATTCCCCATTTACAGAATGATGACCATATCAGTCACCCAACAAACACCATCTCAGATTATAAGAACGAATAAACTAGATGAAGATGAGAAAATTCAGTCCTGTGGCTGGTGAAGAAGAAGACTTATTCTTGTAATTTATATTTACTATATTCTATCTGCTGCGTTAAACTATGTATCCATTTAAATTCTGCATTTAGACTTTCGTTATTAAATCAGTTTGTAAAGACAATTTAATTTCTTATTTCCGAATACAATAGACTGATTACGAATTGTAAAATCTGAGGCTTGTTGTTTTCGAATAAATATTGTTTGATAACAAAGTCGGTGTCAATTAACCCAAGTATCGGGGCGTGACACTGTGAACAAGAGCAGAGTCATGTGGTGCTCCGCTCGGGCAGTGGTCTGGGAGATTCAGTTTTTTTCTATTTTGTATACATTAAATTATTGAAAGAATTTTTTTTAACATAAAATTCAAGATATGTGTGCATCAGATATAAGTGTGGTGTGTGCTATTGTAAGGCCCGAAAATATTAAATTATTAATTATGGGATTTGAGAATTAAATTTCATATTATGGGCTAATATTGATTTGAGAAGTTATGGACATGATAGATTTAATTTTTGAGCCGAAAATATTTAATTTGAGAATTTACGGATTTTGAGAATTAAATTCCGAGAATTCTTAAATTAAAAGAATAAATATTCGATTTGAATATTTATGAAATTCAAGATTAAATTCCATGTTTCGGGAATAAAAAAAGATTAATTTTGAAGATACAACTCGATAAGGGACTGATTTGCAAATATTGAAGTTGAAGGGCTAAAATGCAAAAGACCGGGATTATTTGATTAATTCAAATTTATTTAATTTTAATCCGAGTAAATTTAATTTGATAATATTTAGAGTTTAGATTTTAATTCTAATATTCTTAAATTATTTTGGATTGAAATTGAATTAAAACGAAGGCCGAGGACTGAATTGCAATTTATGAGGTTTCAGGGACTAAATTGCAATTATACAATACATATCCGATTTTTATAAAACTTAGCAGAAAGTGATACGTGTTATTAGATGGGATTTTCATATTCAGAACAGAGCATGTCGAGCTCTTTCATTTTCTTTGAAATTTGATTGTTCAAAACGCCGTAACTTTTGATCCGCTCGTCCGATTTTGATTCCGAAAAGTGTTCTGGAATCCTTGCAACGAGGCCTTCGATTTGATGTAATTATTTTGTGATCTTAGCAGGGTTTGAAAAAAGAATTATGGCAGAGATTGCTGTTGAAGTTATGAATGTATTCTTGATCTTGTATGCATTCCGATATCAAAACCGAATCGAAGATTGATTATGAAATGAACTTGTTATGATTTTCAGCTTGTATTTGATATACTTAGCTGCTGTTATGAGGATTAGAATGATGTATTAATGATTTGGAATGGAGTTGAAATTAGAAATGAATTCGATATCGTAACGATTCCCGATTGTCAATCGTTACGATGCTCGGTTATGTTTTGAAACCATATTGATAGTCTACGATTGAGCCAATGATCTTGGGATTGTATACTGATTTTGTTAGATGGTAATCTTTAAATTTCAGACGTGCTACGAGCTCAATCAACTCAAGAGGTCGGATTGTGAACCGAGGAAGTTCGTTTGTGGTTTGAAATGAATTTGATTGAAGATGTGTTGATGATTTTGACTCGATTCTGAAATGAATGTATTGAAAAAAGCTTGATGTGAAGGTTTTGAGATTGCAATTCAGATTTGAAGAATTCAGAACAGAGGAAATACGAAGGTAAAAGTGGACTACTACTTGAATGAGATTATAACACGAGATGGTTTGTATCGAGTTCCCTAAATCACATACTTATTTGATTACTTGCTTTTGTATGCTATTCTATGAATTATGAAATGAGTCTTTGATGTTAATGAATGTTATTATGATGATATATGTTGCACTCATCTTGCAAGACTTATTCTTTGATTTTGAAATGAACGGAAACGTTCGATTAGACGATTTGAGGGATTATATATGTATGGCCTGGGTGGTTTAGTTAGCCTAGTGTCTGATTTACATATATAGTGGCTTCAAAGTCTAGAGACGTAAGATAAGTAACCCCACCTCGATCGGGAGAGTCGGTGGTTAGTTATGATATCTTTTTCTCGGGATCCCAACCGATAAAACGAGAGATTTCTTGAGAGAAGCCTATTTTTAATCATGCATTGTCTTTTATTTATATCATGAGTTTGATATATATAACTTGATTTGCATGTTAGTTTCTTTTACTGGGAAATATGTTTCTCACCGGAGTTTATCCGGATGTTGCTTTGTTTGTATGTGTGCATTGCAACACACTAAAATGCTGATCATCATGGCGACGATGATGGTTCTCACAACGACGCTCTTAATCAGCATCGCCCCAGCGACCACCTTGAAAGAGTGGGTGCCCGGTGAGCCAAATTGTGGCTAAGGGCTTTTATGACTCTATGTATAAATAATTTTTTGTTTAATATAATTTACACTTTTATAATGGCATTTACTTTATCTTTTATCATATTATTATGTTGTGACATACTATAAGATGTTTAAATGAAGACCTTGAATATACTATAGTGTATGTAAGATGTGGTGGCACATGGGGATGGCTATCATGAAACACATCTTATAGTCACTGTATATTCTAAACAGTTCCTAGTCGATTGAGCCGTCCGTTAATAAGGATAAGGATCGCTTAAGATTGAGACTAGCATTTGCGATGCCGAGTACCACGTTTCATTGGTATGGAACATAGAGATGTTCAAAGCATGCAAATGGATATTCATACGATGAATGATCGAACTATCCTATCCGGACTTTCCAAGTGGTTATCACTTATCGAGTGGATAAAGTCCGCGGTTTTGGTTGTACACCATTAGTCCTTACTACTTGAAACATAATTGAGACTCTATATGCTAGTACTGTACTTTGACTCGTTTACCGACTCTATTGGGGTCATCAGGTGTCAGGATTGGGTACAGTTACGACACATATAGGAGTCGATGCTTTGTTGTCAAGGATTCACCACATACTTGCTAGTGTGGATATCCTATGCAATCTGAGGAGATATTAGTGTGACGAATCTCTGGCCAGAGTACATGATGTGTTTTAAGAAATGATTTCTTAGTAGCACATGCGATGTCACTATTTGATCTTCAAGATGCATTGCATAGTTATCGAATCTCGAACGACTCTCGATTTACCAATAGTTGTTGATTCGATCGGATATATGGATGAAGGGACCGTACTGTACGCTAACCAAAATCTATTAGTTCTTGCAGGCACTATCAGTGATACCTAGGGAATCATGGGGCGATGTTTCTAGGCGCTCTTACTATGATTCAATGGGCAAGTCGGAAATTGTTGTTCCGAGTCACAAGGAGTTGTGAGCCCACGGCTAGCTGTATCCCTGAACCATTGAGGGTCACACAAGTAATGGATTTTTAATCTCCGTTGAGATAATTAAATTTAAAGAGTTAAATTTAGTGAATAAAGAAATGGGACTTCTTATTTAAGAGTAGAGGGAGTAAGATTTCCTAAAATGACATAGTGATGGACATTTTTGGAAACCACTGAATTCGGATTCAGAAAATTTATCTTTACTTTAAAAGATGCAGAAATGGTTTCTGTGCACATTGGTGAAATTGTTTTATCAATCTGAGTCACGATGAATTTTATATTAATTTTTGAACATGCGGGCTTTGCTTGTCAGGCTTGAACTTATGACTAATGGGCCCTAAGCTGTTAGCAGCCCACATTATAAATAAGTTATTGCAGTACAGAAATTACATACAACTTACACTCAAATTTTCGAAAACCCTAGCCTCCAGTCTAGGAATTTCGGTCGCCCCCCCTCTCTCTGTCTTAGAGAATTTTCAGTCTGCGAATTTCGAATTTGCAGTCTGAATTAGTAGATCATATCTTTTCTATCTCTTCGTAGAAACTTCTGATAGACTTTCTAGTGCAGTCTATCAGAGGGATTAAACTTCTGTTCGTGGACCTGATTGAAGAATTGTTCGTTCATCAGTTCCTGGGATATACAACAAGAGCAGTTTAATCTGTTGGTGTCCATAATCTCGTTTCGAGATTTCAAGGTAAAAATTTAATTGTTATTTAATTTTTACACGCACAATTTAATCGTAAAGTTTTGATACCCATGATATGGAATCGTTCCATATAAAATTTAAAACTTCCACTGCACCGGGTATCAATTCTGATTGATCTGAACACCGTTTTCCAACAGTGGTATTAGAGCCAAGTCGCTCAGATCAAGCGATTAAATTAATCGATTGTACAAAAAAATTTTAAGCCTTGGTTTTTGAAACAAAAGGATATTAAAAATTTAAAATTAATGGGCAAACCCGGGGCAGCGAACGTCGCTGCCCAAGGGCAGCGATTGGATCGCTGCCCAAGGCAGCGATTTGATCGCTGCCCAGGGCAGCGATCGTCGCTGCCCAAGAGGCAGCGACGAGCTGCCCGGCCCGAGCCCCTTTTGGGGCGCGGGCTGCCCGGGATCGTCCCGGGCGGCCCGGGAAAATTAATTTTTATTTTTAATTAAAAATTTTAATATGTTAAAATTCAATTTTTGGTCCGATCAAAAATTGTTTTTGATTGGTCCACGAGGCGTCGGATCGAATTGTTCGAGTCCGAAAATTTTAAAATTGATTTTTGGATAAATTTGAATTTTTGGAAAATTTATAGATTTTATCCGTTAAATCATATTTTATGAAATTAATTATTTTTGGTACATTTGATGATAAGATATGATCTTATGGAAATATTGAGTAAAATATGATTTTATGTATAAAATTGGATTTTATATGTAAAATATGATTTTATTTGATAAAGAGGTAAAATATGATTTTGTATGTAAAATAAGATTTTATATATGGAATATGATTTTATCCTTTTTAATTTAATTGTCATTGCATGTTATCCAATAAATTAATTTTGAATTAAATATTATTGGATAAAGATGATCGATTACCATGACCAATTTTGTAGGTGTATGTTAGGGAATTTACATTTGTTTTTATTGTTGTTGGATTTATTAATGGGCCTGGTTTATGGCCCAATATAAATTGTCATATGTAATAAAAGTGGGCCTGGTTCATGGCCCGTTCCCACCCTTAAAATGTATCCCTTACTTGTCATAGTTATTTATTATAAATACATTATACTTAGTGGGAGATGAAGATTTGAAGACGAAGGTGGGCCCAGAACACAATAAAGACTGAAGAAATGTAAATTGGAAGCACAATGTAATAGGATTGCATTGCATACTTGCATATCACCTAGGATTGGACTTAGACTCGTGATTGGCAACCACGGGTCGATTAGTAATGGAATCGATCATCCTAAAATATAATATATGATATTATCATTGTATGCATGTTTAGACTAAATTGTATGAATCCCGCAAGCATACAAATTTTAAATGATGAGACAAATTTTCAAAATTAAAATCCCTCATTTTAAATATGATTTAAAATTGATATCAAGATAAATAAAGGAAATTTAAATATTGTTTAAATGTTCCTACCTTCCATCAACGATCAATGTATGAGATGCTACCCGCGGATACGGTCCGGCTCATATTATTGGGGGGGCCCGTTCGTCGAAAAGCTGTACATTGGATCGACACATGTTGTAAGTTGGATGGAACTCCCATGGGATTGGCTCATATTATTGGGGATCCACATGGCGACCGTCCATCACAACTTGATATTGATGGGTCATCTTGACATGTCACAATAAACGACGTCATATTATTGGGCCCTTATTGGACATGAGGTAAAAACATGGAGGTTGCTTTGGAAGCAATTGGGTTCTACCTTTTGAAAATTATGGTTGGCTGATATTATTCGGGACTATAGTTTGTCAATTGGACTCCATGTTCCCACTAAAGAAAATGTTTCTCGTTTTCACTAGAGGGTAGTGAAATCGTTAAAATAGTGGGAGTGAGATTCATAAAATAAGTTTCGCCTATTTTATGTCTTAATAAATTAATTAAACAGTCACTGATTATTGTCTGTTTCTTTTCAGTATTTCATTAAGATGATCGCGCAATCTACTATTCTCTATTCTCGAACAAAATAAACTGACTGGCGCAAACTATACGGAATGGTTTTGTAAGTTGAAGATTGTCTTGACCTCGGAGAAGATGTTCTATGTTTTAGAAAAATCTCCTCCGAAGGAAGCACCAGCTGATATAAGTTCGGAAGAGTTGGCCAAACTTGATAAATGGTGGGAGCATGATATCAAGGCCAAATGCTATATGCAAGCTTCGATGTCTGATGAATTCCAGAGGCGATTTGAGGATACCGTGAATGCTGCTGACATTCACGTACAACTTAAGGAACTTTTTGGGGCTCAATCGAGAGCTGAAAGGTTCGCTACTGTAAAAGAGTTAATGACATGTCGCATGCGTGAAGGGACTTCGGTCCGTGATCATGGGGTACGCGTGATTTGGCTCTTTCAGAAGTTGGTAACGCTTGATTTGGTATTGGAGCATGAACTCAATGTGGACTTATTACTTCTCTCTCTTCCTTCATCGTTTGACGGTTTTGTGGTGAATTTCAATATGAACAAGATAGAGGCCTCCCTTGAAGAGATGGTCAATATGCTTGTAACTTATGAAGCCACTTTAAAGAAGAATAAACCGGTTCTCTTGGTGGGCTCCTCTTCTTCTGCTAAGAAGGGGCCAAGTACAAAGGGTAAGAAACGTTCTGCCCCATCCAAGAAAACCGGACCCGAGAAGAAGAACAAGACAAAGGCTTCAAACATGGAAAAGTCCAAGGATGTTTGCCATCACTGCAAGAAACCCGGTCATTGAAAACGTAACTGCAAGGAATATCTAGAGCAGTTGCGAACTGCGAAGGGTATGTTTTATATTGAAATAAATGTTTCACTTAATACTACTTCTTGGGTATTGGATACCGGATGTGGATCTCACATTTGCAATGATTTGTAGGTGATGACAAGAAGTCGCAAGCTTAGAATGGGTGAGACCCAGCTGAGCCTCGGAAATGGTTCTAGAGTTGAAGCCAAAGCTGTGGGAGACGTTTATTTAATTTTGCAGAACGATTTTAAGTTACTTTTGAGAGATGTTTTAATTGTTCCAGACTTGATTAAAAACATTATTTCTGTTTCTATGCTTGATAGAGATGGTTTTTCTTGCAATTTTGTGAATGAGATTTGCAATATTTACAAGAATTAATGTTTGATTGGAAATGGACAACTTGAAAACGATCTATATAACTTAAAATTAAAAGACGTTCCAATAAATTATGTTGATAAACCGGTAACAACGAACAAAAGGAAAATCGATAGTCAAAACCCGGCAAACCTTTGGCATGCTAGGCTAGGTCATATTTCATCAAGGAGGATGAACAAGCTAGTGGGAGAGGGCATGTTTGATATGTCTGATATTAACTCTCTACCTACTTGAAAGGAAAAATGACTAAATCTCCTTTCAAAGGAAAACCTGAGCGTAGTCAAAATCTATTAGATTTGATCCATACGGATGTTTGCGGACCATTTAGTATTGGTACAAAATTTGGTCACACCTACTTCATTACCTTTACTGATGATTATTCTAGGTATGGGTACTTATATTTGATGAAATATAAGTCTGAATCATTTGAAAAGTTCAAAGAATTCAAGGCTGAATTAGAAAACAAACTAGGTAAGAGGATTAAAGCACTTCGATCAGATCGAGGTGGAGAATACTTGAGTACCGAGTTTTTGAGCTATCTAAAAGAGAATGAGATTCTCTCTCAGTGGACTCCTCCTATGACACCTCAGCTGAATGGTGTATCGGAGCGTCGTAATCGAACTTTGTTGGACATGGTTCGATTCATGATGAGCTTCACTGAGCTCCCACCTTTGTTTTGGGGCTATGCTCTTGAAACGGCGGTATTGTTGTTGAACAACTTTCATACTAAAGCAGTGAACAAAACATCATACGATTTATGGAATGGCAAAGCTCCTAAGTATTCGTACTTGAGGATTTGGGGATGTCCTGCTTACGTGAAGCAGACAGAGGGAGATAAGTTGGATAGTCGATCCACCTTATGTTATTTTGTAGGGTATCCGAAGAATTCAATCGGATATTATTTCTATCATCCTACTGAAACAAAAGTGTTTGTTTCAAGGAATGCCACCTTCTTGGAGAAGAAGTTCTTATTGGATAAGAAAGGCGATATGATGGAACTCGAAAAAATTCGAGAAGAACCCGAAATACAAAATAATGATCCCATACCTCAAGAATCTTCAAAGGACACGCCTATACCTAGAAGATCCGAGAGGACTTCTAGACCTCCTATTCGATATGGTCTTCTTCTTGAAGGGGATCAAGATGAACCCGACGTTGGATGTGATCCAAGAAACTTCAAGGAAGCAATTTCTGATGCGGATTCAAATTTATGGCTTGAAGCTATGCAGTCGGAAATAGATTCGATGCATACAAACCAAGTTTGGTCTTTAGTAGATCCTCCAGATGGAATTGTTCCAATAGAGTGTAAATGGATCTACAAAAGAAAGCTTGGGCCTGATGGTAAGGTATTGACCTACAAGGCACGATTGGTGGCGAAAGGATATACTCAAAGACAAGGAGTTGACTATGATGAAACCTTTTCACCAGTTGCAATGTTCAAGTCCATAAGAATCCTTATTGCCATAGCTGCTTGGTATGACTATGAGATATGGCAAATGAATGTGAAGACTGCATTTTTTAATGAAAACATTAAGGAAGAGATCTATATGACACAGCCTGAGGGATACACATCCATGCGAAGCGAGCATAAGGTATGCAAGCTTCAGAGATCAATCTATGGTCTCAAACAAGCATCAAGAAGTTGGAACCAGAAATTTGATGAAACAATAAAGGATTTTGGTTTCATCAAGAACCCGGAGGAACCGTGCGTGTACAAGAAAGTAGTTAAGGATGCTGTGACATTCTTAGTACTTTATGTTGATGACATCTTACTCATTGGGAATGATGTAGGGATGTTGCAGTCAACAAAGATATGGTTATCAAGTAGATTTTCGATGAAGGATTTAGGTGAGGCATCCTATATTCTAGGAATTCAGATCTATAGAGATAGATCTAAAAGAATGATAGGACTCACTCAATCAACTTACATCGAAACCATATTGAAAAGGTTTTCAATGGATAGGTCCAAGAGAGGAATCTACCTATGTGTCATGGAGTTTCTCTATCCAAGTCCATGTGTCCCAAGACTGATGAAGAGATAGAGAAAATGACACATGTACCATATGCGTCAGCCATAGGTAGTATCATGTATGGGATGATATCTACCAGACTGGATGTAGCATTTGCTCTGAGTATCACGAGCAGATATCAAGCCAATCCCGGCCAAATGCATTGGAAAGCCGTGAAGGACATTCTTAAGTACTTACGAAGGACTAAGAATATGTTCATTGTATATGGAGGAAGAGAATTGAGATTGGAAGGCTACACCGACTCTAGATTCCAAAGTAACGTGGATGGCTCGAAGTCAACCTCTGGATTTGTGTTCATGCTCAATGGTGGTGCTGTCTCTTGGAAGATTTCCAAACAGGAAACCACAGCGGATTCCACCACTGAGGCAGAATACATTGCGGCATTAGCTGCTGCTAAAGAGGCCGTTTGGATGAGATATTTCGTCCAAGAGTTGGGCGTCATTTCTGAAGCTGTTGGTCCAGTCCCGGTGTACTGTGACAACACGGGTGCTGTTGCTCAGGCAAAGGAACCAAAGTCTCATCAAAGATCCAAACACGTACTGAGGAAATACCACATCATCCGGGAGATCATGGAAAGGGGAGACATCACTGTCGAGAGAGTGACCTCTGCAGACAATATCGCTGATCCACTTACTAAGCCCTTGCCAGGACCATTATTTGACAAACATCGCGAAGCAATGGAACTACGTAGTATGACTAGTTGGCTTTAGGGCAAGTGGGAGATTGAAAGAGTGGGTGCCCGGTGAGCCAACTTGTGGCTAAGGGCTTTTATGACTCTATGTATAAACAATCTTTTGTTTAATATAATTTACACTTTTATAATGGCATTTACTTTATCTTTTATCATATTATTATGTTGTGACATACTATAAGATGTTTAGATAAAGACCTTGAATATACTATAGTGTATGTAAGATGTGATGGCACATGGGGATGGCTATCATGATACACATTTATAGTCACTGTATATTCTAAACAGTTCCTAGTCGATTGAGCCGTCCGTTAATAAGGATAAGGATCGCTCAAGATTGAGACTAGCATTTGCGATGCCGAGTACCACGTTTCATTGGTATGGAACATAGAGATGTTCAAAGCATGCAAATGGATATTCATACGATGAATGATCGAACTACCCTATCCGGACTTTCCAAGTGGTTATCACTTATCTAGTGGATAAAGTCCGCGGTTTTGGTTGTACACCATTAGTCCTTACTACTTGAAACATAATTGAGACTCTATATGCTAGTACTGTACTTTGACTCGTTTATCGACTCTATTGGGGTCATCAGGTATCGGGATTGGGTACAGTTACGACACATATAGGAGTCGATGCTTTGTTGTCAAGGATTCACCACATACTTGCTAGTGTGGATATCCTATGAAATCTGAGGAGATATTAGTGTGACGAATCTCTGGCCAGAGTACATGATGTTTTTTAAGAAATGGTTTCTTAGTAGCACATGCGATGTCACTATTTGATCTTCAAGATGCATTGCATAGTTATCGAATCTCGAACGACTCTCGATTTACCAATAGTTGTTGATTCGATCGGGATATATGGATGAAGGGACCGTACTGTACGCTAACCAAAATCTATTGGTTCTTGCAGGCACTATCAGTGATACCTAGGGAATCATGGGGTGATGTTGCTAGGCGCTCTTACCATGATTCGATGGGCAAGTCGGAATTGTTGTTCCGAGTCACAAGGAGTTGTGAGCCCACGGCTAGCTGTATCCCTGAACCATTGAGGGTCACACAAGTAATGGATTTTTAATCCCCGTTGAGATAATTAAATTTAAAAAGTTAAATTTAGTGAATAAAGAAGTGGGAATTCTTATTTAAGAGTAGAGGGAGTAAGATTTCCTAAAATGACATAGTGATGGACATTTTTGGAAACCACTGAATTCGGATTCAGAAAATTTATCTTGACTTTAAAAGATGCAGAAATGGTTTCTGTGCACATTGGTGAAATTGGTTTATCAATCTGAGTCACGATGAATTTTATATTAATTTCTGAACATGCGGGCTTTTCTTGTCAGGCTTGAACTTATGACTAATGGGCCCTAAGCTGCTAGCAGCCCACATTATAAATAAGTTATTGCAGTACAGAAATTACATACAACTTACACTCAAATTTTCAAAAACCCTAGCCTCTAGTCTAGGAATTTCGGCCGCCCCCCCTCTCTCTGTCTTAGAGAATTTTCAGTCTGCGAATTTCGAATTTGCAGTCTGAATTAGCAGATCATATCTGTTCTATCTCTTCGCAGAAACTTCTGATAGACTTTCTAGTGCAGTCTATCAGAGGGATTAAACTTCTGTTCGTGGACCTGATTGAAGAATTGTTCGTTCATCAGTTCTTGGGATATACAACAAGAGCAGTTTAATCTGTTGGTGTCCATAATCTCGTTTTGAGATTTCAAGGTAAAAATTTAATTGTTATTTAATTTTTACACGCACAATTTAATCGTAAAGTTTTGATACTCATGATATGGAATCGTTCCATATAAAATTTAAAACTTCCGCTGCACCGGGTATCAATTCTGATTGATCTGAACACCGTTTTCCAACACACCTAAACTGTCATGGCTGCTCTGATCGTCACGATCTGTCATCTACACAAATTATCTCGCGGTTATTTTATGCAGAATCTAAATTCCCAAGAATACTATGCATGCTCTGATACCATAAATGTAGTGACCCTTACTCGGATCACCTACTAAACAGAACTTAGGCATGCAATTAACTTAATAAACAGGATATCAGAATAAACTGCGGAAACATTACAAATACTACAATCCCAAGACAAGGAATCTGTAATAATCCAAATAGATTATACAACCAAATCGAAAGCTGTATCAACCTAATAACAATAGAAATAAAACCTAGACGAAGCTCCAGCTGGCCAACCACTGTCTAGCCTCTCTTGGAACCACCCGCCTCATCCAATCGCAAACCTGCCCCATGGAATAGGGTGTCCAAAAACACAGAGTACGAGATGTGAGTATAAAACGCTCAGCACGAGAGTATGAGTATACATGCATGCAAAGTGAACTCCCTATAACTCGAGGTCAAAGATCAGATAACATAGACAGACCGGGCCCTGGTATGTAGCACGTTGTGCCGTCGCCGCAGGAGGTGGCTCCCATACCAAAATACTAGTGGATACGCCGGACCCAAATCGATGGAAGTCCATCCACTAACAGGATAGGGTACAACCCTACTAATATACATCTCGAAGGGATATCTCAATATGCAAATGAATGCAGCATAAATCAATGACATATAAATCATGCAGTCACATAATAAATGCATACTCAGTCAGGATATCTCGAACAGTACTTTCGTACCTCAAATACTAGACAAGCTCTAACCGGCTCTAGTCCACGCCTACAGTCCGCACTACACTGCCAAATGATACTACTATCATTAAAGTTCTCTAAAAGCCTTAACTAGGCTATTGCATACTACTAAATATTTTTAAGAAGCAAAAGCTATACCTCCGTCCGTCGTTAGCCCTTTGCTGTCGATCGCCTCAAAACTAGGCCACAGCTCCGCTACGATGCCTGGATCGCTATGCCACTTTCGGATTCCCTATGGGACGCCTAGAATTCCCTAGATCTGAGTTAGAATTCTAAGGAATCGAGAGAGAAGATGTGATTTCGGTGTGAAAAAATGGCTCTCGGAACCCCTATTTATAGACCACGAACGTTGCGAACGATCTAGGAACGTTGTGAATGTTCTCCACCTGTCCTTTCCACACGTCAATCTAATTTCATGCAAATCGAACATGTGTCCATGTCAGGGAACGTTGCCAAAGATCTAGGAACGTTGCGTTCGTTCCTCCGACGAACGTTGCTTTTGTTCCCGAACGTTGCTTCCGTTCTGCATGATGTCCCATCAAGTGCGTAAGCAGTGACGTTTTTATGATGGCACGAACGTTGCTTCTGTTCCCTTAAACGTTGCATCCGTTCTGCCTGACCCTCCGGACCATTTCTGATCATTCTGGGCCTAACTCCGGACTCCGTTAATCCAATAGAAGTCTCCTTAATCATGATTAAGTAGATTAATTAATAGCTAACCACTAATTCTGGGTACGGGCTACTACAAAATATGAGTTATTGATCTTAGATATTTTAGGTGTAACTGTAATGATATTCAAGTTTAAGTCAGTAATCTTAGAAGAAAACACACTTCAGATACTAATTGGTTGCTTTTGTTGTATCTTATTTTGATTGTTTTAGGATCACAGATTATAGAGATGCTGTGACCGTTCGATTGGGATTTCCAATTGAAATAGCTGTGGACCTTGGGTAGATTCTCAGTTTTTTTACATGACATTGTAGAGACCACAACACATTCTTCCCAGTTTGATTGTTTATCTTGTTGCTTAGGCTTGTCGTGGGTACTCCACTCCACTGCTCACTTTTGGTGGCCTGCACTTCTACGGAGATTGATCTGCAGCTGGAACCTAGTGAGGGAATTGATGGATTACTTCCATTTATTCATAAAGAGGTCTAGTTTACACATTAGATTATCTTTTCCCGTACATTACTCTCTTAATTTAGGTGTTTGTAACACTGTTATGATCGTTCCTTTGGTTGATGCATGAAATAAATCAAGCCAATATCTTATAATATAAATCATTTTGTGGATCAAGAAATGTTCAGTAGCCTACTATAGACTTGTGTTAATGAAATCAGCTCATGATTTTCTTCATCCACTTTATCTTTTTCTTCCCCTGAGCATCAATAGTCAGACATATGTATATATATATATATATATATATATAGTAATTTTCAGCTGCCCAACTCGTTTCCGACCACTAAAACCCACTACCGGGTTTTAGTTGTTTTTTTTAAAAAAAAATCGTATCACTAAAACCCACTACCGGGTTTTAGTTGTCGGGAACGAGTTGGACATCATTGGTTGGGCAGCTGAAAATTTTTATATATATATATATAGTTTAATTTGTTCTGACTATATTATCACCATCTTTTGAGTTCTTTTGTCATATGATTATTGGTTAATTAGTTCGTTATGCATCAATGCAGCTGAAAGATGATTTAGCAGCAGGAAAGATAGGAAGCATATTGGGTGCTGTTAAACGTTACTTCCCCGATAGTCCTTAAAAAATGTGAGTTGCTTTGGTTTACGTGTACTTAAATCTGCGTATGAAGATGAACACCCCAAGATTTTCCTTTAACTCAAAATTGTCTTTATATTTGCAAGTCCTGCAATGACGGATCTGATCCTTCGAGCACTAATATTTTATGCTCAATCAAACGTATATTATATATCCATGATATTTCTCAATAAAATAACTAGTGATAGTGAAACGACCCTAACCTCTATACTTAAATAAATAATAAAGAAAATACGGATTTTTTTAAAAAATTTGTCATGACTTGTTTGAAAGTAAGCAAAACCTCTCTGTCACAGACAAAAAATCTAACAAAAAACAATAAATGCGGAAAAAATATAACCACTGCGATAATCATGACTTAAAAAGTAAAAGCAACCCCACACGGTTGCGAAAAATAGCGAAGACCTAGAAATTTAAGCACAGGGAAAACACATCCTGACTATTACCAAAGTACATAAGTTTAAACTCTTTATTACAATCACAAACTAATGCGGAAACATGAAATAACAACGGTCGTAGGGCCTCGCTCCGCCAGAGACCTCCCCTCAAGAACCCTGCCCCTCGGTCCCTACGAACTCCTCCTCACCTGGCAATCAAACAAGCATAGTGAGTCTAATGACCCAGCAAATATAAGCAGTGTAATAACAAGGATTTAAAATAACTGCAGTAATACTCAAAATACTATACATAGTATGCTTGAAACATAAGCAGAAAAAATGCGCATGCTACTAAAGGATGAGACAAAAGGTAGTCAATGAACGCACGCCAACTCACACTATGAAACTCTAGAACTTTCTTAACATAACTGAAACTCACGCATGATTGAAAACTGAATGCAATAAGACGAGTCAAACTAATACTGAAACTGTAAACTTAGATCCTTGAATTGTGACCCTCTGTTTTGATCGATCAATGACTGCAGTGCACTATGCCGACAAGACGCCAAGATTCCTCCCGACGCGACTTACCCCTTTATCTATCATTTGGTAGGGATCCCGAGATTTCTCCCGATCTCACACTACCCGTCTATTTTGGTAGGGATGTCTCCCGATCTCGATCTACCCGTCTATGGCAAGTGAGTGGGGCATCCCCACCCATCAATACCCTGTCCCATCACAATCAAGTCACTTCGTTCAAAAAAAATTTTTCTTTTCTTTTCCTCCTTTGACTCGACATTAAAATACTTAGCATGCATGGAAGAGACTTTCTTTGTAACCTTTTTGCTTGACCCAAGGCCAAGGCTTAAAGAAACATGTATGCATTTATATAAATGAATACTCAACACATAAACATGGGTATTAGGTGAGTAAGTGGCTTTCCCCTAGGCTCTAACCCATCCTTAACTCAAATTCTCATATTCGAGGCAACAATCCGAGCAAACACACCGAAACCCTCTTAACTCTATCATCCCTTAGCCAAATTCGACACCGCTCGAACCGACACTCTCCAAATACTACAAACTAACCATATGACCTGATTTCAACCTCATTTAACAGCCTATGCAACCTGAACAAAAACCAAATCCGGACAGCCCACTTTTGCCCTCAAAATTCTGCACCGACACCTTAACTTCAAAAATCCATAACTTGTTGAAATCTTACCCGAAACGATCCCATTTTATACCGACGCGACCACAACATCATGAACTTGACCTAGGACCAGCTCTAACCACGCCCAAACCTCATATGACGCCTCCCCTGCCCCAGACTCAGACTGCCCTGCCCAATGCCAACCTCATCCTTTCACACTTCTATTTGGAGAAAACACCACCAAGCCCTACTCTCTTGCCCCCACCTACTTCCAAACCACCAAACACACTCAAAACCATCTCTTAGGACTTAGCATAAGCACCTTGGCAGCCCCTTACCACAACTCAACTCCACAATTCAAAAATAACAAGATTATGCATCAAAAGCCTCAAATTCATGAATAAACAATCAAGACCAATTGCCAAACAATAAAATACACTTATATACTTCAATCCCATCCCTAACATCATGCAAAATTCGAAACTTATAGGGCATGAGCTACTAAAATTTTTCGAAATCCCCATATGCTATCAAAACACCTCAATTTTCCAATCACAATCACCATTTAACTCCTTAAACTTAATGCATACCTCACTTTTTGAAAATAACATATCATTATGCTGAAAAGTATGAAAAAGTCGAACCTAACATGCTGGAATTCTAAGCATTTCGAAAATTTCAAATGAAACAATAGGCACAAGAACATAGATAACTTGATTGAGAGCCCAAGAAAAAGTTACTTGTCTTGATCTTTTCTACCCAATAAATTCGAAAATGAGAGAGGGAAGGGCTGGAAACACTTGACTAACTTCAAGAACAACCTCCCTAGGTGGCTTCACGGCGTCGGAAATGGTGGTGGAGGGCGGCGGCGGCGGCGGCTGGAGCTGGAGAAGAGGGTTCGGCCGATGGAGGGGAAAATGAATGAGGGAAAGAGAGAATGAGAGGGGATCGAATTGTGGGGTGTTTGGGTGGCTAGGGTTTGCTAAATGTTTTATTTTGTGTTTAAAAAGTGTGTGTGAGGTGTATAAGTGTGTATATATATAGGTGTAAGCATGTAAAAGTTGGTGTGTGTGCTTTTAAAAGTACAACTTTAAAGTACAACTTTTGCCTACTAAATTACACTAATAAAATTCCTAAGTTTAAAAACACCAAATTAAAAATAATAAATTAGGTTTTACTAATGTGGGTTTATGAAAACTCTAATTTGAAAAAGTTAAAAAATAAGTCCAATATTGCAATACTAAGAAAATGATTTCTGATACCTGAAAATTACTATCTTTTGAACTCTCATCTAATTTCCTCCTATCTCCCTACTAAACTTTTAAAATATCAAAATCTTGGAATTTACCGCCAAAATCCATCATCGTCAAACGCCGGAACCAAAAGTCACTGTCTCAAAAATTTCAATAATAAAGAACTTAAAATATTTGAGCACTTAAAATTTAAAGGAAATTTAAGCAATTAATTCCAAGCAATTAAAATCATAATAATTATTAAAAAAAGAATTTTAGGCATAGAATTTAAATTGTGAAATCTTAGGTACTACAGATAGTTTTGCAGTGAAAAAAATACATAGAACATAAAAATAATTTATTATTCCTTTGAAATATCGAGATCAAAAAAGATTATGGAAGTGGATTTTTTTAAAAAGAAGAAGGGAGCTCCAACCAAAAAAAAAGATTGTGATTTGTGTCATAGGGAAGGCCTACACAGTCGTTAGCGGTTCTTTTGTTTTTCATCATTGAACTTTGTACATGATACGTTTTCGTTATAGTGTAGCGTTTTTAATTCGAATCAATAAATACTACACAATATTTTGTAATAACATAACAAACAAAATGCCCACAGAGGCATAGGCGAGTTGGTAAGACCTGAGGTGACGTGGAAAGAAATTTCCCAGCGTTGCGGGTTCGATCCTCGTGTGGAGCATATTCCTCATTGAAATATTTGGGGGTATGCTCTGGGGGTTAGACCATGTTGTTTCCTCTCTCTGGTCCCTGCCACTCGTGCACATCACTCGATTTAACCCCCGCATGAGCCAATGGGCCTCTGACTTATGTGGGATGGGGTTCCCTTCGGAGTCAACCCTTTTTTTTTAACATAACAAACAAAATATATTATGTTTTGATGAAAAATTATATTTTCATAATAAAAAGTAAGCCTTTTTTCGGACAGTTATTTATAAAATATTTTATAAATTGTGCTTTTTTAATTTTTAATTTTATAGAATATTTCAAAATTTATTTTAAAAATAAATGATATTCAGACAACTGTTCTATAAAAAAAATTTTATAATTAAAAAACAATGTATTTATTTTTCATTATTTTTTTAATTCTATATTGAAAAGCATTTTTTCCTTAAAAAAAGTATTTTTAAAAATATTTTACAAAACTTTGTTTAAAAACATAATTAAATATTGGAAAAATAAGTTTTTTTAGTCCACTAACGTTATCCACTTTAGGTTTTGGTCCATTAACTTTTCCGATATGAGTTTTGATACACTAATTTTGCATTTTCAGTATTTTTTGGTCCAACTACATATTTGTCAGCTTCTGATTGGTTCATGTCAATATTTTAGACCAATCAAAAGTTGACACGTATGCAGTTGGACCAAAAAACACTGAAACTGCAAAGTTAGTGTACCAAAACCCACATCAAAAAAGTTAATAGTTTAAAACCAAAACATGAAAAAATTAATGGATCAAAAAACTTATTTTCCCTAAAATATTTTCTTTCTACTTTATAACACTAAAAATGTTTAGTTTTTTTTTTTTGAGGAAACTATAAATGTTTTTATAACAATAACATATACACAATCTCTAGCAATTTTATGCAAGAACCCTAATTTCTTCCCCTTCGCCTCCATGTCTAATCCAGCTTTAATATTTGATCTCCGAGAGGGAGCTTGCGATCAATTCGTGAGATTGGAATTAATTTATAACGTCAGAAAGAACCTAATTTCTCCGCCAGTGCGTTAACAACTTTGGAGTCTAATGCAGCTTCTATATTCGATCAAGCCTGAGAATTTGCGATTAATACTTGGAAATTGGAACCAGAGAAAATGTGTTCAGACGAAAAGATCTCGCCTTTTGGGGGTTTCGACTGGGCGGAGCTTCCGGAAGATCTGAAAGTTGAGATTTTGTGTCGGTTTGCATAGCAAGGCTCTTATGAGACTTAAGTGCGTCTCAAAATCTTGGTACTTCTTGATTTCCTATGCTTGCACTCCTGTGATATCTTCCCTTTCCCGTTCTGCCACTTTTTGTGGCTTCCTCTATACCCATAAAATCCTTAGAAGGGGCCGGCTTTTTCTTGATTTTTTTCACGCAGAAGAGTATTCCGGTGAGTTCCACCCTCGATATCGACCTGAAATGTTAGGACTTATGAAATCCTATAGAGCATTTCTGCCTTTTGATCACACGCCAGCAGACATTCAAAGTTACTGCAACGGACTTTTTCTTTTGGTCCGATCAGGCTCAAATCCCACCGAGTATATTGTCTGCAATCCAACCACTTGTGAGTACATTGAACTTCCGATCAACACCCATCACATATATGATGATGTTGCCTCTTTGGCATTTGATCCCAGTGATTCTCCGGTTTCCTTTAAGGTTCTTCGAAGGACAGCCGATATCTCACTCTCGCATTCTTTAAAGCTGGACATATTCACATTCGACTCAGGGAATTGGACCACCCATGTTCTAGTTCTTGACCACATGCTTATTGGGTTCAATTGGATCGATCATTCTGTTTATGTGAATGGGATTTTGTACGTGATATCTCTGGCCAAGTATCTACTTGGCATTAATCTCCATTTCACAAACAAAACATATATTACTTATCGGGCTATTGGGTTGCCAGATAAAGGAAAAATTTGATGATTGTGGATCACTTGGGACATCCAGAGGGTATGTGGTTTATTCCAAACAGTGACCAGTCTAAAATACTACTCTGGCGGTTAGAACACGGTGCTCACTGGATTCTCCTGCACAGAGTGAGCATCGATGAGATGGTGTCACAACTCCCACGCCGTAAGTTGATGCCCCTTCGACACAACAGGGGAGAGATCAAAGTTTACGGTTTTCATCCCAAGTCAGAAGTAATATTTGTAGGAACACCTCGCCTAGTACTCAACTATAATCCGAATACCAAGCAGGTTAAAACGTTCTTTCATTTAATACCCGACCGGGAAATTGTTGGTGGTCAATACAAAATGTACCCTTCCTCGTGCTGCCCGGTTATTCTGAATGGTGTTCTCTCTTCGTCCGGTAAGTTCTCCTAGCTTCTCTTTTACAGCATTGTGTGAGCCATGTCATAATTTCTGTATACACGATTGAGGAGGTTTGCTTTTGTTGCAATAGTTGATGCCTACGTATTGTGAGGCATTTCTGGTAAACAGATGCAAGATATAAATAACATGTCATAACTTAGTTTGAACAAGGGACGTGTTGATATTTTTGTGTTCGTACTCGTAATGTATGTAATGTAGACTTCCATTAATTGAAGAACTTCAGGGCCTTTCTAGACAAAACGATTATGTAAGGCAAAAGATGATTCTCAGTCTTCAAATTAAGCGCCTTTACCAAAGCTTTGGAAACCAAAGTCTCACAGATTTTGACAACTATTCGATGGATGACTTGGTTTGTTGCAACGATTTTCTGAGTGTTAGATTGTTCCTAAGGGTCAGTATTGACTAGTCTTGGTTACTGATTTTGACCTTGAGTATTAGGTCGGACACAGGCTGAAGTTCCAATTCAATTTGGCGTTGCATTTTGGGTTGAATGGGTGTTGTCACCATGATGCTATGTGAAATCTGTGTTCTGACATGGGGTTACTTGAAAACAAATTGAGGCTTAATATATAGTTTGATGAATATGCTCTGATTATACCCAGGCTTTAAATTAAAACTGAGGACATTTGTTTATTAGAAAGCAGACAATCAGATAGGTTAGAGCCTAAATATGCGAAAACATTTCATTATCCGGCTTGTTTTCACAAGTTTTTATGCAAAAAACAAGTTGTCATTAAGTTATAAATGAAAACTTGGATCCACTGTCCCAACACTTGATGCAAGCATAATAGGTGCCTTGATGCTTGACAGTGAACATTAAGGTTGGGGTTTCATGGTTAAGGTGTTGCACCACATCTAAGGAATTGCTCTCTGACTTGTGTCGAGGTGCAAGGACTTGGCCTCGCTATGACTTGAGGTTAGAGTTCAGAGACGTGGTGCCCAATTATTGAGAAAGCTGCATGCATTAGTACTAGGACATGTTGGTTTTTTTCTTATTAAGATTTGATCCATGGGTCAGCATGATCCTGCAATTTGCTCGAAATTTTAAAATCCCACTTTGCTTCTGTATCAGAAAGAATTTTTATCGTGTAGGTAACAAGACTCATTCATCTCGTTTCCGATTGTACAAGTTTCTATACAGGTATGTATGTGTGCCTGCAGCTATGACTTTTGTTTTACATTTCGACAGTTGATTGTATCTCACGGCATATTCTGTCTGCCTATGTTTTATCAGGTACCACCACGATGAGAAGGGCATGAGAACGCGAAGGTGCTGGAAGATGTTTAGGATGACGATCAAACAAAGGAGAAAGGCCAGCAGTGTCGAGGATTAATTCATCAAGTTATTTAACTAATTTCTAGTATTGTTTCAAGTTTATTCACATGTAGTCATGATTATGTTTATCTTGAGGATTTTACAGAGATTTGTATTTATTAGGAAGTTTTAATGTATCATTAAGCTAGCTCAAAGCTTGGTTGTAAAAACTTGGAAAATGAATGTTTTTAATTTGATTCAACTGTATTTAAAATTCTAATTCGTAAGCTTGGTTGTAAACTATGAACACTCGATGAACATTCCATTGATCGGCACAAGTTTCATTTGATTGAAGGATTACCAAAGGTGCAAAGCAGAAGTGCCTAATATGTTTGGGAAATAGCTTTTTTGGAAGTAATTGCAGTGGAAGTATAATGAGATTGAGAAAGGGAGACCATGTAAACCATTAAAAATCGAGCCAAACAATCTCAGGTAAATATAAATACAATAAAAGGTCTATGAGACCATGTAATATTATTATTAATGTTATAATTATTTTAAAAAAAAAACCCTTAAAACACTTCAAGCAAGGAAACAATAAGCATAAGGAATATAAACACGCCAC